>NW_006921593.1:8795656-8853239 GCF_000298275.1 Orycteropus afer afer
AATAAAATTAAAAAAAAAAAAAAATCAGCAGCAGCAGCTGGAAGGAATACACAGAGGCACCATACCAAAAAGAACTGGTCAATGTTCAACCCTTTCAAAAGGTAGCCTATGCTCAAGAACCAAAGGTACGGAAACAAGTTAAGAGCTACACTGAAGGCATTGGCCAAAAAAACAAGGCTCCAGGAACTGACAGAACACCCACCGAGATGTTTCAACAAATGATCAACAGTGAAAGAGCTCATTCATCTATGCCGAAAAACCTGACAGACGGCTACCTGGCCAACCGACTGGAAGAGATCTATCTTTGTGCCCATTGCAAAGAAAGGTGATCCCACAGAATCCACAAATTATTGAACAGCATGAATATCACAAGCAAGTAAAATGTTGCTGAAAATAATTCAAAACTGTTGCAAGCAGTATATTGACAGGGAACTGCCAGAAATTCAACATGGATTCAGAAGAGGATGTGTGATAAAGGGTATCACTGCTGATGTCAGATGGTTCTTGACTGAAAACAGAGGACACCAGAAAGATGTTTACCTTGTGTTTTATTGACTATGAAAAGGCATTTAACTGTGTGGATCATAACAAATTACAGATAACATCGCGAAGAAGTGGAATTCTAGAATGCTTAATTGCTCCCATGAGGAACCTGTACATAGACCAAGAAGCAATCATTCTAACAGAATAAAGGGATACTACATGGTTTAAAGTCAAGAAAGGAGTGTGTTAGGGTTGTATCCTTTCACCATATTTATTCAATCTATAGGCTGAGCAAATAATCCGAGAAGCTGGACTATATGAAGAATGTGGCATCAGGATTGGAGGAAGACTCATTAACAACCTGCGATATGGAGATGACACATCCTTGCTTGCTGAAGGTGAAGATGACTTGAAGCACTTACAGATGAAGATTAAAGACTACAATCTGCAGTATGGATTACACCTCAACATAAAGAAAAGGAAAATCCTCACAAATGGACCGACAAGCAGCATCACAATAAATGGAGAAATGACTAACATTGTCAAAGATTTCTTATTACTTGGATCCACCATCAACACCCATGGAAGCAGAAGTCAAGAAATCAAAGGAAATTGTACTGGGCTTATCTGCTGCAAAAGACTTCTGAAAAGTGTTAAAAAGCGAAGATTGAAGATTTCACTTTGAGAACTAAGGTGCGCCTTACCCAAGGGACAGATCATATTCACGTGAAATCTGGACAGTGAATAAGGAAGAACCAAGAAGAACTGATGCCTGTGAATTGTGTTGGTGGTGAATGCGGAACCCATCATGGCCTGCCAGAAGAACAAACAAACCTGTCTTGGGAAAAGTACAGCCAGAACGCTCCTTGGAAGCAAGGATGGCCAGACTTCATCTCCCATACTCTGGACATGTCATCAGGAGGGACCAGTCCCCAGAGTAGGACATTATGCTTGGTAAAGTAGAGGGTCAGTAAAAAAGAGGAAGACCCTTAGTGAGACAGACACAGTGGCTGCAACGAGGGGACCGAACATGGCCATGATGGTGAGGACGGTGCAGGACTCAGCACTGTTCCATTCTGTTCTACACAGCATCTCTGTGAGCTGCAAACGACTCAATGGCATCTAACAATAACGAGATTCAAAGCAAAGCTGGGGCAGGGAGGGGAAAGCAAGGATTCGGGACAGCCTCAGACGATTTCACTTGGTTAGTAATTTCAACCTCATCATGAGTTTCTCCCAAGGCCCAGGCCACACTGCCCTCTCCTCAGCTGAGCCTGGCCACGGGAGCCTCCGAAGGCCTCCTTCGAACTTGATACCTGAACCTGGGGGTGCGTGCTTTGCACCCTTCTCAAACAAAGTGGCTACAACCCAAGTAAATGTATGACCTGCCCTAATCCCGACTCACAGCAGAGATTCCCAAGAGGGTAGGAAAGGCTAGGTCTCTCCTACTACACCCACCAACCACAGCCTCTCCCTTCTTCCAAGTCACTAGGTTCTACTGGTCCCCTTTGGGGGGATCAGGCCCTTCCAGGTCCTGCATCCGCACACGTCCTTCAGCCAACTAAGGGCCAAGAGATCCAAGGGTCTCCACTCTGTTGGCCACCAGTCTGTTCAGACTCAGCGAGAAGCCACTGTCCCTAAGCCGCCTGTCTCCATGCATCATCTAACATCTCCCAGCTGCTCCACTGGACCCAGCCCCTCGAGGCCAACTAGCAGCCTCTGCAGTGCCACCTGCATACTCACATAAATAAGAAAGCCAATCGACTGGACACGAGGAGGGAACGCTCTCCAACCACCCAGCCTCCTTGCTTCCCTCATCTCCTCCTAGTAAAACGGACGGATGGGCTGCAGGTTGTAAAACCAGTTATGGCTCTGCTGGCCCAGCACAGAGTCTCCTCCACCCCCTTCCCTTTGTGAGCAATGACTATGCATCCAACACGCGGCAGTTTGGACCATTACACTTGAAAGTAAACACGCCCACCATCTGGGACGATTCCGATTCTTCCACTTTAGAAAGTACATTTAAGCTCCGTGTTATGAGATGGTGTTACAAGGAACGCAGCATTTGACAACAATAAAGAAGCTGATTCTGGTTGGGCTTAGTGGATGTCACCGAAGCAAGACGTCTGGCCAAATCCATTTAATTGAACATCGATCCTTCAATCAGAGAGGTTGGCCTACCCAGGATGCAACGGAGCACTATGCTGCGCTTGTTAGGACGGATGAGCCCCCACGGCTGGGCCTGGCACAACAGAATAGAGGCAATTCAAGTAATTGCTGTCCACTCCCACCTCCACAAGGCTTCCCGGTGATTCTGACCGGGGCAGGATTCAAAGCACATGGCCACGCGCCCAGACATGACCATGAGCAGAGCTAACTAGCCCCTACAGCTGGCCCCATTGTGTGGGACAACACGGAAACGGGGCAGCTGCCCTGGTAATAAAGACTCCATTAACTGAAAAATACCTTCCAGAGAGTCAAAGATGAGCGCCCATCAGTACCCAAGGAAACCAAGAGAGTCACCATAGCTTTTCCCCGGCGACAAGGTTTGTCCCACACCAAGAAGTCATTCAGGTGGAATTTTAGCCTGGACTCTTTCCCACAGCACCACACAGTCTGACTTGGCCACGACTGCCCATAGCTGGCCAGGGCCAGTGTTTTCACCTCAGACGCTCAACAGCCACAGACGCCTCCCTTGGAGGGCTAACCGCCAAACAGAGCGGCCTCCTTACCGTCGAGCTCCTCCACGGAGATGTTAGCAAGCTGTTCGCTGTCGCTGCCGGCAGAGAGAGACCGGTTGAGGTAATTCCCCTTGTACAACAGGCCAGCGGTCACGTGGTGGAACGGCATCTTCTCCCTGGCCACAGAGAAGGGGCAGAAAGAAATCATCATTCCCGCCATCCCAACAGACAGCAAGAGCAACATGTGAAGGACCAAAAAGTCCAGAGGGAAAGTCAGAAGACTCCCAGGGTCCCAGTGGCCTGAGCACCCCCCCCCAAATGACCTCTCCTCTGGTCCTTCACGTCTCATGTGCCTTCACTTCCCACTGTTCGATCTCATTTCCCCACTGGATGAATGGGGCAGTGGTGCTTCATGGGTGGACACTGCCTCTTCCACACAGGACACCCGGGTTCAATTCCCAGCAAAGGCCCCTCTTGGATGGCCACCACCTGTCTGTCAGTGGAGGCCTGCAAGTTGCTATGACACTGAACGGGTTCCAGCAGAGCTCCCAGCCTAAGGCAGACTAGGAAAAACTATCTGGAAATCTACTTCCCAAACCCAGCCAATGTAATCCCTATGGATTGCAACGGTCCTATCCCCCAGCTGATCGTGGGGAAGGGGCAAGACCAGGCAGTGCTTCGTTCAGCTGTGCACAGGGTGGCATGAGTTGGGGACTGACTCGATGGCAACTAACAAGCACCAAGAAGAATGAAAGAGCAAGAGGAGAAAAGAGGAAGGCAGTGGGAAAGGCGCGCCTCTCCACAGCTCCTGCACCAGCTCTCCCGCCCACAGTCTGTCTGCTGCACTGCCCAAGTCCAGCAATGCTTCAAGCTCCATCTCCTTCTCTAGAAAACGGGGCAAGAGAACTGGCAAACCCGAGCAGAACAAGGACCAACTGGCAGGAATGACAGGGAGTTCAATTTTGACTCTTCACAAACAGCTCTCCAACACAGCTCCCCGAGGTCAGCTGGGCACCACTGGGAGGGGACAATCTCTCTGCCACTGGAGGCATCCAAGCCAAGTGGATGGCTTCCCTGCCCGAGTAAGGACCCTGAGTTCTCAAACCCACCTCTCTCCATAGAAACCACTTGCAGAGCCCTGTCTGGGTTCTCTAGTGCTGCTTTGGCAGAAACACCACAAGTGGAGAGCTTTAACAGAGATTTATTTTCTTACAGTTTAGGAAGCCGGAAGTCCAAGTTCAGAGTGCCAGCTCTAGGGGCTAGGCAAAGACCTCTCAACCTTGGGCTTCAGCTCTGCCTCTTGTTCTGGGCCCACTGAAGCTAGAGGCTCTTCCATCTTGGGCAGCTGCTGGATGTTGAGGCTAACAAACCCCAAGTCAGCAGGTAAAATGGCACAGTCCCCTGACAAGCAAACAACACAGCAAAGCACTGATTCAAGGCCAGGAACTGGAGAGGAAGACTCAGCCAAACACAGGATCCAAGTGTGCCAACAGCTGGAGACCGTTCTCAACGCTTCTCCTTATATTCTGAAGCAGGCCACACCAGGAAGGCACTGCCCCTTCAACTGATCAGCTGCTCCCAATAGATTCCACCAGGACGCTGATTGCCATCTCATCATGGGGAATAACTATACCCAGCTGCCCAGCCACTCAAACCACGGCCCAGCCAGGCTGACACACATCCTTAACTACCACCAGCGCCTTCTGCACTGACGTCTGAGTCCACGTGGTAAGCTGGTGTGGGGAAGGCCATGTAGCCTGAGCAGTGCCCCCACAGTAGTCCTGAGTGACAGGTGTAAGTTTGCAGGAAAAGCAGCCAACAGAATGCCCGTCAGGTTGTTCAGGCCCCCTCACCTTGCTGACCCTCAGACCACACAGAACCACCACCATGCCAGCAACCTTCCCAATCCTAGAATGATGGAGCTATCAGGCACCATGGGTGGGGTTCTATCTTGTTTTCCCTGTGACCCTGCTGGGGGGCAGATCTACAGGCCACATTGCTCCCTGTCTCTCTCGAGTCTAGAGCACACCAGCATGTCATCACTGGGGCTGAGAGCTGCTCACTTAGACGTCAGCCAGATGAACTCATATAAGTTACGGGGCTTGACCACAGCACAAAGCTGGTGAGTGACAGAACCCTTCTAGAATGAGCCTCCAAAGGAGATGTATGGGTGGCACAGTGCCTAAGGCACTTGACTGCTATCCAGAAGGCTGGCGGTTCAAACCCACCAGCCACTCCTCAGAAGGCAGGTTGGGCAGTCTACTTCCGTAGTGATACAGCCTTAGAAACCCAAGGAGGGGTTGCTATGAGTCGCAATCAACTTGATGGCATTGAGTTGGGTTTGGCTTTTAGTAAGGAGCTCTGCTGGCACAGTGCTTAAGGCATTTGGGTGCTAACCAAAAGGCTGGCAGTTTAAACCCACCAGCTGCTCCACAGGACAAAGGTGAGGCATTCTGCTTCCATAAAGATTAATTACAGCCTTGGGAACGCTATGGGGTAGTTCTACCCTGTCCTGTAGGGCCGCTGTGAGTTGGAATCAACTTGAGAGCTGTGGCTTTTGGACGTGCTATTTAAGGAGCTCTGATGTACAGTGGTTAAAGCATTCAGGTGCTGTGAGAAAGGTCAGTGATTGGAACCCATCTAATTAATCTGATGAATTAGGCAGTGGTGCCCTCCACACAGACAGGAGGCCCAGGTTCAGGGCCCATAAAACACACCTCGGGTACAGCCACCACGCACGTGTCAGCTGCTTCCATAAAGATTTACAGTCTTGGAAACCCCACCCCACTGCCTTTGTGTCGGATCCCAGTGGTAGCAACCCCTCCTTGGGTTTCCCAGGTGGTATCACTACGGAAGTAGATTGCCCAACCTTCCTTCCACAGAGTGAGTGGTAGGCCTGAACTGCCAGCCTTGTGGTTAGCAATCAGATACCTTAGGCACTAGGCCACCAGAGCTTTCCATGGGGCAGTTCTCCATCCTAAGGGTCGCAAGCAGTCGGAATGGACCCGAGGGCAGGCTTTTGGTTTTAAGTACCATTTCGATGGCAACAGCCACAGTGAAGCAGCAGACATTTCCACCCGGATGTCAAAAATCTCATTTCAAGCTCAAGATGTCTAAAAAGGAATTAATTATCTTCCTAAAAAATAGGCCACACTTCCTGATTTCTCTATTTCTATCTAAGGTATTTTCACTCACCCTAACAACTGGGACGATGCTCACAAGTGCTCGGAGCCCAGAAAGGAAAACAGACACATGGCTGAGTCAAGAGCTGACTGTGGCCTCTGAACCGCCCTGAACTCCTTCCGCGGCTCACACAATGCAGGTCCGGGGGCCCCGGGCCAATGCTTGGATGTGAATCACAAAGCGCTTGCGCACACATCCGCCAGTTACAAGGCACTAACTTCAGCTAACTCTGAGTGAGCCTTCCCCCGCCCGGGCCCACCATCCTCACATGTAAACGAATGCAAGAGCCTTCTCTGAAAGAACACTTTAGTCTTCCATTCTCGGCTCCCCCCACCACTTGTCTGTCTTTCTTAGTGTCATTTGGGTTGGATGCTGGAAGCACCCCCATTTCAAATACCAGCGGGGTCAGCTGTGTTTAAGTGGAGCTTCTACACTAAGGGAGAATAGGAAGAAAGGACTGGTGATCTAGTTCTGTAAAACAGCCAATCCAAGCCTTGGGGATCACAGCAGAACACTGTCCAACTGGCTCTGGGCCGACCAACAGAAGGGGTCCACCACTGCAAGAGAACATCATGTCTGGTGAGGCAGAGGACAGGGAGGGTGAGAGAGACCCTCGGTGGGATGGACTGGCGTGACAGCCAGTGAAGGACCTGAACACGCTGCCAGTCAGGCAGGACCAGCCATGTTTTCTGCTGCTGCTCATCAGGTCCCCCCACCAGCAATCATTTATTACCTATCCCTCTCTCCTCTCTCCAAGTTTGTCTGCAGACCTGACAGGTTCAAAAGGGGGAGTCAGCCCTATCCTTTAGGACCTGACTCTTGTCCTAGATCCCATCCTGACCCTATGAGGTCGCATGCCTTGGTCCTCCTGCAAGCGTGGACTGATCACGGCCCAGGGAAGCAGCAGCCAGGGCTAGCTAGACATTCCTCAATGACTTCAGCTGTCCCTCGGCGGAAGCTACAGGACCCAACCTGAGGCCCAGCTTTTAACCATGCTCCCCCAACTTCAGGAAGACAGCTGTACTCAAAAATCAAAGCAAACTCACTGCCATCCAGTCGACTCCAACTCACAGTGACCCCCAATTGGGTTTCCGGCACAGACCTTGTGTAATCCAGCCACTTGGAGACTGACCCAGTAAGGTCAGGACTGGGGCGTGAAGTATCCCCTTTCTCATTTCACCCAGAAAACGAGCTCATCTCTGGTTTCTCAGCAGTTTGGAAACCTCCCATAGGGCCCCTGGGTCATCCAGTTAGTGCAAAGCTGCTAACTGAGAGGCTGGAGGCTCGAGCCTACCCAGGGTGTCTCAGAAAAGCCTGATAATTTGCTTCTGGAAGAATCAGCCACTGAAACGCTAAGGAGCACGGTTCCACTTGGATGCACGTGGGGTCCCCACGTGTCGGAATCAACACTCCACCCCAGCTGGTGCTTAATCACCTTTCACTCGGCTGTCTGAAGCAAAATTTCGGAACGAGGTTACTCAAGCAAACACCCAGCTCCGTGGAAACAAGGCCAACGCTACCGACTCCCCAGTTCAGTCTCCAAATAGCTACAGAGAAATGGTTACAACCGATTCCCACTCGATGCACCAGTATCCTTCGCTTCCCAAACAGCAGCTTTCACAAAATTAGGTACACGTTCCATTCATTCAGCCCCTACACCCGGCAAAGCTCCAAGTTCAGTGCGAAAGAAAACATGTGCAAGTGAACCAGCCATGGAGATAAATAAAGTCAAGTTCAAGGAAGGGAAGAGCTAAAAACAGCTGCTGCAATTAGGACTAAATTTCACTCCCAGTCGTCTGGGGAAATCCAAGCTTGAAGGTTTTCTCCTTGGTTAATACAGGGAAAAACACCAGTTTATCAGAAAAGACGAACATTAAAGTGAAAAGTTAAAGGGCATTTTTGTATGGATCTTATATGGAGGGCAATGAGAAAATGAAATGTTTTCTACAACATTTCTGCCTGATGAGAGGATTATTCAAGCTCTGGTGGCATAGTGCCTACAGCATTTGACTGCTAGCCAGAAGGCTGGCAGTTCAAACCCACCAGCCACTCCTCAGAAGGAAGGTTGGGCAATCTACTTCCGTAGTGATGCCCCCTTGGAAACCTAAGGAGAGGGCGCTATGAGTCGGATCCGACTGACGGCAGTGAGTCTGGTTTTTGGTTTGTGCCCCGTGTAATTAATTTTTCTGTATTTTATGTAAGGCAGGACGGATCCGCAAGCACCAGCATTTTCAGGTCAGATAACATCAGATCTGGATCTGAATCCTGTTGGCTTTTGTCTCCTGCCGTCGCGTGGATTCCGACCCCTGACGACCCCGTGTGTAACTGAGCTGAGCTGCTCGGCGGCAGGGTTTTCTGGGCTATAATCTTTACGGACGCAGGCCACCAGGTCTTTTCTTCCACGGTGCTGCTACGTGAGTTTGACCTGTCAAGTGTTTGGTTACCAGCCAAGTGCAGACCACATGAGCCATCCAGGGACCTTGACTGGGATCCTGGCTCGGCCCTCGTTAGCCGTGTAGGTAAACTGGTTAATCTCCTGGATCCTCCGACTCCACGGCTGTAAAGCTGGGCTTTGGATACATACAGCAGAGACAAGGCAGGAAAATGCTGGGCACAGGTGAAACGAGGGATGTGAGTGGGACAGACGCCAGGGCAAAAGTAAGTCACGGTCCACGAGGGCTGAGGACGAAACAGACGAAGTGATGAGGCAAGGGCAGGAAGATGTGGGCAGAGAGCAATCTTAGAGGAAAGCTGGTGTCTTAGTTCCGGCTGCGATCAGCTGATTCCAACTCACAGCGCCCCTAGAGGACAGAGTGGAACTTCCCCACAGGTTTCCCAGGCTGTCAATCTTCACGGAAGCAAAGCCCAAACCACACCCACTACCGTGGAGTCCATTCTGACCCACAGCGACCCTAGAGGACAGAGTGGAACTGCCCACAGGGTCTCCAAGGCTGTCAATCTTCAGGGAAGCAAAGCCCAAACCACACCCACTGCCGTGGAGTCCATTCCGACCCACGGCGCCCCTAGAGGACAGAGTGGAACTGCACACAGGGTCTCCAAGGCTGTAATCTTTACAGAAGCACAGTGCTTCATCTTTCTCTCGCCGAGCAGCTGGTGGGTTTGAACCACCGACCTTCTGGTTAGCAGCCAAACGTCTGAACCACTGTGCCTCCAGAGCTCCTAATAGTCACCTAGTGCCACTGTAACAGAAATACAAGTAGGTGACTTTAAGGAAGAGACTTTCTTCTCACGGTAGAGAGGAGGCTAGACATCCAAACTCAGGAACTGTCCACCGCGGGGGAAAGACCTCGACTCGGCTGCTCCAACCTTCTCTGATTTCCTTAGTGATCTCCACCTTGCATCACTCTTTCCCCCATTCCTGCTGGCTTCTCTAGGCCTGCTCTGCTCTTTTTATCTCAAAAGTGATTGATGGGAGACACACCCTACTCTGATGTGGTCTCATTACCATAACAAGGAAACCCCGTGCTCCAATGGGATCACATCCCCAGGTGTAGGGGTCAGGACCCCAACACATATTTTGGGGGGCACACAATTTAGCCCCTAACAGCTGGCTCGTGGGGTACAGCCCTGTGCTGAGGGGACAAGTGTGTGAGCAGGAGGGCATGGGGGTCCCCAGCACTGAAGGTTGTCAGGAAGGGGCTGGCTGCATCAGGACAAGGAGCTACTTGAATGGAAAGCATCAAGGACGAAGTGGAGTCTATTTCCTGGCCACCAAGAAGGTTGGTCTCATGGTCACATCAAGGACAAAGTGTCTGAAAGGTTGAAAATGAAAGGAATCTGTCTCCCCACGGTTTGAGGGGTGCTTCCAGTTGTCAGGATGGAGGAATGGTAAGACACTGATCATACCCATCATTTTTTAAAAAGAAATTAATTTACTGCTTACTGTTGTTAGCTGCTGTTGGAGCTGCCTCCAGTTAATAATGGTGCAGTGCCTAAGGCATGTGACTGCTCACCAGAAGGTTGGCAGTTCAAACCCACCAGCCCCTCCATGGAGGAGGATGGGGCAATCTACTTCCATAAAGGTTTACCACCTCAGAAAGCCTATGGGGGTCGCTAGGAGTCGGAATGGACTCGATAGCAGTGGGTCTGGTGGTCGGTTTTAATAATGGCCTCGGGACATCAGAACAAAACCTCCCGGGCTCTGCTTGGTGTGCGTGCGTCTGTGTTGCGGCGTCGTCCAGTACCACACCCGACAGTACCCTGCGGTGATGCCTACGGTTCTCACTGGCTGGTTTTCAGAAGCAGCTCCCCAGGCCTTTCTTCCTAGTGTCTTAATCTGGAAGTTCTGCTGAAACATGGGCACCCTGCTGGTACATGAAATCCAGCGGCCTAGATCCCAGCATCTCAGCAACACGCAAGCCCCACAGTACAGCAAACTGACACCCAGGGGTGGGGTAAAATACACATAACATGACATTTGCCATTTTAACCATTTTTTATTGTACAGGTTAAGTGGCATTAATTATATTCACCATGTGGTGCAAGGAGCCCTGGTGGCACGGTGGTTAAAGAACTCGGCTGCTAACCGAGGTTGGCAGTTCAAACCCACCAGCTGCCCCATGGGAGAAAGATGTGGCAGTCTGCTTCCGTAAAGATTGACAGCTTTGGAAACCCTATGGGGGCAGTTGTACTCTGTTCTCTAGGGGCATTGTGAGTCAGGATTGACTTGACAGTAATGAATTTGGTTTTTGTTTTTTTGGTTGCTTTGTTTTCATCTGTTGTTCAGCCATCACCACTCTTTGTTTCCAAATGTTTTCATCACCCCTAACACAACTTAGCATAGTGTCTAAGGCACTTGACTGCTAACCAGAAGGCTGGCAGTTCAAACCCACCAACCACTCCTTGGAAGGAAGGTCGGGCAATCTACTTCCGTAGTGATACTGCCTTGGAAACCCAAGGAGGGGTCGCTATGAGTCAGGTCCGACTAGACAGCACATAACAACAACAACAACACAACCTGTGCACCCAGCAGACTCCTCCAGGTTTTTCCTCTCCGATTCCAAAGACCCAGGCATGTTGCTTTGTGGTTGTTGTTGTGTGGCACAGAGTCAGTTCCAACTCACAGCTACCCCATGTGAACAGAACCGTCCCACAGGGTTCTAACAAGCTGCAATTTTTACGGGAACAGATTACCAGCTCTTTCTCCTGCGAAGTTTGGTGGGTTTGAACCTCCAACCTTTGGGTTAGCTGCTGAGTGCTTAACCGTTGCACCACCAGGGCTCCTTCCAAAAAGGGTATGGAATTGTAACTCTTCACAGCCTCTTAAAACAGCGCTCCTCAAAGTGGGTTCCATGGATCGCTGCCAGTCCTCACACCAGTTTGCTGCCTGTCAAATTTTTATAGCAATTTGCAGCATTGCCCCCAGCATCCAAGCACCTGATCGGTGGGCTTGATTTTGGCATATTTTTGCTTTTTTTATTTTTCATTTTGTCATTGTTATTAACATTACTGTGTTTTACAAAAGCATCAGTCTGCACAGGTTCCGGCAGAGCCTCTGCACTAAGATGGACAAAGAGAAAAACTTAGTAATTTACTTCCAAAAACCAGCCAATGAGAACCCCACACCACTGTACAGTCCAGTCCTGTTGTGTGTGGCGTCACTGAGAGTGAGAGGTACTCGAGGGCAGTTAGCAACAGCAACAACCATCAGTCTGCAAAGGACTGGAGCTTGAAGGAAATAAAAGTGGCCTTTCACCACAGCAGTGTGAGAAGCCTGCTTCCAGGACTGTATTTGAAGCTGCACAGATTCCTGGTAACAGACCCGAGGCAGAGAGAGGAGGGAAAGCTGAGCGGGGCATTTTAACGTGTCCTTGAAACTCTTTCAAAGAATTTCAGACTTTTCAAACATCTCAGATGGACTTCCAGAAGCAACTGCAGGAACTCCACAGAAGCCTCGGCGGATTCCCAGCCTTCCGTTTCTAGACATGCGAAGTGACAGAGCTCGCCAACCCCAATCAGGCCTTTACCAGAGTCCCCCCAAAAACTCCGCTGCAGGCAAACAGAAATGGTATTACTCTCACCACGCCATCACGCACTGGTGGTTCAGTGGTAAAAATCTCGCCTTCCATGTACGAGTCCTGGATTCAAGTCCCAGCCAATGCACCTCACACACAGCCACCAGCCATGTGTCAGCAGAGCTCACGTGTCGCTGTGGTGCCCAGCAGGTCTGGGCGGAGCTTCCAGACTGAGCCGGACTAGGGAGAAACGCCTGCTGACTTGCTTCCAAGATGAGAGGCCGACGGACAGCAATGGTGTGATCTGCAGCTGCCCACGGAGGTGGTGCAGGAGCAAGCTCACCCACTCCAGTGTGCCCGGAGTCGCCATGAGTAAGAGGTCAACCCTACAGCAGCTAACCACAGCCGCCAGGCTGGAAAGCAAACTTCCACCAAGTCAATGAGTTAGAATTTGAACGGCAAGTGAGCCGTGGCATACCCACACACTGAATTCAGAGACAAAATCATAGAACCAGACGGTAAAAGAATAAGAAGAGAACTTTCTCCACCCCAACTCTCTTCCAGTTCGGGGACTCCAGCGTGACCAGTCAACATCAGGTAATCACCCTCGACTGGGGCGGAACTGCTTTTTAAAAGCTTGCTGTTGGTTGCCATTGAGTTGGCTCTCACTCATGGGACAGAACAAAGCATTCCCGTCCTGTATGTAGTACCTTCCCGCCCGCTGGCATGTGGCTACCGTGTCAGTGATCTCGTGGAGGGCTTCCCTCCTTCCCACTGACCTCTGCCTTCCCAAGCACAATGTCCTTCTCCAGGGACTGGTCTTTGCTGATGACATGTCCAGAGTCAGTGAGCTGAAGTCTCACCATCCTCCTTCAAGCAAACATTCTGTTTGTGTTTCTTCTAAGACAGATTTGTTTCTTTTAAAGCAGCCGGGGGCAAAAATCCTGAGAAACCCCCCCACAACCACTGTGAAGGGGTAACTGCCTTCCCACACCCATTCAGGGACCATTCCTCCCAGGAGGCAACACGGCTAGAAATGCACACATCTCACTGCAGGCACATGGGCCAGAGAGGAGGACTGTGGAGCAATGCCCCGTGATGATTATGATTTTATATGCGTTGCTTCTGATTAAGGAGGAACCCTGGGGTGACCCAGAGTCCCCATGTGCTGCAAACAGTGAACACGCTCAGCTGCTAAAGAAAAGGCTAGAGGGTCGAGTCCCCCCCCCCAAGTACCTGGGAAGAAAGGCCTGGCAACCTCCTCCCTGATGTCAGCCACGGAAGACTCCGTGGAGCACATCTCTGCTCTCGCTCACACGGGGTCACCGTGAATCGGAGTCGACTCGACGGCAGCTGGGTTTGGATGGAATGCCTCAGATGACCCAGGAATATACGGAGTCGACGAGCCAAGCTGTGGGGACAAGCAGATCCCACCTGACTCCAGCAAAGATGCACTAGACCCGTGCCAGCTGGCCACCAGGCATTTGGCTAAGCCCTTATTAAACAGTCGTGTTCCCTTGTTGAGATCCTGCAGGGCCATGCCAGTTGGCAAACACCGCCTTTGGACCGATCTCAAATCAGACAAGAATGAGTAAGCAGAAAACAAGTGAAGTGGGGCGCTGTGTAAACGCTCTGCACCCCTGGAGCAGCGAGCACTTTCTAGAAGAAGCAGAGCACGAAGGGTGCGGATCACGATACAAGGCAGGGGCTCTGCTTTACAGAAGGCTGGTTTCCGATGGCCCCCGAGGGCAATTTTTAGGCAGACGATAGAGCGCTGTTTCTATTTACTTAAACTGACAGAAATGCTATCACACTCTCCATTGCAACGTGAGCATTTCACCCTGACTCTTTGCAATCCATCTAAGTCAATACATATACACCTGGTTAAACCATTTTTAGCTGTGCCATGGTTTTCTGTTGCATAAATATATGGTAGATGGTTTACCCATTGTCCAACTGACAGGGAAAAAACATGCCTGCATGCACCCCTTCCTGTTCGCCTGCAGGAATTGCTCTAGGATTCCTTAACCAGATGGAACACTGCAGGGCCGCTGAGGACAGGAATTTTCACCTTTCCTGGGTTTTGCCAAATTGCTCTCCAAAGCTGTTGTTAGCCCTCTCTTGCTATGCGACACAGTAGCCCTGAAGTCAGTGGCCTGAAGCAAGAGACTGTTGTTATCTCCGGTTTCCATGCGTCCAGGACTCAGAAGCCGCTGAGCTGGCCGGCTCTTGAGGTCAGTTCTGAAGTCTCTACGAGTCATTTCCGGGGCCCCACCTAAAATCCACCCCCTCAGCCCCCCAACAATTCTGTAAGCATCTAATTCTCCGTGTGACACCCCTTCCCCAAAGGTAGTCACTGCTTCTCGAGCTGAACTTTGGCTACTGCGTCATTCTATCTTGCCTGCTTCTTAAACACTTTTTCAGAATTGTCTTTTTAAAAAAATCTCTCTGTATATCTTCTGTTTCCATAAAGACTGACAGCCTTGGAATTCTCTGGGGCAGTTCTGCTCTGTCCTCTAGGGTTACTATAGGTTAGAATCGACACAATGGCAGTGGGTTTTGGTTTAGCGACCCCTCCTTGGGTTTCCGAGGCAGTATCACTATGGAAGTCGATTGCCCCATCTTCCTTCCGAGGAGTGGCTGGTGGGTTTGATCCGCCAGCCTTCTAGTTAGCAGTCAAGTGCCTTAGGCACTACGCCACCAGAGCTCCCATCTTCTAAGTAGTTTCCTCGGAAGTATCTCCAAATGCATACGCTGTCTTCCAGGTGGCTATTTTACTCACTGTTTAACTTATTACATTTTTTATTGAAATGACTGTTTTCTAATTCAAGCTGTTTAATTTGGTTCTTTGATAAATGATTCTTTTTCCCCACTGTGTATGGATTTTTCATTACAGTTTTTAATCACTTAATCATTTCATTATTTTTCATAATTTTAACTGAGTTCGGTTTTTCTTTTTTTTCCCCGGAATGCCATTTTATTATTCTCAATTTCTTGAGGCACTAATCCTATTTTGGGGACTATTTTTTTTTCTAGCTCGTCCTGGTCGTCCATTGTTTCCTGGTTTATAATTTCGAGGGAAGGCTCCAGCATCTTCAGCGGGTGCTGCTTCTCCCTTTGGAGTTTCACAGGCCTGGAGAGAGATGCCGATGGCACAGCCGCGACAGGAGTGGAGGCAGGAACAGATTACCCCGTAAACAAGGGAAGCACGTGTTTAGGACATCAACAAAACAGAGGCACCAGCTGTCCAAAGCAGAGACCCACTGAGGCCAAGCACTCAGGGCACGAGGAAAAGTGAGCGCAACCGTGGAAGGATCCTGGCAGGGCACTCAGTAAAACTGATTCCGGCTCCGCTGCGTCTGAATGCACCGGCTAGAAATCACATTCATGCCGGTCATGAGGGCAGCCATGTGCCAGGATGTTCAAGCCATGAGGCTTCCATACTTGAACACTTTCAGTAACGTTCATCTCCAACGGTCCCCATCCGTGTGACTGGGACTCCCAATCTCTTTGAGTCTCTTGGGAGTACACTGTATCTTTCTAATAAACAAGAGGTGGGGGTGGGTTGTTGAGTCCAACTCTTGCTGCATTCACCCAACATGCAACAGGCTCCAACATGAGAATTACTGGGCAAGGGCAGGGTACACTGATAGCAGGTCTCCGATCCATTTTGAGAGGACCGTCTTGCACATCTATGTTGGCTTATCCAGCAGCTCCAGCCAGGAGGGCCAGTAATGCTCTTTGTCATGGCACAAACACAAAGGTATGGTTCACGCACACGCTGGTGAACGACCAATGGGAACTCCAGTCCCAGATGATGGGCAAAAGTGAAGGCACCTGAGTAAGTCAACCACCACAAGGAATTGAATCAAGTTCCTTTTCAACTGTATAGCACTTAGGTACAGAGTCCTAAGTTTTGTAAACAAGAACATTTATAAATTTGACTTTAAAATATGGTTGGCATGCATACAGATGCAATCTAGCATATATTTAATATAATATTAACATGGGTAATAATATAATACTAACATAGCAAACACCCTAAAACTACTGGAAATATTTATCTAACAAGAAAAGCTTTTATTCATGTATCAAGTGAGTTTCATTTTTTATCATCTGTTGCATGGAACTCAGTGATTGATACTCTATGTTATAGGCACATGATGAGGTTGCATTATTCAATATTTATCACACAAGATATGTTTCTGCTTTACAGCAATGAGTGTTTCTAAACTGATCTTCAGAGAAAGCAAGGATAATTCAACATTAGAAAAACAAACAATGTAAACCATCACATACATAAAATAAAGGAAAGGAACTACTGATCATTTCAATCAGTGCAGAAAAGGCATTTGATAAAATCCAACACCCATTCCTGATAAAAAAATCTCAGAAAAATAAGAAAAGAATGGACATTCCTAAAAATAATAAAGGGCATATATGCAAAAACAACAGCCAACTTTATTCTCAATGGGGAGAGACTGAAACCCTCCCCCTTATGAAAAGGAATGAGATTAGGATGCCCGCTATCTCTACTTCTATTCAACATTGTAGTGGAAGCCCTAGCCAAGGCAATAAGGCAAGGAAGGGAAATCAAAGCCATCCACATTGGTAAGGAAGAAGTCAAACTACTCCTATTTGCTAATGATATGATCCTATACCTAGAAAACCCAAGAGACTCAGCAAAATATCTATTGGAACTAATTGAGAGATTCAGCATAGTGGCAGGATATAAGATCAATATACAAAAATCAGTTGGATTTCTCTACACCAGCAAAGAGATTGCTGAAAAGGAAATAAATACCATTTACAATAGCTACCAAAAGATAGAAAAAAAAAAAAAAAAACTCACTGCTGTCGAGTTGGATCTGACTCATAGAGATCCCTCCTTGGTTTCCGAGGCGGTGTCTCTACAGAAGTAGATTGCCCAACCTTCATTCCAAGGAGTGACTGGTGGGTTTGAACCGCCAGCCTTCTGGTCAGCAGTGAAGTGCCTTAGGCACTACACTACCAGAGCCCCTATAGATAACCTAGGTGTCCATAAATGGAGGAATGGGTAACCAAACTGTGGTACATACACACAGTGGAATACTATGCAACCCTAAAGAATCTGAAAAACACCGCATAACGTGGATGAACTTGGAGGACATTATGCTGAGTGAAGTAAGTCAATCACAGAAGGACAAATATTGTATTAGCCCACTATTATAAAAAGTCAAGGAAAGATTTATACATAGAAGGAAACTCTTTTTTGGTTACCAAAATTTTTAGATAAGTTTATAAAAAAGATATATATAGATACACACCAATGATTATTAGTGGTTACCACAGGTAGGAAGGAGGGGTAAGGGGGAAGCTTTTGTTTAGGGGACATTGAGTTTATGCTAATAGGTGGGAGAATATTTGGGAAAAGGATAGCAATAATGGCAGCATGACACAAGAAATGTCATTATTGTCCATGAGCTGTAAATGTTATGTTGGTGAATGTCTTGTTGCGTATGTTTAATAAAAGTTAAAAGTCGCATGTTGTTGTTGTTGTTATTTGCCGTCGAGTCGGCCCCGACTCATAGCGACCCCTCCTTGGGTTTCCGAGGCAGTATCACTACGGAAGTAGGATTGCCCAACCTTCCTTCCGAGGAGTGGCTGGTGGATTTGAACCGCCAGCCTTCTGGTTAGCAGTCAAGTGCCTTAGCCACTATGCTACCAGAGCTCCCAAAAGTCGCATATGTTTAATAAAAGTTTTAATAAAAGTTAAAAAGAAAAAAAACTTATGGAGATCTGCAAAAGGCCCACCAGCAAACATAGTACAACAGATGTAATGATTTCTAACTACCTTTTGACTATCTCAGACCTCAAGAGCAAAATTAACTGTTCTAAATCAATTTTTTTTCCTTACTCATGTTCAAATATAAATTTTTGTGTTAGCATCCAAATTCAAATTTTGGATTTGAACAAATTTTGTTTAATCATTTTATTTCTTTCCAATTACTCCAATTTATTTGCTCCTGTAAAAGCAAATTTAAAAAGTGGCATAATTTTATGTCCAGGTAAAATGAAACAGCAAACAGCTAAGTAGAGTGCAAAAATGAAAGCTCACAAAAGATACAAAGAAAAGGATTTGTGAGTCCCCAAAGACAATTCCAAAATTAACCTCCTTTTTAAAATGTAGTGAAACAGAAGAGCTTTCTTCTGTTCAACATTCTAGTTTAATGGGAGAAAATTGCTGAAATTACTAAGAGCAATAAGAACATAATAGAATTTGTTCCAAATTCTGCACCCATTCCTTGCTGTAGTAAAAAAATTAATGATGTAGAAAGTGAAACTATTTTAGTATCTGAAATTGTCTCATCTGCAGACCCCAGAAATAAAAGAACTATAGCTCCTGCTTGGTGAAATAATTTTTCTTTTAATGATGTAAATTACTGGATCAAAAGAGGACCAACTGATTGTCACTGTCACAGTGGACCATATGAAAATTTGTGTCAAAAATTTCTGAATGGTAAACAAACAAGGTTCTGTAGCCAGAATATATTTCTAAAGTGCAAAGCAAATGATGAAAATTATAAGAGGGAATGGCTACTATATTCTCCAGCACTCAGTTCTGTTTATAGTTTTGTTTGCAAACGATTTAGTCCTAGATCATTTAATTCTTGATTTAATATGGATGGATTTAGCAATTGGTGCAACTTGAATATGGATAAACCGAAAAACAGTTCAATTCATAGAGATTATATACTGTCATAGTTAAACCAAAGATGATTTTGCCTTAATTCATGCGCTGGAAGCACAAATTAACGAAAAGTGTCAGTATTGGAAAGCTGTTGTGCAACGTATTGTTGCCATCATTATAACAATAGCTGAACACGGGCTAGCTTTTCAAGGAAGAAATGAAGTATTTGGGTCCCCACAAAATGAAAAATGTGGGGGTTTACTTAGACTTGCTAAGTTTGATCCATTTTTTGCAAGTCACATCTCAGAATATGGTAACACAGGAAGGGGCAACCCATCATACACGTCTAAAACAACATGTGAAGAATTAATCAACTTAATAAGTGGTAAAGTCCAATCAATTTTCAGTGAAATAAACTCAGTATTTCAGTTTATCTATGGATTGTACTCCTGATCTTTCTCATATAGTTCAGTGAGGTATTGTTTTAAGATATGCATCTCCAACATACCAAAAGATCACTGTCAAGCAATTTACCATATTCACTAGCTTAAAAAGTCCTATCAGTGAATATTTTGCAAACCAAGTACCTTACTATGTTTGCAAAAGTGATTTTTCTAAGTGCAGAGGCCAGAACCATGACAATATTGCCAATATGTCAGGGTGTTGCAAAGGCATGTAACAGAGTATTTTCTGGTGGCATAGTTGTAAGACATTTCATTACTAACCAGAAGGTTGGTGGTTCAAACCCACTAGCTGCTCTGTGGAAGGAAGATGAGGCAATCTACTTCTGTAAAGTTTCCACCTTGGAAACCCAATGGGGGTCGTTGTGAGTCAGAATTGATTCGATGGCAGTGGTTTGGGTTTGTTTTTTTTTTTAAATATGCCGTTTTTATACCATGTGCTGCACATTCACTTAATCTTGTAGGATGCAGTACAGCAGACTGAAGTCCAGAAGCAATCAATTTAGTTCCCACTGTTCCATTACTCTACGTACTTTTTTGTCACTTCTACTCACCAATGAGCAGTTCTTATAACATACTTAGGCGATGTTTAAGTATTAAAGTACATTACTAATACACATTAGGAAGCACATACTGTAGCAATGGTGCAATCCTGGAACCATACACTCAGATTCTAGATGTCTTAGAAAATACTGCTGGAGGCCATACAGAAAAGGAGAGGCCAGGAAAAAAAAAAAAAAGAAGGAAGAAGAAGAGGCTGAAAATGTTGACAACAAAATGCAGACCCTGAGTATGTATTTACGTGGGTTATGTGGAATAGTATATTGCAGCATTTTCATTGTAGGAGTCTAGCTCTTCAAGATCCAGAAGTAAATTTTAAGACATGCACAGATCTCTACCAGTCATTAACAGGGTATTTACATAATTTAAGAGAAGATTTTTAAATTTTTGAAAATACAACAAAACAAATACTACCAAATACTCCTTATCAAGCAGTTCGTCATTGCAAAAGTATTAGAAAGTAACAAGTAAAGGACAAAAAGTACTCCAGGAGTATCACTGAGTGCCAGGTATCAATTCGTGTAACCACATGTAACACCATCATTGACACACTTGAATCTTATATGAAAAGAAGGACGAAAATCGTGTGAAGTTCTTTCAAATAGATTTTCCTTCTTAAACAATGTGGATACACCTGATAGAGAATCCAAGAAGGCGTCCAAAAAAGTAGCAGGCTTATCTTGATGACCTGAATACAAACCTTCACAGAGAAGAGCAACAGTCTCATTCTTACATGACAACTAAATTTACAGAATCAGAAAGGACAAATTTTACTCATGCAGGCATGCATGATTCCATAAGAGAAGATAAAATACGATGTGTATTTACGAAAGTTGAAATTGCTTTACACGTGTTCCTAACTTTAATGATCACAAACTGTACAACAGAATTCTCATTTTACTTCCTAAAATCCACCCACTGCCATCAAGTTCAATGAGACTCAATCACCCTCAGCGTACAACGAATCAAGAAAGACTAGATTCGTTATCCTTATTATGTATGGAAGTAGATATTGTTCAGCAGCTCAACTGTGATGAAACTATTGAAGAATTTGTAAAACATTTCTAAAAATACAAAGACGTTTTTAATTATAACATATTATAGATGAAAGATCTATCTAAAAATAAAATACAGCCATTTGTTACAATATTTGTTTTCTGGTTATTACATTTTCTTTTATGGCATCTTTTCATTTGCTAATTTATAGCATTTATTACGAAACAAGCATCAAACTTGAAGTAGGAGCCATTTCAAGCAAAATGGTAAAAGTCAGTTGCTCACTGTGGAAGACCAATTGAATGAGACACTGTTGAAACAACCAAGTTCACTGCCTCATTCTCTTTGTTGTAGAATTTGTGGTATATTCTTTTTGTTGAAAATGTGGTACGTGGTAAAAATCTTAGTGCCCTCACATCCACTGAAAATTTTATAATCTAATTCATCTCATTCCACTACAATGGTACATGCCACTTGTGTGTTCAATTGCTAATATTACAGTTGCGTTTAAAAAGAAGTTACATCATGGATAACTAAGGCACACACACATGCACACATATTCACACATATACACATATATATATACATACACACATGCATATATACATACACACACATATATATACACATATACATATATATACATATACACACACATGTATATATAACTCACATATCCCATTCAAATGTGTGACTAAGCAGAGACACACCACAGATTATCAGCACTCAGGGCCCTCACATGCCTTAATCCAGTCCTGGCTGAGGGACACTTTTTATATTAATTTGGAGCAGATCCCAGGCCTTTCTTCCAAGTTGCCTCAGTGTGAATCTGAATCTCCAACCATTAGCAATCAAGCATTAACTATCTGTGCCACCCTGAGACTCTAGTTACCATATGCAAGACCACAAAAAAACTTCGGTACAAGTACTTGAAATGTGGGCTGCCACAACTGAGTAAAGGCAGAAATAAAGAAAAGTCATCATTTAAACAAAAATTAAATTAAAAAAAAAAAATTCTCCTAACATTTCTGTACATTAAAATTAAAAGTTTATTATTCACTGCCATTGAGTCAATTCCAACACATAGCCCGCCCCCCCCCATTGGGTTTCTGAGGCTGTAAACCTTTACAGAAGCAGACTGCCTCATCTTCCTTCCACAGAGAAGCTGGTGGTTTTGAACGACAGACCTTTTGGTTAGTAGCCAAATGTCTTAATGGCTACACTACCAAAACCAAAACCAATCTCACTGCCACTGAGTTGGTTTCAACTTATAGCAACTCCCATTAGGTTTCCAAAGCTGCAAATATTTACAGAAGCAGACTGCCTCATCTTTCTTCTGCAGAGCAGTTGGTGGGTTTGAATTACTGACCTTTCAGTTAGCAGCCAAATGCCTTAACCAGTACACTACCAGAGCTCCTTAAAATTATAATATAGGTAACCTATGTTGTTGTTGTTGTTGTTATGTGCCGTCGAGTCAGCCCTGACTCATAGCGACCCCTCCTTGGGTTTCCGAGGCAGTATCACTATGGAAGTAGGATTGCCCAACCTTCCTTCCGAGGAGTGGCTGGTGGGTTTGAACCGCCAGCCTTCTGGTGAGCAGGCAAGTGTCTTAGCCACTATGCTACCAGAGCTCCCAGGTAACCTACAGAATAACAGAAAAGGGAACAATTCTTGTAATATATGTGTGTGTGTGTGTGTGTATTGTAGCAGAGTATTCAGATAGAGAAATCTAAATGCTCTCATTACTTATAAGAGAAAAAAACAAAAACTAAGTAAGTCTTTAAATCAGAAATATAGAAAAATAACAAAATACATTAAGAAAATGGGAGAGAAGGAAATAATAAGAGAAGAATTAATTAGAACCCAGAAAAACAACAGTTGTGATAAATTACAAGAGCTGGTTCTCTGAAACCAAAGCAGTAAGTGAGACAAATCTCTGACAAGTTCATTAACAAAACAGAGAAAATACACAGACATTCTTCAGGGTGAGAGTTCTATGTGTAACTGCAGACTAATAAATTTTAAAATGCTACTTAAATGAATTTTTGTTCAGTCAACATCTAGAATTTTTTTTTTTTTAATCAAAGGCAATGTGATTTCATACAATCCATGCTTATTAGAAATCTAGACTAACACCCTGTTATAGTTTGAAGGTCTGGCTTTAGGATGGGTTTATCTCCGTAGTGGATTTTAACGCCTGCCATCACCAAAGAGACAGCTCAGAAAGACACACGGATGCAAATGGAGGAGAAACGTCACTGGTGGCATTTCCTCCATCACAACAGCCGTGCTGCAGCTCCCTCCGAGGAGCACTGGGCAAAGGTTTGGCTGACATTCGCCTGACAGAGTTTCACCTTCCCTAATGTCAACAGATGATTTTGCAAACTGACAGAAAGTGGTTCCATTTGCATGTTTTTAACAAATGGATCCCTAAACCCCTTGAACTCCACTTGGAAGATTCTTAAACCATGGACAACACCCCATTTCCAGATTTTTCAACTTCACAGATCTTAGAGTTTGTAGGTGTCTTTTTTTTTTTTTAGCAGCAAAATCATGTAATGGTTGAACATTTCCCAAAAACTTCCATTACCTAAGACACTCTTTCCATAGTGGGAGTTTCTTTGGTGTAACAGTGATTCTTCACTCACTGTCACAATGTCTTCTCTGCATGGGTAGTAGGAGCTCTGGTGGCGTAGTGCCTAAAGCACTTGACTGCTAACCAGAAGGCCGGCAGTTCAAACCCACCAGCCACTCCTTGGAAGGAAGATAGGGCAATCTACCTCCGTAGTGATACTGCCTCGGAAACCCAAGGAGGGGTCGCTATGAGTCGGGTCCGACTCGACAGCACATAACAACAACACATGGGTAGTGGACAACGTTAGCCTCTCGGTAAAGATCCGCAGCGTGGACCATTCTCCTGCTTATGAAGAAGTGGGGGCTCTTCTCTATGCTTCTTAACCCTTCAGAGCTTGGCGCTGAAACACACACCGGTCCCTTTTCATGCCACAGAAGTATCTGCAGTCATTTTCCACCTCAGTACAAAGATTCAGACCGAGTTTCACCATTCACGGGAGTGGATGTCCATTGACCTTTTCAAACAGTCTTAGATGTTTTTAAACTGTTTGGGGCCAGCTGTGTCTGATGTGTGACGGATGGGAGCAACCGGGTTTCAACATCATCGAGTGGCTGACAAAGAGCCTGGCCACTGTCATGGGCTCATGCTGTCTTATCAGAATGACCCACGCCGGGGCTGCGTGGCGGACATCATTCTTCATCCATTCTCTGAGTGCTACTTTAGTTAAAATGATTTCACAGCACCTGTAAATTCCCCTGGGAGTGCCTGGGTGGCACAAACAGTGAGGCACTGGGCTACTAGCCAAAAGGTTGGCGGTTCAAACTACCCAGAGGCACCCGGAAGAAAGCCTGGGCGATCTGCTTCCAAAAGGCCACAGCCACAAAATCCTACTGAGTGCGGTTCTGTCCGGACACGCAGGGTCAGCAGGAGCTGAAAACAACTGGACGGCCGCTGGTTTGGATTTCTGTGGTAAATCCCCTCAGGTAGCTGCTTGTGTCCAGGTTACTGGGAGCCAACACGGGAGGCAGGGCACCACTGTCAACACCCCCACGTGGTGGACACCCACCCTTCCCCGGACACTTCACACCCTGACGGTCACACCAACCATCAGGAATACGACCAACGAGGGGTGTCAGTCATTCTGTAGAGTCGATATCGTCGTTTGCTGCCATCAGTCAACCTGACTCACGGTGGCCCACACACAGCGGAAAGAGAAGCCCCCCGGGCCTGCACCACTTGCTGTGATAGGTGGCAAATCAAACCATTGTGATCCACAGGAAGTTCAGTGGCAGACTTCAGAAGGAGATCACCAGGCCTTTCTTACGCATCCCTCTTAGTCTGAAACCTGCCCAGTATCCTGGAGACCCACAAGCCTCCACGGACAGATGGGCTGTGCTCACATGAAGCGCACTGACTGGGAATCAAACCCAGGACTCCCACAAGGAAAGCGAGAATCCTACCACTGAACCACCAACGCGCGCCATACCAAACCCAACCTGCTGCCAGCACCTCGATTCCCACTAGACCAACGCCCAGTGAGTTTCCAAGGCAGTAAACCTCTACAGAATCAGACTGCCTCACCTTCCTCCCACGGAGCAGCTGATGGGTTTGAACCACCAGCCTTCTGGTTAGCGGCCAAATGCCTTACCCACTATGCCACCAGAGTTCAGGTATGTTGTTGTTGTTGTTGTTATGTGCCATCAAGTCGGACCCGACTCATAGTGACTCCTCCTTGGGTTTCCGAGGCAGTATCACTACGGAAGTAGATTGCCCCATCTTCCTTCCGAGGAGTGGCTGGTGGGTTTGAACCGCCAGCCTTCTGGTTAGGAGTCAAGTGCCTTAGGCACCATGCTACCAGAGCTCCCAGTTCAGGTATGGTAAAGTCTAATTTCTTCCTCCTTTTACTGTTATCTTTTACACCTCAATGGACCACCTAACACAAGCCACTTTGAAAATGACTGCAGAGCCATTGCCATTAAAATGCCCATTGTTTCCATGACTAAGTACCACTGTCCTAGGAACTCCCATTGTCTCCAGTACCAAGTAACACTGTCCTAGGAACACCCATTGTCTCCATGACTAAGTGACACTCTGGTAGGAATTCTATGGAATGAAGTAAGTCATGAGCAGAAACACGTGACTGTTCAACAGTAGACAAAAATAAATAAGTAAAAACTCCAGCGTGAGATATCTGTAAATATTTAACTCATCTCTCATAGTTAAAGGACACTCAAAGTTTAAGTCTAATAAGAAGAAATGACAAAGCACAAGACTGAGAGTGGTGCCAGTATACAAACGTAGACATCTGAATATTCCAAACTGTATAAATGAAAGTACGGGGCAAGCAGAGAGTCTCCAGAGGACGTGAACAGACCAGTCACAAGGCCGGGAGACAAACGGGGGGAGCAGACATGCCCTCCCGTGGAACCAAAGGAATACGATTTTTAAAAACATGGTGTTTTCTGCTTTTTCAATGAGGGCAGATTTTGGGGTGGGGGACGGGTTGACTTTGTTGTTGCTGTTGTTTTAAACAGTTTACACTGTTTTAGAGAAAGCAGCTTGGCAATTATGTATGATGAGCTTAAAAATTGTTCTTATCCATTGTCCAAGAACTTCAGTTTTTGAAACCTGTCCTGAGATAGGTCCCTGGGGGAGCAGAGTTTGCACTTGGCGGCTAACCTAAAGGCTGGCGGCTCGAACAGTACTGCAGTTAAATGCCTTAGGCACTGCGCCAGCAGAGCTCCTTGTATGAGATAAAGCAAGGAAGTATTCCATTCGAAGATTTAAAAATAAAAATGTGGCTGGTGATGGGAGAGAGGGATGCTACCAGCAGTGGAGACGGTTCTTGTCTTTCACCTGTGATAACAGATAAGTCCGATTTAGAGATGATCATCCAAAAAGTGTAAGACTTTGGAAGTCTTAGAACAACAGCTTTGATATTCACTGAACATTCCATTATTGCCTTGGAACTTAAGCCAAAAATACCCCCTGAAGTCTTCTTCAAACCAACCAACGGCTCAGCTTGACTAGTAAGAGTGTCTGCCTTGAGCACTGAGCTCTTTTAAGATCTTTCTGTAGGACCCAATGGACAGCAGCATCTCAGAAAATCAGAGCAGAAGCTTAGCAGGCAGTGAGTGTGTGTGCAAATGGGGAGGAGTAACTCAGAAAACGGGGGTGAGAATAGCACCTCAACTCGAAGCATGTTATCAGTGTCACCAGACGGTACCTGGAGAAGCGGGGGGACCGGTGTGCGTGCTACGGTGCACACTCTCAACAACAAAATATAAATTATTGAGGGAAAAAAAATAGAAACCAAAAAGCTCCAGCACTGGCTTTCCATGCCAGCGTGTGTGTGCACGTGCACACGTTCACATGCATGCACCATTACTACAGGCCTGGCTGTCCAATACATCAGCTACAACCACAAGTGGCTACGGAGTACCTGAAATGGGGTTAATCTCAGTCAAAACATATTCCACATATAAAATACACAATTTTGAAATGACATAAAAATAATGTTAATTTTCACAATTATTTTTATGTTGATTAGATTTTAGACAAAAATATTGTGGCTATTTCAGAACAACTAAGATATATATACACACACACACACACATAAACACACACCTATATATACATATATACACACACATACACACACATATACACACACCTATATACATAATATACACACATACACACACATATACACACACCTACATATACATATATATAGGTGTGTGTGTGTATATGTTGTTGTTGTTGTTATGTGCTGTCAAGTCAGACCCAATTCATAGCGACCCTTCCTTGGGTTTCTGAGGTGGTATCACTATGGAAGTAGATGGACTCAGCTTCCTTCCGAGGAGTGGCTGGTAGGTTTGAACCACCAGCCTTCTGGTTAGCAGTCAAGTGCCTTAGGCACTATGCTACCAGAGCTCCTACATATATTTGTTGTTGTTGTTATGTGCCGTCGAGTCGGCCCTGACTTGTAGCGACCCCTCCTTGGGTTTCCGAGGCAGTATCACTACGGAAGTAGGATTGCCCAACCTTCCTTCCGAGGAGTGGCTGGTGGGTATATAAGTTTAAACCCTCGTTTAGAATTATTTTATCCACCAATCCAAAAAAAAACAAAAAAACAACCAAACCTATAGCCGACAAGTCCATTCTGACTCATAGCAACTCACAGGAGTTGACTCAGCGGCAACAGGTTTGGTTTGGTTTAGTCATTCATACAGATACATACTTTTCCTATGAATATTTTTTCTATGCATATATATTCACAGGAAAAGTAGATAAATAAAATTTGCTTTACATTTGGAAATAAACCAAAATGGAAATACTGGTTATTACTGAGTGATACATGCCTGTAACTGTATACTTACTTGTCTGAACTTTCTACACTGACAACCACGGACCGATTTTATTTTTACAGATAGGAAGGAACGAGCATGATTTTAGAAGCCGAAGGGACTGACTATTTCCTCCACATGAAGGCAGGGCCCAGGGGTCTGCAGGCAAAACCACAGCCGCTTCAAGGACAGGGTTCAAGTGAGACAAGTCGTCCACGAGGGCTCAACTTCTGAGCCCAGGAGGAGAGAGGGTCGCTGCAAAGCATTAAGGCTCACAGCTGGCTATGTCAGCCAGGACAAATGTGTGTGTCCTATAACAATTTTGATTTTGAGTAAAACTCTCTCTCTAAGGGTAGGTCCCTGGGTGGTACAGACAGTGAAGTGTTTAACTACTAACCAAAACACTGGCAGTTCAAACCCATTCAAAGGCATCTTGGAAGAAAGGCCTGGCAATCTGCTTCCAAAAGTTCACAGACACGAAAACCGTATGGCGCACAGTCCTCTGTACTTGCGGGTCGCCATGAGTCAAAACCAGCGGCAACTGGCTGTCTTATTTTTTTGGTGGGGAAGGGGGGCACCCTAAGATTTGCCAGGGGTCACAGTCGCACAGGTGCTGGGCCAAATGCCCCCCTGGAAGGACTCCCACACTAGGGTCTGAGGACAGTAGACACCTCCTGCTACAGTGGCCACCGACTCTGGGCCGTTTTTCCTGAAAGTAATCAGACAAAAAGTTCGACTGCTTCTGAAGCCTCCTCCCCAAGGCTATCATAGTCATCTTTAATTGATCAGGCAAGTACTCAAAGACTTAATTTTAAGAAATTTCTATGCAACTTCCTTGGAGGGCTTCCTGGAAGGCTGCCCTGGCTCACTCTACCTGTCATTTCTAGCTACTCAGGGACCTTTGTTAGGCCGAGAGCCCCACACACCTTTCTGCAAAGAGCGGGGAGATCCTGTCCACTGAGCTGCAGGCCTCTCCCAAAGACAAGTTGGAGACAAGGAGTTACTGGGCAGACGTGTGGTGGGTGTCTGCACACACCAGCCACCAATGACCACGGTCAGCTCTCCAGGACACTGCTCTCAATTCTCTTGTGAGGTCCCATTTATCCATTTGGTGCTTTTCGGGTCGTGCTTTGGCTGTCATATAGGATAACGTGTCATTAAAAACCAGATCCCGCAACCTCACCCCTATGTTTTCTTCTAAGAATTTCACAGTTTTCATTTCCACATGTTGGTCCTTGATCCATTTTCAGTTGGTCGGTGTGAGGCAGGGATCCTGATTCATTCTTCCGCATGTGGAGATCCAATTCTCCCAGCACCACTCGTTGAAGAGACTCTTCCTGTCGATTCTTGATGACCCAAACTGCGAGCTAATGTGGTGCAGGTCGGGCAGAACCAAGCAGGGACTCAGTAAAACTTAATTCTTGGTTTTTTAAACTTGGATTAGCTCCATCTCACCCAAAATAAATACTCAGAAGAGGTTAAATAAGAGATTCAGGAAGGAAAAGAGAGATGAGTTTCATTTTAGCCAAGGGACTAGTGGACTGCGTAAACTTTGGCCTCCATGACTCTGAGACCAGAAGGACTAGATGGTGCCCGGCTACCACTGCTGACCACTCTGGAAGGGATCGAAATAGGAGATCCTAAATAGTCAGAGAAAAAATGTTGAACAAAACTCAAAGTCATAAAAACGACCAGGCTCTCTGGTCAGATAGAGACTGGTGGAAGCCCCAAGACTATGGCCCTTAGTCACTCTTCAAGCCTGGAAGTGAACTCACCCCCATGGCTCAGCTGTCACCTAAACAACAGACAGACCTATGGGGTGAACAGTAACACCCAGGAAATACACACTCATTAGACAATCGATCACACGAGATCAGAAGGGCAGCATTTGCCCAGGACAAAAGCTCAGAAAGCAGAAAGGGACAGAAAAGAGGAACAGAGTGAAACGGTAACTATGGGGAGGAAGTGGGCAGAGAGCTGTTACAATGTGGGGACTGCAGTCAGTATCACAAAATGAAACATGTATGAACAGCTGGATGGAAAACCAATTTGCCCCATAAACTTTCACTCAAACCACAATAAAAAAAATGACTGGTTCCCAGTTGCTGTCGAGTCAATTCCAACCCATGGTGACCCCATGTGCATGCCCAAGTAGATCCAGGCCCTGCAGGGTTTTCACCGGCCAATCTTCACCAGGCCTGTCTTCTGACGAACCTGTGGGTGGACTTGAACCAGGAACCTTTCCATTAACGGCCAAGCACATTAACCATTCGCACCACCCAGGGGCTGCAGCATGGAAACTAGATTCAGTCACTCCATGATTCAGATGTGAAGTGGCTGGAAATTTAGCTACTATTTCTGCAGTGACAGCATAAGGATGTTTGGAGTATGACTCTAGCACTGAGGATAAGGACGGACTTTTTGTGAGGTGTCTTCTCATTCTTCCACACAATGGAGGGAGCCACCAGGGAGGCTGAGGTCAATCTAAGTACAAGTGGCCGGTCCTCTCATCCCACCATTGGGTCAGCAGCACTTCAAGCATCTAGGATAATGCTGGAATCAAGGATGTCCCAGCCCATGTCCTCACGAAGCTGGGAGACGCATCTCAGCGACTGTCAGTAACAGGCACACTCAGAGGAACAGTGTGGCGCTCACAGCCCCAACCAGGGACGGGTGAGGGGCGGTGGGTACAGGTGCAGCCCAGCCAATGCAGCAGAAGGGGCAGGTGGGGCGCTGGAGCCTGCAGACAGCAGCAGCCCAAACAGCAGCTGGCGGCAGGAGGGTGCCGAACAGGATACCAGGACGTTCCAATAGTTGGGCAGTTGAGGATGGTGAATGCAGGCAGACAGCCACCTCGGGGACATCTGGTGGTAATGAGGGGGTCCCAGCAGACGAGACACAAAGGAAGAGAGGAAAAACGAGCACCAGGAAGGACAGGAGTTCACCATGAGGACATTTTGTGAGGCCTCTAACTCACTGTCTAATCCCCACAAAGTCACTGTGATCCAGAGAAATCTCAGAGGAGTAAGAAGTGCTCCTGTCCTCAAGGTGCATAAGGAAATTAAGCAACAACCATTAAATCCACAAAGTACTGCCAGACGACGAGCCCCTGGCATGCCATGTTGTTCCAGCCTGGAGCCCAGTATCAGCCAGCCCTCAAGACTGCCGCTGGGTGCGTGCACGCGTGTGTGAACAGATGAGCACATGCCAGCAAGGAGCCCGTCCTCCTGAGAAGCACATGGCAGAGGCCAAACAAGAGAGAAGTCACAAAAGGACCCATCAGCTGGAGCGATTGTCCTTCTGGAGCAAACCTGGAGAGGGCGCTTCCCAGGCTCAGTGAGGGCAGAAGAGCAAAAACGCAGACGCAAGCGCTCACAGAGTCACAACAGGCTGGAAGCTGCTCCAGGGACTATGCCCATCTGGCATGAAAATACCAAAGGAAAATTCCAGAGACTGGGGCGGGGACGAGAACAGCTAACAGTTTAGAGTGCTTACAGTGTGCTAGGACCGTAACTCACACTAAAGGTTTGCAATTAGCTACTGCCCTTGAGGTACTCGGTTCCAACCCAGCCAGCAGAGCCAAGGAAGAAAGGCCTGGCAAACGGATTCCATAAAGACTATAGCACAAAAACCCCATGGAGTATGACCCACTGTGCACCATAGGAAGTAGCCACAAAAACCCCGTGGCGTGCAACCCTACTGTGCACCACAGTGGGTCGCCACGAAAACCCCTTGGGGTGCGGCCCTCACTATGCACCACAGGGGGTAGCCATGAGTCAGAATCAATTTAAAGCAACAGGCTCCGTTTGGGTTTACTTCATGCTAGGCGATTCTCAAGGCGCCCCGGTGTCGCAACAGGTGAGAGCTGGGCTGCTAACCGAAAGGTCCACAACCGGAACCCACCAGCCACTCTGCAGGAGAAAAGAGTTAACGTCCTGCCCCTGTGCAGACTGACAGCCTAGGAAAACCCATGGGGCAGTGCCACTCTGGGCTATAGGCTGAGTCAGAACCAACTGGACAGCAATGACCACAGCCAATTCCAGGCAATGCCGAGTTACACCTCAGTTACTTATACCTCGGGTGTAGGGTCAATGCCACTGACGTGTTTCCAAAGAGGAAAACAAAGCACAGGCCAATGAAATCCTACTGCCATCAAGTCAATTCCGACTCATCACAACCCTACAGAATGGAGTGGAAATGTCCCATAGGGGTCCCAAGTCCGTCAGTCTTTACAGCAGCAGACTGCCTCATCCTTCTCCCATGGAGCGGTGGGTGGGTTTGAACTGCCAACCTTCTGGTTAGCAGCTGAATGCTTTAACAACGTCACCACCAGAGCTCCCTGACCAATGAAATACCAGCTGGAAAGTACAGCATTTGTAAGTGGTAGTACAGAAAGTCAAACCCAAGCAGAGGGGCCCCAGAGGCAACAGCTAAGGCCACAGGTACAGCCTGTCTCTTCCACCTTCTCGTACGAGACGGCACCTAGCGGGAGGCTGGGAGAGAAAGAGCCACTCAGAGTGCACCGTGAGGTCCACCTGCGAATGACGACCAAAGGCTTTTGCTTATCCTAGGATTTTGTATAGACGCCAGTGGCCCTTATCTGCCCGAAAGCACAGGAAGAGGCCGGGCCTCTGCTTTTGCAAACACATGTCAAACTCAAAAATCTAACTCTGCCATAGAGTCGATTCCAACTCATGGTGACCACCATTGGATTTCCAAGGTTGTAAATCTTTACAGAAGCACTATTTCATATTTCTTCCATGGAGCAGCTGGTGGGTTTGAACCACCAACCTTTTGCTTAGCAGCCAAAAGACTTAACCACTCACCACCAAAACTCCTTGGAAACACACTCACCAGTCTGCAAGTCAGCACAGTGGAGGCCAGGCCAAGGTTCCGCAGAGTTCGGGTCCAGAGGAATTCCCTAATGGAAGCAGTCTTCTCTGAGGAATGGGAGGCCCAGGCCAGGGGCACAAGTGGCTGAGGTGGTGGGGAGAGGGACACAGGCTTGTGAGGTACACACGGTGCACAGAATGGGAGGTCCCGAATGTGGGCCATGAAAATAGAGAAGGCCCTGGGGCATGCGAACCGCTAAGGTGCTCGGCTGGTAACCGAGGCTGTAACCTCATCTACCCAGAGGCACCTCAGAAGGAAGTCCGAAAACTCAGCCGCTGAAAACCCCATGGACCATTCAACCACTGTGGAAACTGTAGCAAGTCCTCAGAAAGCGGAAATGCAACGATTCCAGCCCTAGGAATACACCAAAAAGAAAGCGGGAAAGCCCACAGCAATGTCCACCACAGCGCTGTTCACAGCAGCCAAAAGGTGGAGACAGCCTAAATGCCCAGCAACTGACGGACGGATACACACAACGCGCTCCAAGCCTGCAATGCACTAGGACCCAGCTTCATGGAATGAACCCTGATGCGTCCAGCACGTGGATGAGCCCGAACATGCTACGCCAAGTGACGTCAGTCAGTCACAGAGGGACAAACAGCAGAGGATTCCACTTCCATGATGTACCTAGAACAGGCAAGTGCGTAGAGCACAACGTTCATCAGTGTTTCCAGAGGCACGTGGCAGAGAGGGGAGCGGGGGACTCAGTGCTCAGGGGACACTGAGCTTCTGTCCAGGGCGATGAGGGATTTGGAAACAGATCATGGTGGCAGTTGAATGACATGGTAAACATAACTGATGTCACCCGGGAAGGAGGGTGGAAAGGCAAACAATCTGAGGTGCGTATTTACCACCATTAAACAACGACGACGACTCCAGGAACAGGCCCTACTCTACCATCCATGGGGTCACTGGCAGTCGGAACTGACTCGACAGCAACTGGTTTACAGAAACAGAGACTCACGGACGAGGTCCAGAAAGAAGCCCAGAGGTGGCCGCCACGACTGAGGAGAGAAAGCCACCTTCAGGAGCCCTTGGCTGAGGACATCGCAGGAAAACTGATGAATCAGGACTAGCAGGCAGGGCAGGGCACCAGGAGGCAGAGGAAGGGAAAAAATGCGAGTACAAGGTCCCCCACTGTTTGCTGTCGTCTTCTGTCCCACAGCCAGCCAAGAACAACAAGACTGGATCGCTGCCCAGGCCACTGGAAGCTAAGGCGGCCCCGGAGCCAAGGTGATTTAGTCATCTCTGCAAACTCTCCTGACACGACCTCAAGCACCAAGTCCAGGGAGGTGGCCCCACTGTGAAGGAGCTAAGCTTAGCGTCTTGGGCATCAGTGCAGAATGGATCTGCCTGTGTTCTGGGAGTACCTGGGGGTACGCCACAGCAAGGCCCCAACTTTAAAGAGAAGTAGAGAGGAACACCCGGAGACAGACCCAAGAGTTAGGCATCAGAGTGGACAGCAAACAGGGAAGGGGCGGTTCTGAACCAAGATCCGATGACAGAAGCAACCTGCCAAGGAGAGCCGAATCTAATCCCTGGGTGATGCTAAGAGCTAACACACTCAGCTGCTAACCGAAAGGTTGGTGGTTCGAGCCCATCCAAAGCACCTGGGGAGAAAATCCAGCCATGGGAAGCCCCACAGAGCACAGTTCTGCCCTGACACCCGTGGAGCTGCCATGATCGGCATCGACTCCGCACAAAGCTCCGCTGGCTCCTGGCGACACAGTGGGCGCCTCTGGCACAGCCAAGAACCACCTGCACGGCTGCAGAGGGGCAGCCCGGTTCCTGAAGGCTGCTCCGCCAGCGTGTTCCGTTGCACTTTTCACCAAGGGTTCTACCCACAGCACGTGCCACTTTGTGGCTGAGGGGTCAGGAAACCAGGGTACAGGAGGCACAGGACAGGGGAGGCACCCGGCCAGCACCCACCCAGCCAGCACGCCACTCCTGTGTCCCCACTGGGTCCACGGGAGCCTGCAGGTCCACCTCTGCAGAAACAAGGGAGAGGGGACACCTGGGCCAATGCAGGCAGAAGACAGGGCATCAGCCACCAGCCTGGGTGGCACAAATGGTTAAGCACTGAGCTACTAACCAAAAGCTTGGTGGTGTGAACCCCCCCATAGGCACTGCAGAAGAAAGGCCTGGCCATCTGCTTCCAAAAGGTCGCAGCCTTGAAAACCGTATGGAGCAGTTCTACTATGCACGCATGGGTCGCCGTGAGTCAGCACAGACCCAACAGCAACTGGTTTGGTCTTGGTTTGGTCTGAGGAACCTGCAGCCAACCACCCCTGCAGCCTGAGGGCAGAATGCCAGCAGCCAAGCCTATGCCCGCCTTTCACCCCCGCACCACACAGCTTCTCCCAACACAACGAGACTGGCACTTTGTGCTACAAGCCTTTCACTACCGTTTGCTTTTTAAGCAATGTACAAAAACCAAACCCACTGCCATCGCATTGATTCCAACTCATAGTGACCCTCTAGGACAGAGCAGGATGGCCCCAAGTGTCCAAGGCCGTAAATCTTTATGGAAGCTGGCTGCCACGTCTTTCTCCCTTGGTCCCGTGGAGCAGCAGTGGGATTCAAACCTCCAACCCTACAGTTAGAGGTGAGCGCCTTAACCACGGCACCACCAGAGCTCCTTGGCTATGTGCCTTGTATACAGAACACAGACACAGAGAAAATACTCAGGGGACAGTAAATATGATTTTCTCTCCTTAAAACCTTTTCATGAAAAAAGAAGAAAATAAAATTTTAATTTTGGAAGATCAAAACAGTTCCATATTTATATCATCTTGTGGGTGAGGGATAATTTTTTAAGCATGACTTCAGAACTTAAGTACTTACAAGTATTTGATTAATTTTTTTCAAGTACTAAGTACAGCCAGAATGCTCTTTAGAATGGAGGATGACCAGACTTCGTCTGTTCTATTTCTGTCATGTGGTCAGGAGGGGCCAGTCCTTAGAGAAGGATATCATGCGTGGTAAAGTGGAGGGTTTGGTAGACCCCCAACAAGACGGATCGACACGGTGGCTGCAGCGATGGGTTCGAGCACAGTGAGGATTGTGAGGCTGGCGCGGGACTGGGCAGTGTCTCGTTGTGTTGCACGTGGGGTCTCTATGAGTCAGAGATGACTCGACAGCACCTAACAAGTTCAAAATAGTATAAAAGAAATAAAAGATAAACAGCAAGCCGGGGAAATTCTGCAGTGTGGAATATGCAGATGGCACTATCTACTAGAAATCTTACAAACCATTCTCAGAAAAATCACAATAGAAAAACCAACATAAAACATCAACCAATAGAAGAATCAAAGTCAATGTTGTTGTCAGGCGCCATCAAGACGGCTCCAACTCACAGCGACCCCGTGGACAACAGAACGAACCCCTGCCCGGCCCTGCACCAGCCTCACAGTCCCTGCCACACCTGAGCCCATGGTGGCAGCCACTGTGTCAAGCCGTCTCACCGAGGGCCTTCCCCTTTTTCACCAGCCCTCCACTTTACCAAGCATGGCATCCTTCTCCAGGGAAGGGTTCCCTCTGGCATGACCGAAGTAGATGAGACCAAGTCTGGCCATTATCACTCGCAAGGAGCATTCTGGCTGCACTTCTTCCAGGACACATTCGTTAGTTCTTCTGGCAGTCCTTATAATAATATAAGTCAATAACTACATGGGGGAAAAGTACATGCTTTCTAGAAATCCAGAAAAAAACACTGTGCTGCCATTTTTGGCTATCAAGTTTAAGAAACAATCCATTCTAATCTCAAATGTTGGTGAGGACGTATGGAAATGAGTCCATCACTGGAAGGAACCTTGGTGCAGGGGTTATAGCATTCAGCTGCTAACTGAAAAGCTGCTGATTCAAACCCACCAGGTGCTCTGTAAGAGAGAGATGAGGCAGTCCGCTTCTGTAAAGACTGACAACCTTAGAAACCTTAAGGGGTAGTTCTACTCTGTCCTACAGGTGCACTAAGTCAAAATCGATTTGATGACAGCAGGTTTGCTTTTTGGATCTATGTCACTGCTGCAGGTGGGAATGGGGAAAGTCTTGAGGAATGGTGCTCAAGTTCTTGACCTGATAATTCCATGTCTAAGAGCTTATCCTTAGAAAAATACTTAGAGATGTGTGATATTTTTCAATAGTGAAAGCAATAACAGTGTGTATTTCCATCCATTTGTGGAATATAATGCAGTCAGGAAAAATGACGAGGTAGAACAATATTTAGGAGTGTCTGGGTGGCACAAATGGTTAAGTGCAGGACTACCCATCGATAGGCTGGTGGTTCAAATCCACCCACAGGCACCTGAGAGGTAAGGCCTGGTGATCTGCCTCCTACAGACTGAAAACCCTCTGTTCCACTCTGACACACATGGGGCCACCCCGAGTTAGAATCAACTCCAAAGCAACTAGTTTGGGGTTGTTTGTTTTTTAAAGAGAATCTTTAACAACTCTGAGAGACAATCAGGCAGATTATAAAATAACATTCACTGCACGATCCTGTTCTAATAATTAAACACAGCAGCAAATTCACAACACACATGTACACACACAACCAAAACCCCAACTCACTGCTCTCAGGTCGATTCCGACTCACAGCGACCCCCAGTGGGCTTCCAAGGCTGTAAGTCTTCACGGAAGCAGACTGCCTCAACTTTCTTCTGCAGAGTGGGTGGTGGATTACAGACCACTGACCTTTTGGTTAGCAGCTGAATGCCTTAACCACTGCGCCACCAGAGCTCCTTGTACACGAAGTCTGGGGCTTTTATACCTCAAACAGTTATCAGTGGTTATCTCTGAATCAGTGGAAACAGAGTGAATTCTATTTTCCTCTATTTGCTTATTTTTAAACATCTTACTCCCGTATTACTTTCATATTTAAAAGAACAACAAGACCCATTTTTAAGCATGGAATGCAACAACCAGGTGCGAGTGCTTTTGTTCGTGGTTGTTTTCCCTTCTCAAAGTCTTGGGCGACTGAGTCCATAGTCTCTCTGCTTCCCTCGGGACTTCATTCCCAAATGTTTCAAAAATGAACCTTGAATGGCTCTAAACTGGGCCACGTGGTGCTACAACTGCTCCCAATGTGTCACCGGCTCTGCCTGGCTGGGTCTACGGATAACAGAAGACAGCCGGCACCAAGCAGGATGGGCACAGGGATGAGCACGGGGTCAGGCCTGTGACTACACAGCGGGTTCGGCAGGCGAGGCGACCACCACTGGGGAGGGGGCCCATCCGGCTCCAAGGCAAGTCTGGTCCAGGAAGTTCCACCAGACAGCACACGCTCAGAGCTGGGAGAGGAGGGGAGGGGGGAAGGGGCAGCGGTAAGTTATTACATTTCCAGCCCCTCTGGTAGCGTAGTGCCTAAGGCATCTAACTGCTAACCAGAAGGCTGGTGGCTCAAACCCACCAACCACTCCTCGGAAGGAAGATTGGGCAATCTACTTCCGTAGTGATACTGCCTCAGAAACCCAAGGAGGGGTTGCTATGAGTCAGATCTGACTCCACGGTAGTGAGCTTTTTTTTTTTTTTTTTTCTTCTAGGATAAAGGGCTTGATGCCCCTTCCCCAGGCACCCCCCACCTGTCTGTCGGTGATTCGTACTGCAGTGGCTCACGTGTTGCTGAGGCTGGAGGCTGTGCCACCGGTATTTCAAATCCCAGCAGGGTCACCCATGGAGGACAGGTTTCAGCAGAGCTTCCAGACTAAGACAGACCAGGAAGAAAGGCCTGGTGATCTCCTTCTGAAAATCGGCCAATGAGAACTGTGGATCACCACAGACCACTGTCCAATAGAGTGCTGGAAGATGGACCCCCAGGTTGGAGGGTACTCAGGACACACAGGGGCCACAACCACAGACTGGACCAGGCCGACTGTCATGAAGATGGTGTGGGACTGGGAGCGTTCCATCCTGTTATACGGAAGATCACCAGGGGCCGGAGCTGACGGCAAGATTACTAACAAGAACCAAGAGGCACCGGCTGTGACGGTGACAGGGTCGACGGTGCCAGGGTCCAAACACAGGGACCCAAAGACCGTCCTTGAGCAGGGGAAACAATGAAGACGAGACGTGCGCTAGAGATGGAGAAAAGAGAAAAGCGTCAGAAAAACACTTTCCTCTGTGCAACAGATCAAACCCTACTTGTCTCGTCTGTGCTTCGCATTGTAATCGCTGACACGATTCTGTGCTCGCTGTCGGGTTCGGAGCAGCTCTGGTGGTGCAGTGGTTAAAGCATTCGGCTGCTAACCAAAAGATCGGTGGTGCACACGCACTAGCTGCTCCAAGGGAGGAAGAAGAGACAACCTGCTTCCATAAGGATGCCCAGCCTTGGAAACCCTCTGGGGCAGTTCTCCTCTGTCCTCTAGGGGCGCTGTGACTCAGAATCGACTCAACAGCAGGTTTGGTGGTTTCTGCTGAGTTCAGTGGAGGCTGGTGGAGAAGCTGTCTCTGCCCTCACCTCCCTCTGCCCACTCCTCCGTGAGCTGCAAGCTGCACTCGACCCTTGAGGGAGCTCCTGTTTATTTCAATGAAAGATTACTTCCTTACTCTGTTCAGATTTTCTTAAAAGGCCCCTTTAAGAAATAGCTTGATTTTACTTCGTTTTCTCTCCTGCTTCTTCTCCTGGAAGAAGTCGTTCATTTAACACACTCCCGCTCTTCCTCTACCTCCCACTCCCGGCACGAGAACCGTCTGAATTATTGTCTCCATTCCACACACACAGCAAATAAATCACAGCAAGTGCTGCAAGTGAACGACCACTCACCAGGAAGAGCCAGCGCGCCAGCCAACACAGGCTTGCTCTTTGCTGGTGGATGGGCGAAGTGTACAGAGCAAAAGAAAAAAAAAAAAAAAGCCCATTGCCAGTCAATTCCGACTCATAGTGACCTTATAGGCAGAGTAAGACTGCCCTATATGGGTGTCAATCCTTATGGAAGCAGATGGCTACATCTCTCTCCTGTGGCGTGATGGGTTTGAACCACCAACGTTTCAGATAGCAGCTGTTTTGGTTACTTCCAATGCTGCTCTAACAGAAGATACCACAAATGGGTGGCTTTAACAAACAAGAGTGTGTTCTCTTACAGTTCAGGAGGCTAGAAATCCGAGTTCAAAGTACCAGGCTCTAGGGACTGGGTGAAAGCCCCTCGATCTTGGGCTTCAGCTCTGCCTCTTGCTCCTGGCCCACTGAAGCTGGAGGTATCACTTGAGTTCAGGCAGCTGATGGCTACTGAGGCTGATAAACCCAAGGTCGACAAACAAAATGGCATCGTCTCCAAATTCTCAAACAACATAGCAGGTCACTGGTTCAAGTCCAAGAACAATTCTAAGATTAGCAGACAACATGGCAGACTGCTGAACGAAGACTCGGCTACATGCAGGGTCCAAGCGTGCCAAAAAAGCTGCCAGAGACCTTCCAAAAGGCTTTTTCTTATATAAAAGGAGACCATATCCCTAAGGCAGCTACTCAACTGCTCCAGTAGAGTCCACCAGGGAGTTGATTGCCAGTCTCATTGTGAGGAATAACTACATCCAGCTTCCCAGCCATTCAAAACCAGGCCCAGCCAAGTTGCTACACAACTTAACTACCACAGCAGCCAGTGGCTTTAACCACTGTGCCACCAAGGCTCCTTGTCTTTAGCTCAAGGAGGGCCAAGCACACAGCTAGATCCACATGGTATCATCCTCCAGTTAAACTTAAGAAACATCTCAACGTTTACCACAGACCTTTAAAGCACTGTGTCCAGAACCATGGAGAAGACCAAGTCCCTTTTCCAAGACCTTACTATTCATGAGCAGAAGACAGTGGCTACCCAACTGCAGGTCAGCTCTTGTTTATTGTCAGCTGTTGCCACGTCAGCTCGACTCATCCCTGTACTCCACAGAACAAGATACCGCCTGGCCCCGCACCATGTCCACGATGGGCTGCAGTCAGGACCGTTAGGACCCAGAGGGTTCTCAATGCCTGATTTTCCGAAGCACATCACCAGCCTTTGTGTCTGAGTCTGGAAGCTCTGTCGAAACCTGTTCAGCACCACGCAAGCCTCCATCCCCACGTCTGTGCATGAGGCACATTGGCTGGTAATCGAACCCTGGTCTCTCTCATGCACAGACCTCTTCTACAGAATAACCACTGTCTCATGGTTGGCTTTTACAGGGTCCAGCTCTAGAGTCAGGTGTAAGGAAGCACAGAGGGAGAAGAAATTCAGCTGAAGGGAGCTCTGGGGGCACAGTGCCTAAGGCGTTTGACTGCTAACCAGAAGGCTGGTGGTTCAAACCCACCGGCCACTCCTCAGAAAGAAGACAGGGCAATGTACTTCCGTAGAGATACTGCCTCGGAATCCCAAGGAGGGGTCGCTATGAGTCAGAACCAACTCGATGGCAGTGAGTTTTCTGTTTGTTTGTGGGGATCAAGGACCACCTCATGGAGAAAGTAAGATTTGAGCTTGACTTTGAGTGACAAGGGGATTCCAGGCTAAAGAGGAAGCATGAGCAATGGCGGTAGAGGCCTGTGGTCTGATGGTGCTGGAAGATGGCAGAGGTAGCAGGACACACTGACCAACAAGGTCAAGCAAAAGGTCCTTAGGAGTCTACACTTGATTCTCAGTGAGATGCACCTGCAACTTTTTGGACACTCAGTGGCCTTCTCAGTGGATGAATCAGGCAGCAGGTGAGGGTGGGCCTAGGAAGGTGAGAGCCAAGAGGCAGGACGTGGTCAGAAGACTGCCCAAGGCCAGGCCAGGCCAGCAGCAGCAGCAGCCAAACAACAGCACTTACACATTGCACACATACGGGCGGGCCGAGAGCCAGAGATGGCGCCAGGGATGCACGTCTATGGGGCTAGGCCTGAAGTGGGGGAACCCAGAGACAGAACCCCCACTACTGGTTCATCTTGGGGGAACCAAGCCAGCAAGAATGAGCATGACTTTCAGGCTCCCAGGCAGAGTGGAATCATGGTCCCTGGACACCAGGACAACACAGGCCAGTGGGTGGCCAGTGGAGGAGGGTCAAAGCCAAAACTAAGTCCACTGTGTAGTCAGCATGGGCAGGTGGTGAAGACTGGGACTCAGGTGAGATACAGGCACCAATACCAGTGCCAGCACCAGATGCTGTCCGCTCGGCTGGAGCTCAGGGTGCCCTCTGTGTGCGTCAGAGTAGAGCTGCGCTCTGTTGTTGTCAATGACCAATGTTCTGGAAGTAGATCAACAGGCCTTTCTTCTGACGGAGCCCTGGGAAGACTTGAACCTCCAACCTTGCAGTTAGTACCCAAATGTGTGAACAATTTGCACCATGCAGGGACTCCTGAGGTACAAGTACCTGGAGCTTAGTCCACACACAGTTGCCCCAACTGACATCCCAACTCCATCAACTGTCTGTCAATTCTGTCTGGTGGTCAGAACTTGCTGATGAGCTAAAGTGAGGCCACATGTGGCTGTCAGTGGACACAGACTAGAGAAATAGGGCAAGGCCAACTTCAGCAGGAATGACTCCATTGGTACTGAAGGTCACGGGTGTGGGCCAAGGGGAGAAAGTTCTCTGTGGCCCTGGACACAGATGGGACAGTCAGAATCACGGAGACAACATAGCCTAGTGGCTTAAGAGTATGGCTGCCAGAGTCAAGACTCAAGCCTCACCCCAGATTAGCTGTATGACTTTTACCAAGGTACTTAACTTCTTTTTGATGTCCTCAGCTATACAAATGGAGATAATAATAGTACCTACCTCATAGGGTTGTTGTGAAGGAGTTGAAAAGGAGAACTTACATAACCATTAGCTATAATTATCCAACCTCAATCTTTATGTCAACTTCTATGCGTCCCCTAAGTCTTTCCCTACTCTAGGACTTGGTCTTCTATAGTCAAATACACATGCACTGAGAAAGCAATGTCCACTCAGTCTCCAAGCTTCACGCTCATTTCATTGCCTTCATCTCTGGGGAGTTTGCACAGCATGAAGAGATGGGTGGGAAGCCATCCCTGTCAGCACTGGCATCCCAAAACAGGTGTCTCGGGTTGAAAATATGAAATAAAAGGATCCAACAAAATACTATTAGTCATCACAGGCTGAACATGTCACGGCTGGGTGATAAATGCCAAGAACATCAATTACCAACTATTACTAAAACACGTTTAGCATTTTCACCACAATGGTGAGAAACAAACCCATATGTTTTGGGCACTCTTTATTTGTTTCTATGACAGGAGACAATATTTTGGGTGGAAACAGTGCATGTCATCATTTCACCTGAAGTGGGGCACCCTTTATCCATGCCCCACCTGGGGATGGGCTGGTGAACACGTGTTAAGGTGTCAACTCCAACTCTGCAGGAGGAAGCAGAGAACTCCGCCAAGCTTCTGCGTGGTTAACTGAGTTGGTGGGAAGGCAGGATGGAGGGGAGGGAAAATCACGTGTATAATGAACATGAACATCTCTCGGTTCACAGGGGCCTGGAACGTGACTAGACACACACACCATCTTTCTGGATGGCTCTGGCTTGTGAGTCGTTGAATTGAAAGCAGCACGTGGTGTCTTCTCACCAGGCAGCATTGGTCCTCTGGCCTCAACTCCACAGCCTCCGTGTCCTCAGAGCGGTGACTCTGGACCCAGCACTCCGGGCCTCAGTTTTCCCCTCTACTAAACTGGTTTGTTGTGGTGGTGGCTGTTAGGTGCCGTCGGGTCAGCTCCAAGTCACAGTGACCCCGTGTACAACAGACAGAACACAGCCTGGTCCTGCACACCCTCACAAGCACTGCTGTGTTTGAGCCCACTGTTGCAGCCACTGAGTCAGTCCATCTCATTGAGGGGCTTTGTCTTTTTCACTTACCCTCTACTTTACCAAGCATCATGTCCTTCTCCAGGGACTGGTCCCTCCTGATGACATGTCCAAAGTACGTGAGACAAAGTCTCACCATCCTCACTTCCAAGAATCATTCTGCTGTACTTCTTCCAAGACAGATCTGTTCCTTCTTCTGGCAGTGTATGGGATATTCACCAGTCTTCCCCAACACCACAATTCAAAGGCATCAATTCTTCTTTACTCATTGTCTAACTCTTGCACGCGTATGAGGCGACTGAAAATACCATGGCTTGAGACATGCACACCTTAGTCTTCAAAGTGACAAAGAAGTCTGTTGCAGCAGATTTGCCGAATGAAATAATACATCATTAGATTTTTTTGACTGCTTCCCTGGGTTTTGATTATGAATTTAAGTAAAATGAAATCCCTGACAACTTTCATCTTAACTCCGTTTATTGTGATGCTGCTTACTGGTCCACTTGTGAGGACTTTTGCTTTCTTTGTGTTACGGTATAATCCATCCTGCAGACTGTAGTCTTTGATCTCCATCAGTAAGGGCTTCAAGCCCTCTTCACTTTCGGCAAGCAAGGTTGTGTCGTCTGCATATTGCAGGTTGTTAATGAGTCTTCCTCCAATCCTGATGCCATGTTCTTCTTCACATAGTCAAGCCTCTCAGATTATTTTCTCAGCATACAGATTGAAAAACTATGATGAAAGGATACAACCCTGATCCACATCTTTCCTGATTTTCAACCACCGAGTGTCCCCTCATTCTGCTCGAAAGACTGCCTCAACAGTGTTTAAAAACTGAGTGGTTTAGACTAGATAATTCTGAGGTCCCCTTCAGCTCAGCCTCTGATTTTGACGCTAGAGGTCCTGGCCAGGGCCAGGAGAACATGCTGGACCCTGAATGACAGAGACGCTTCATCCTGACTGCTGGTTCTGAATAAAGCAAAGATGCTGCAATCTCATGAAAAAGTCCTGGGTGTGCAGCAATTCCATTCCTGGGCATAGACCCAAAACTCCTGAGAGGAGCGATGCAAAGAGGCAGAAGTACACCGACGCTGAGCGCAGCACTGCTCCCAGCAGCCCACGGGGGGATCAGAAATGCCCACCAGCACATGAATGGGTACGCAGAACGTGGTATGTGCATACAATGGAGTACTTGTTGATAGGTGTTGTTCAGTCCGTTCTGACTCACAGCAACCTGATGTACAAAGAACAAACTACTGCCTGGTCCTGAGCCATCCCAAAATCGTTGCTAGGTTTAAGTCATAAAGAGAAATGAAGTCCTAACACATGCTCCAACCTTGAAAACATCATGCTAAGTGAAATGTGTCAATCAGAAAAGGAAAATATTGTATGATCTCACTTATAAACTACCGCCATTGAGTCAATCCCAAAGCACAGCTCCCCACAAGCCAGAACACACCACAGTGTTTCCAACACTGTCAATCTTTACAGAAGCAGATGGCCTTATCTTTCTCCTACACAGCAGCCTGTGGGTTCGAACCACCAACCTTTGGGTTAGCAGCCGGATGCTTTAACCACTATGTTCCCAGAGCTTCTGATCTCACTTTTAACTTAAAAAAACCCAAAGCTCTCACTTACAGGAGCAGGAAAATGTATACAGACCACAGTTTACAAGTGGTTGCCAGGAAACACGAGGGAAGCAGAAAGGGGAGACGCTGTTTGGGAATCAGGGGGTTGTTCACGGTGATGGGAACCTTGGCAATGATTATGCCCAATGGTTGCACATATCGAATGTAACTGACATCACTAAATAATACACAAAATGTGGAACTGGTAAATGCTGTTATTTATATTTTCACGTTACCAAAAAAAAAAGCGTTATTGGTCTGGGCTCCAGAAGGCGCTCATGAGAAGCTAAGCCAGGCAGGAAAGGAACTTCTAACCAGCATCTTACTGAGGTGCCCTGGTAGCACAATGGTTAAGCACTTAGCTACTAACTGCAAGGTTGGCGGTTCCAATCTACCAGCAGCTCTGCAGGAGAAAGATGTGGCAGTGTGCGTCTGTAAAGACGACAGCCTTGGAAACCCTACGGGGTAGCTCTATGCTGCCCTACAGAGTCGCTAGGAGTTGAAGTCGACTTGATGGCAACGGGCTTGGTTTTAGTTTTTTGGGTTTTTTTTGTCCCCAGCACCTTGCTGCTCCTCAGGTGGTCCACCAGCAGCAGTGACACAGCAGCAGCACCTGGAACTTGCTGGAAAGGCACAGCCTCATCCTGCCCCAGAGCCCATGCACCGGAATCTGCATTTTCACAAACTCCGGGGCACGCACAGCGCATCCATTTGAGAAGCCGGAGTGAGAGGCTGCTTCTCCAAGTTCACTGTACAGTGGAATCACCAGGGAGGGGCTGAGGGGAGGGGCAGGTCCCGTGCCCCCCGGATTCCAATGCCACTGGCCTGGGGTGTGGCCCCAGCTTCTGGGCTTTTTAAGGCTCCCCAGGAGATTCTAACTTGTGGCTGAGTTTTGGGAACCACTGAACTCGAGTGAAAAGGCAAAGACCCCTTTAGGGCCTCAAACTCAAATCCAAGGGCCAGCAGACCACCCTCTGAGATGGTCTGTATGACCCGTATCCAAGCATCTCTCTCAGGACAGGCCAGGGTCACCTGCTTCCTGCAGTCTTAATTTATAATGGAGTCACCCTTCCAAATCAGTACCTGCTCTCCTGAGTTTACAGTCCTGCCGGGCTACTCCCCACAAGCCTCCAACCTCCGTCTGGAGGTGACAACTCCCAGGGACACCTGTCATCTCCTCCTCCTCCTTGTCTTTCCCTTTCTCAGCAACCAAGGGCTCCAAGTCAGAGCACAGAACTGTCTTCTCCAGGCAGGACCTCCCAGCACATGACCCTCAAGGCGAGAGGCTGGAACAGGAGGAAGCCAGGGCAAGCGCTCCTCGACTTCAGTCCTTGCCGGGGTGCAGGAGTCAGCCAGCATCTTAACCAGCAAGCTGAGGCAACAACAAGGCCTCCTTGGCAGGACTCTCTAGTACGTTTCCCTCTTTTTCTAGGAAGTGATTCCTCTCTGGTGACCACCGCCCCTGAGAATCCAGAGAGTCTGGCCAGTGTCTGAGCAACTAGCTTGAGGGCCGGGCCTTGCAGCAGAAAGAGAACCCCGAAAACAATCTGTCCTCAACCTGCCGCCACCAGGTGAGTCATGAAGGGCGGCCTGCAAACCAGGCTGGGAAAGGAGACGCCCACTCTTTGTAGCTCTACACCCCAGAGTTTGCCCCAAAACGACGTGATTTAACAAACTAAGATTCTGACCCTTCTTCCAAGAAGTTTGCTGGTCTCCAGAGAGACACAGGAAAGATGCAGACTTCAGCTACAGGGGCAATCTGGTTCCATCTGCCCCTTAATTAACCTGTGACTTTGATCTGCTGCATCTTGGTGTTTTCCATCCGTGAGATAGAGAAACATTAGTTATCAGGCTGGGTAACGCACAGAGAGACTAGTCAAGCTTCCTATGATTATTTTTGCTTCCAGCTGGACACAGTGTGTGTGTGTGTGTGTGTGTGTGTGTGTGTGTGTGTGTGGTGTCTAAAATGAATCATCAGCTGTAGATCCAGTGAAATAACAGAGCAACCAACCGGCTCTGAGAAGCAGCGCTAGGAATGCCGGTGCCTACAACGCTACATCCATGTGCAGTACAGATGTGTGAGGCACTCTTACAGGCTCTAAAAATGTTTACACAGTAATTAGGCCCCTTATCAGTACACAAACAGATTAGGTTACGTGGAGTGAATGGAACAGCTCAAAACCCTAGCATTTTTCATGCCATTCAGAGTGTTTTCCTCGTTTTGGGGCTTCCCAAAATAAATGAATGTCTTAATAACACAGAGCCACTGCTGAGGGCAGCGAGAGGGGTGCCGAGAGGGAGACTCGACTCCCGCTGACGAGCCCGTGCCATCCTACCCGTCTGGCCCTCGATTTTCCGCATCTGTAAAATGAGAAGAGCCAGGGCCCCATGCCCTCTTCAGCCCTGTGCTTCCGTGTCTGACTCGGTGACTGTTTTCTGCTGAGCGCACACTCAATCTTCCCTTCACCAAGAAAGGATGCATTTCATTAAACTGATGGTGGGTAAGGTGGCAGTTCCACAGCTGCCCGGGGAGATGTCACACCGACACTGTCCGGTGACAATAACACCCAGTTTGTGGCAGTTTATGCCTGACACTTAAGTCCCCAAATCAAGTCTGCCCCGTGAATCCCTGGAGTTGATGCACGTGGCAACCCCACGCATTACAGTCTCATCACTCTGCAGGCTTTTCTTGGCAGCATCTTTATGGAGGAGCTCTGGTGGGATAGTGGTTAAAGCATTTGGCTGTTAACCAGAAGGTCAGTGCTTCAAACCCACCAGCCACTCTGAGGGAGAAAGATGAAGCAGTCTGCTTCTGTAAAGATTTACAGCCTTGGAAACCGTATGGGGGCAGCTCTATTCTGCTCCATAGGGTCACCATGAGTGAGAGTGGGCTCAGTGGCGGTGGGCTGGGTTGGGTTTAATCTCTATGGAAGCAGACTGCCAGATCTTTCTTCCACCGCACTGCTGGATGGGCTTGAACCACCGACCTTCAGGCTAGCAGGCAAATGCAAACTTCTCACGTCACCTAGGGACCACAAGGTATATTCTGCTCGGTGCAATGATACAGCTGTTCCCAAATACATCAACTGCTCTAACTAAGTAACACTTCATTTCAGGCTTTATTTTCCTGTTTCCAAAGGACAGCATTCTGTTGCAGTAATCTTGCGACTACGCTAATCGGCTTTACTGCCTCATCTGTGCTCCTAAGGTTTCGCGCTGGCTAACTTCTGCAATGAAAACGTCCAGGTGATTTGCAATCATGACCTAAACTTTCGGGATCTGATACAAAACCCATAATGTTTAATTGTTCAGAGATGAGTTTTTAATGAATACTTAATTGCTCTATTCTTCATAAATACAAACTATGCTCTCAGCGAACGTTCTGCATACTAAAGAGGCAATTGTGTTTCTCTGTGCAAAGTCACGCCTTCACGTTTCCTAACAGTTCTTTTTTGCAAAGGGGAGAAGGCCCGTCTTGGTTTTAGGCATGGAGTTCCCGGGTGGCACAAATGCTAAGCACTCAGCACCGAGCCAAAGGCTGACGGTTGGAACCCACCCAGAGGCACCTTAGTGATCAGCTGGAAATGTGCTTCCAGAAGGCCCCAGCCTAGGACCCGTGGAGCAGTTCCACTGGGCAACACGTGGGGCGCTACGAGTCGTCGACATGACAGCACCTAACGACACCAGGCGCGGGTCTCAAGCCCCAGAGGGAGGCGTTCCAGGAGTGACTGGAAGGCGGGTAATTCATTACAGCCACATTCCAAAATTCAAGAAGACACAGACGCAAGTATTTTCCATGTCTAGAGAAAATCAGGGAGCTCTGGTGGCATAGTTCCTAAGGCATCTGACTGCTAACCAGAGGCTGGAGGTTCAAACCCACCAGCTGCTCGTCAGAAGAAAGGTTGGCCAATCTACTTCCGTAGAAATACTGTCTCAGAAACTTAAGGAGGGGTCACTATGAGTTGGGTCCGACTCCACGGCACATAACAACAACAACAACAGAGAGAATCAAGCAACATAGAGAATGGAGGCCAGTGGTCTGAGAAGAAGAACAGAGAGGCGTTTTGATGATGCAGTAACACACGTCTGCATTTCTTGACTTTCTTTAAAAAAAATGTCTATTTTCATAATTAAACATATTTGTGAGCCTAAAACAATTAGGCAGCTGTTGCAAAATGAGGATCCTATCTTCTGTCCCAACCAGAACCATGGAGTTTTTGTATTAAAATTCCCAGAAATGAAACGGTAGGGAAAACAGGGTTCAGTAAACATCGAATCTCACAACAGCCCGTTCAGACATCTGTGATTATCTGTGTCTAGTTTTTAAAAGAAAGAGTTGCTCTTTGTCAAACACTCCAAATCACTCCCAATGCCAAGTGCTATTACCATGCTTGGTGCATCTCGTCAGGGTCCCTCACCACCAAGCTTTTAACCAAAACTGAGATCAGCGCCATCTGTACGCACGTTTAACTGGAACATCAGAAATCACTAAATTAAGGTCACTAGAGTATGTTACCTCCATCTGGTCGTCTTAAACCCAACACTGCCTCTTACAACCCGATGGATAAAGACTTGCTTCATTGTACAAGGCAGTGCACACAAAACTCACAGCTGTTTTTGAAAATATACGTTATGTCATGCTTATGCTTAAAAAGAGCCCTGGTGGTGTAACAGTTAAGTGCTCAGCTGCTAACCAAAAGATTGGCGGTTCAAATCCACCCAGTGGGTCCATAGAGAAAGACTTATCTGATGATCTGCTTCTGTAAAGATTCACAAAAAAAAAAAAAAAAAAAGAGAGACTCCTTATCATCAAACGGATTCCAGCTCATAGGGACCCTATGATCACAGCCTAAGAAACCATATAGGGCAGTTCTACTCTGCCCCATGGGGTCACCATGTGTCAAAATGGACTCTACAGTAGCATCCAACAACAACAGCATGCTTAAAACCCTCAGTGGCTCCCGTCAAGCTCAGGAGCAAACCCCAGCTCCACGTGGTGACCTACGTGGTCCCCCATGAACCCCCAGCCTCTCTGAACTCTTCTCCTGACACACGCCCCTTGCAACACTCCAGCCACACCGGCCTCCTTCCTGTCCCTCTAATGCACCAGCTTGTTCCAACCTCAGGGCCTTTGCACTGGCTGTTGCCCCTGCCTGGATGTTCCCGCCAGCCCATCACCCAGCTGACCCCGTCATGCCATTATCGTCTCTTCTTCAGTACGGCCCCCTGGATGAGCCCACCCAAGCTGAAGTAGCCCCAGCATCTGTCTTGATGATATCATCTGATCTTATCTTGGAGCCAAAGTGGTTCGGTGGTAGAATTCTCGTCTTGTGGGTAGGACAGTCGGCTCAGCTTCTGGCCACTGCACCTTAAGCACAGCTACGATGTCTGTCTGTCAGCAGAGGCTTATGGGTTGCCATGGCGCTGAGGGCATATCAGTAGCGCTTCCAGACTAAGTCGGACAGGGATAAAGGCAGGGCAATCTACCTCCAAAACTCAGCCAGTGCAAACACTATGGTTCATCCACAGCCAGTCAGGGGGACGGTGCAGCACTGGGCCGCGTTTCACCCCATTTTGTGGGGGGTCACCATGAGGCAGGGCTCTGCTTGACAGCAGGTACAACAGCAGCAAATCTATCTTCTACCTTTTACTTTTCTTGTTTATACTTTATCTTGTCTTACTGTTGATGGTGTCACCTCCATGACAATACGAGAGTGTCGCCTCTTTCTGAATTGCTGACTTCCCGACTTCCCTAGTACCTAAGTCAGACATGCTCAGTAAATACTGGCTGAATGAATGAATGGATTTTCAAAGCATTCAGACTTGTGGAACATGAGAGAAAAGAATCTACTTGTGTTAGTTCTCGAGTGCTGCCACATGGAAATACCACAAACAGAAACTTATTCTCTCACCCCTTAGGAGGCTAGATGTTTGACTTCAGGTCATCAGCACTACAGGAAGGCTTTCTCTCTGTGTCAGCTCGGGGACGGTTCTTGTCTCCTTTCAACAGCTGTGGGCCCAGCATTCCTTGTAGATCTCCACGTGTCTTGACATCAATCTTCCCCTGGGTCTAGGAGGTTCCCAGTGCAGGGACCCCGGGTCCAAAGGACCCGCTTCCCCCCCAGGTCTCCTTTCTTGGTGGTAATGAGGGCCCTATGCTCCCCACTCACCTCTGTCTCCTTTCATTTCTTCTAAGATAAAAGGGGATGCAGGCCACACCCCAGGGAAATGCCCCTTATGTTGGATCAGGACTGTGGCCTGAAGAAAGGTGTTGCATCCCACCCAATCCCCTTACAACTGATTGGCCAATTGCTTCAGACCACATCATGGGAGATGATTACATCATTACATACATGCCTAAGTACTGAGAATCAGGGCCCAGCCACAATGACACACAGTTTGGGGAGACACAATCCAATCTATGGCACTCCTTACACAGGCCTTCTTCACGGCAGCACAGCCCTTCAAAGAGACTCATTCAAGTGGGCTGTCACCTACTGCTGCAGCCTGGTCAAGGAGAGAGGCCCATGGTCCTGCCAGGGGGAGACCAAGCTGATTCAGTCTTACCCTCCCTGTCACCTAGCCGGGAAACCCAGTGGTCACACTGTGAAGAACAAAGCTGCTGTCAAGTCAGCTCTGACTCATGATGCCCCCATGGGTGTCAGAGTAGAACTGTGCTCCGTGGGGTTTCCAACGGCAGATTTTCACCAGTACGTCACCAGCCCCTTATCAAGGCGCCTCTGGGTGGTTTCAAACCTCCAACCTTTCAGCTAGCAGCCCAGCTCATTAACCATCTGCACCACGCACAGACTGTGGTCGCACTACACTCTTCTTTTTTCAATCCCATGTCATTTCATTAATACGTTTTGCCAATTTACCCTCCTGGGGTTAACTGTCACCATCTCTGTTGTTGTTGTTATGTGCCATCGAGTCGGACCCGACTCATAGCGACCCCTCCTTGGGTTTCTGAGGTGGTATCACTACGAAAGTAGATTGCCCAACCTTCCTTCTGAGGAGTGGCTGGTGGGCTTGAACCACCAGTCTTCTGGTTAGCAGTCAAGTGCCTTAGGCACTACACCACCAGAGCTCCTTGTCACCATCTCTATTACCCTCTTATAGGATTATTCCAAATTCCTTTCAGGAGCTACCTCTCTCCATTGAAATGCCCTTTTGGAAAACTGCCCCTAGGTATGGGGACCCAATACTACGCCAACTGGACACGTCCTCTGAGCATTTTGAATGATACGTAAATAAATAAATAGTAATAGTAATAGGGAAGGTTAGAGCCCATTTACCCACAAAGTGCCACCTGGGAAAGACCGCAGGGCCACTCCTGCCACCAAGCTGCCCTGAGTTGCCCTGTTGCTGTCTGCTCCAAGTCTGTCTGCCTGCTATCTTGTGGGTTCCCTCCAACGCTTGCAATAGTTCCTTTTGGGGCTTTAGTTGTTGGCCAGAGTTGGTTTGTCTGTTGCTTGCAGCCCGAGGATGTTAGGAGATGCATCTCCTAAATGACTCCCAAATCCATCTCTTCGTCTGCATCCTCCCCACCATAACCCCTCCATCCCGGCCCAGCTTTCAGCACCAGCCTCCTCACTGGCACCTGCCAAGTCCCTTCTCCATACAGTCCCCAGGCCCACATCCACTCTCAAACCTGACCAAGCCCTCTGCCCTCTGGCAGATACATGGTGAGCCCCTCGTCATGACCCAAGGCCTCCATCCATCCCTCCAGCTTCTGGTCCAGGAACCCCACACTGCCTGCTGCTTTTCCACCCTGCCTGGGTGTTTGCTTACCTCACCCCCTATCTGAAGTAGTGCCTCAATCTGTCTCAAACATATCATCTAATTTTATCTTGGGAGCAACAGTGGTTCGATGATAGAATCATCATCCACATGGGTTTGACTCTTGGTCAACACACTTCAAACGCAGCCATGACCTGTCCATCAGTGGGGACTTGCATGTTGCTATGATACCGAACAGGAGCTCTGGTAGCATAGTGCCTAAGGCACTTGACTGCTAACCAGAAGGCTGGCAGTTCAAATCCACCAGCCACTCCTCAGAAGGAAGGTTGGGCAATCTACTTCTGTAGTGATACTGTCTCGGAAACCCAAGGAGGAGTCGCTATGAGTCAGGGCCGACTTGATGGCACATAACAACAACAACATGATACCAACATGATACCAAACAGATTTCAGTGGAGCTGAACCTTTGCCCAAGCTGTCTCCTCTGCACTGGAACACCCATTTGAGGCTGACCACTGTGTAACTATCCTTCAAACTCCACTGCAACATCACCTTCCTCCTACATTAGTATCCATCTGTCTCTGCACACAAATACAGCCCTCACTCTTGTGTCTCACGTCCCCACTAAGTTCTGAATTTTTGGATGATAGGAGCTGTGTCATAGACTCATCTCTATGTCTGGAGCTCATAACAGGCACTGAAGGAATTTTCATTAGACATTAAATATTTAAAAACATAATTCACTTCTAAATTGGGTGCAAAACCTGTGTTTCCATTTTTCTTCCTTTGGAATCACATTCAGAATGACCTTCATATTAAGCATTCTGAGGACCCGGCCACTCTGGAAGGATGGTTCCATTACTTAAAGAGTCAGGACTCATGCTGTTTGAATGAGCGTCTGCAGCACTGCTGGTCACACTGCCTCACAGTCTTCAATCCTCACTCTGACTGCACCAGTCTAAGCCTCAAGTGATGGACAAAGATGCCAACCACCCCAGAGCAATGTGAGCACAGATAGAGAATGTTCCAGAAAAAAAAAAAAAAAAGGAGAAGCAGCAGCCTATAATGGAATCAATCTGAGCTCAACCCTAGACATGGCTCCAGTGTGGAGACACATGAAGGAGGGGGTCTGCCCCTTCCTCTGACCGATCGCATGAGTCATACCAACTACACAGGCTCTCCCATACCTAGGCTTTCTCATTGGGAGGAGGAATAAGACGTTGACCTAGATTCAGTCAACAAACACAAACAGGGCAGCCACTGTGTGTCTGACTCTAAACAAGAGGTCCAACTGATGAACACATGTTCACTCAGCAGTTCAAAGGCAGTGGTGGTTGTTGTTGTTGTTGTTGTTGTGTGCCATCAAACTGATTTCAACTCCTAATGACTCCACACAACAGAGCAGAACTGCTCCATATGATTTCCTAGGCTGCTATCTGTGCGATGCATACTGCCAGCTCTTTCTCTCGCAATCAGTTCGCAGCCAAGCGTTTCAACGTTGCACCAACAGGATGTCTTTGTTCAAAGGCTACTAAAATACTTCCTCACAGCAGAAGTAAGAGGTGTGCAAAGAGTCCTGGATTTAGGACCAGAAACCCAGCCTCCTGACATCAAACCCTAACCTTCCCTCTTACCTTCTAAACTAAACGCTATGCAGCCTGAGAAAAGTTACTTGATCTCCCTTAACTTTGATTTCCAGGAGTCTCTGGGTCGCACCAACAGTTAGGCCCCTGATGACAACTGAAAGGTTGGTAGTTCAAACCCACCAGAGGTTCCTTAGAAAGAAAGCAATGGTGATTGCTTCCGAAAGGTCACAGCCTGCAAGACTCTGGGGACCACACTTCTACTCTGTGCCACGTGGGGTTGCCATGCCTGCAGTCAGCTCGACAGTCACAAATAACCGCCACAAAACCTTTGCTTTCTCAGTACGAGCCCAAGTGTGGAGAGAGGTCTGGCAGAAGCAGGGTCTCAGAAACCCGAGTTGCAGACGGTCTGCCCTTGGTTACTAACTGAAAGTCTGACAGTTGGAATTCACCCAGCAGCACCATGGAAGAAAGTCCTGCCAATCCAATATTGTAAAGTAACAGCCACTGAAGACCCTACAGGGTGCAGTTCCAATCGGAAACACATGGGGTCGCCATGAATCAGGAGCAAGTTGAGGATGGGTTTGAGTTTTTGGGTTTTGGGTTGTGTTTTGTTTTGTCCCACAGGCCATAAACCTCCAAAGTTTTATGAGAGCCACGAGCCTTCTCTCATAATAAGAAACAGCGCCCCCTTCTGACACTCAGTGAGCACTCCAATCCCAGAACTGCCCAAAACAGTGCCACTGCAGATGCAACGTCAGGCTTAGGGTTAAAGGACAGACACCCCCCAACCCCAGGCTGGTGATCCAGGAGCAAACAAGCTCTCAAGACCACTCACTGTAGAAATTTCCACACTGGCATCGCAGCACCAATCAGAGCCCTGCTGCTGGGGAGATGCATGTTAAACTTAAGGAAAAGCAGCTGTCACCATCAATGCCAGCCCCCGCCCCCACCCCTTTGGAGAGGAAAGGGCTCCTAGGTCCCCATCCGGATGGGTCCCTCATTTCCTCAAACAGAACCAGCTAAACCCCATGAGTTCCTTTCTGAAGAACCCTTACCCTGCCCACTCACTCCAGCGATTACTGGCAACAGTTACTTCCAGAGGTCAGAGAAAGGTGACATCTTGGTGAACAATTCTAAGAGGATTTAGCTCTCTTCCAATAAAATGTCCTAGGGATTGGGTTTCCAGATAATTTTGTTTTTGTTATTCCACTTGGATGCACCCAGAAACCAACTTTAGAGTCGCTGGCCAGCTTCTCAGGCAGCCAGGCCGGCCTTCAGGTGGTTACTGCTGTGGAAAACCCAGAGGCCCCCTGGGAACTCAGACAGGGGGCATTCCACCCGACTGTCTCCAGGATTGTCACCACGAGCCCTGGGGGCACTGTGGGTAAGGCATTGGGCACTTAACCCAAAGGTTGGCGGTTTGAATCCACCAGCCACTCTGCGGGAGAAAGATGAGGCAGTCTGCTTCGGTCAAGATTGACAACTGACTCAAAGGCAGTGGTTTTGGTTTTGGGGTCTCCAGGGCAGACGACGGGTAAAAGCCACTACAGCGTTCGTGGGGCCTCAGGAGACCTCCCTAGGACTGCCTAAGGAACCACTACAGCTCCAGCCCAGGGCTGGACCATCGAGCCGGACACAGCCACAGAGCTGTAAGCATTGGGCCACCCTGGTGCCACCTGGACTTCCGCCAAGGCCTGGGACAAGCAGGTAGCCAAGAAAATCCCGACTCCAGGTCCCCTTTCCCCAGCACTTCCTCCCACCCCGCAAACATGAAAGAAAAGCCACCACCAAGCCAGGAAGGGAGCTTAAGCCCAGCTTCTATAAAAACATGCCCTGCTCTAGCCTCAAGACAATTTCACACCAAATGGCTTTAAAACCCTTCCAGAGCTCTGATGCCTGAATTGGAAAACAGTTCATCTTCTGGGCTGGAAGTCAGCGGTCAGAGGAACAGAATGTGCAAAACTCCAAGTGTCTGAGCTCTTTATTCACACAGGGCAGAAACCTCCCTTCTTCCTGGGGGAGGTCACCTCAACTCCAGGGTCGACCCCTCTTACCTAAATGGAGTCTTCTCAGTCCCCACAGCCCACACACTGCCTGCTCCGTGCCCAGGGAAGGCTCCGGGGGCCTGGGGATGGCGCCCCAGTCTTGGCACCCGAGGAACTGCAGGCACGCCTCAGCTGGGAAGCAAGGACTCCACCACAAATGGCAAGAAGGCGCCATCCCCACACACTGCTCCCGGAGGAAAAGGAGCCCTGGGGAATCTCGGAGACCGGGAGAGGGGTGCACGCGGCTCAAGGCCAGAGGGCAAGCCACCGCGGTCTGCCCCGCTTAGCATCCCCCTCCCCGTCCCAGCCCCGGGCGGCGTCCTCCGCTCGCCTGGCCCCCGAGGCCGCCCCAGAACTACCTGCTGCTGCCCGGGCGCCCTCAGGCCAACTCGGTGGAAGTTCACTCCCCGCAGCCCTGCTCCGAGAGCTGGGGCACCCGCGGCCACTCGGACTGCCCGGGGCGCCAGCGCCCACCCCGCCCAGGCGCGCAGCCACCCAGCTGCTGCGAGCCCAGGGAAGCACCCGGGGCTGACCAGTCCCAGGCCGGGAGGCGGGGGCCTCCCCGGTTTCCCACCGGCAGGGTGCACCCGGCTGGGGAACGTGCGCCCAGGAGGGCGAGCAGCCGCGCCGGGGGCCGAAGGGCGGAATGCTGCCTTCCCGCCTCCCCCAATCGCCATGACTCCGGCTTCCCGGGCGCCTGGGTGCCTCCCTGTCTCCGCCGGGTTCCTGCGGCTCCCGTTCCCCACCCACCGCCCCGGCGCCCGCGGCCACCAGTGAGAGGCGAGCAGCCTGCAGCGCAGTCCGGGATTCCGGACTGAGAGGCGGCCCTCGTCCGGCCTTCCTCCCCGGGGCAGGCTGCGGGGCGCGGGGCCAGGCGGCACGCCAGGGAGGGCCAGGTGGCTGCTTCCCGCCCGTGCCCGCTCCAGTGCCAACAGGTACGGGAGGCGGTGTAGGCTGCTCTCCCGCCCCTCCGGGTCCGTGGCGGGGGCCAGGGG
>NW_006921593.1:8853842-8861624 GCF_000298275.1 Orycteropus afer afer
AACTCCATGCAGCTCCGGCCTCCTCCCGGATCCTCCCCGGCGGGCCCCCCGGGCCTGGAGGCCGCCCAGCGCGCCCTCCCTGCCCCGCCTCGGCCCGCGTCAGTGGCGGGGTTCAGGGCTCGCCTCGGCCGCCCGCGCCCCGGCTGCTCCGAGGGTCGAGGGGCCCCCACCCCCTGCCTTCCGCCTCTCCAATGGCTCCCCTGGTTTCTAAGCAGCGCAACCTGAGGAACGCCTCGGCGCGCGCGCACTCACACGCGCACTCACACGCGCCGCACACCCCGGCAGACACGCGGGAGGCGAGCCGGAGCTGGCCAGACGCGGCTCCTTCCTTTCAGCCCACGTTAACTCCGGCAAACGACCGCTCATCCGAGTTGGACGGCTCGCCCAAGCGCTCCCCACCTTAACTACTTCCTCCCCAGGACCCACACCTTGGGCCACAAACGCACCTGTGGCCGCGCCCAGGGCCAGGCGGGCTGCGGAGGTGAAAGGGTCCGGCCGCGTGCGCACCCCACTTAGGGAGGGACGTCTACCGGGAACCACTGCCCGTCAACCTCCCCTCCTACTCCACTGGGGCCTGAGAACAGTAAGTGTGGCCCTCACCATCTCTCCAAGGTCGAAGATGGATTCGACTAGGAAGAGAGGTCAATGGACGCCGAGACCCCGTAGAACACTGTACAAACTGGCCCGTGGCTGACCTGCCAGCGCCGTACCGCAGAACATTTGCCACCCCCTCCCACGCTTCAAGGGCAACACTTTAGCGTTTGCAGTGACCTTTCCTTGTCCCCACCTGGCTGCGTCCCACGTGCCCAGGAACTAGCTGAGAGAAGGCACTGTCCCCCACGATTTGTGTTGTCAAGAAAGAAAGGACAGCGTGCGGGGGCCCAGACGTTACCACAGACCGAGTCAGCAGCCTGCCGAACGCGCGGCTTTTCCAAAGATGTGCCAAGGGAGCGGACGCAAACCCCACCAGAAGAGACTCTGTCGGCTGGGATGGGCTCTTCTTCCTTGACTGGGCCCTTCTTTCCAGAGTCCCCTGTTTCTTGCCCCTCTAGGGGGCCTTCGGTTTCCAACTCCCAGAATCAAATAAAAGACTATGAAAATTGTCACCCCACCCAGGAACCAAGCAGGCAATACTGCCATAAGCCTCACTTCCAAACAGCTGAGTGTCCCTTCTCCACTGGCTGGGTCAGCTGCCAAGGGAAGCATGGTACTAGTGGCTGCCGGCCAGTGGCCTAAGTTAATCAGAGTCCCCTCCTTCACTGAACCTCCTTGCTTACAGCCTGGGCGTGGTTCCTCTGAGCCCTGAAGCATTCAGTGTGGCATTTAGCCTTCGGTAACCTGTATTACTCCACCAGAGCCCCTGGATGGCACAAACGTTTAAACTCTCAGCTGCTAACCAAAAGGTTGGCTGTTCGAGTCCACCCAGAGGACCTTGGAAGAACAGGCTGGCAATCAATGTCTTTAAAATCAGCCACTGAAAATCCTGTGGGGCCCAGTTCTACTCTGATACGCATGGGGGCGCCATGAATCCTAATTGACTCCATGGCAACTGGCTGTTACGCCACCACCTGTCTGTCAGTTGTTGCACTGGGTGGTCTGCAGGTTGCTGTGAGGTGCATTTCAAACACCAGCAGGCTCTCCCATGGTGGACAGGTTTCAGCGCAGCCTCCAGGCTAAGAAGCATGAAAGCCTGTAGAACTACTTCCAAAAACTAGCAATAAAAAACCTTAGGGGTCCCTACACAACAGTGTCCAATACAGTGCTGCGCAACGAGCCCCTAAATTGGAAGATGCTCAGATTACACAGTGGCCGCAATGGACTCAAGCATGCCAAGGGTCATGAACAGGAGGCAGGACCAGGCAACATGCTGTTCTGTTGTACATGGCATTTAGCCATGGTCAGGCCAACTCGGATGCAGGTACCACCAACAACAACCCGCTGTTCTTACCAGCTTTTCTTGCTCGGGCCTGGCTTTTCCGGTTCTGTTAGAACCTCCTGAGCCTTTGACCAAGTCGTATGGAGAAGCTGCATAGGAAAGCGCGTCCGGGGCTTTCTGTCAACAGTCACGGGCAGGTGGACTGAGAGTAAGTGGAGCCTTGGGACACTCTGATCCCTTAGTCTGGACAAAAACCTCACCTTCTAACTGTTGCCTCTGTGAGCAATTATGTTGTCACTTCCTGCATGACAACCAGCCCCTTTGCAAATTTACATAAACACATGGAACTCCCGGTGCAATGTAAGGGTCATCATGTAACCAAGGTGGAAGATAGCTGGTGGCAAGTTCTCATTCTGCCCACTTGGTGTCTGTATGAACACGGACAAGCTATTATGGTTGGTGTTTCAAACCCATCAGCTGCTCCATGGGAGAAAGATCAGACAGTCTGCTTCCATAAAGATTTAAAGCCTTGGAAACCCTATGGGCAATTCTACTCTGTCTTATAAGGTTGCTATGAGTTGGAATTGACTCGATGGCAGTGGGTTTTTGTATTTGTTCTTACTAAATCGTACTGTTCTGTGTGAAATGGGATAGTAATAATATTTAACTCATAAGACTGTTGTAAAGATTAAAGTTCAGTGTGATAATGTGAAATAACATTTAGATCAGTCAGCTCAGTTCCAGGCACAAAGTAAGCTTTCAATAAATGGTAGTTGTTATTATTGTTGTTATTATTAAGGACCTCCTATAGTGCAGTGGTTAAGGCATTTGGCTGCTAACCAAAAGGTTGTTGGTTTGAACTCACTAGCTGCTCAGTGGAAGACAGATGAGGCAGTCTGCTTCTGTAAAGATTTACAGCCTTGGAAACCCAATGAGGGTTGCTGTGAGTCGGGATAGACTCGATGGCAGTGGGTTTGGTTTGAGTATATTCTTCCAATTGTTGTTGTTGTTGTTGTTATGTGCCATCAAGTCAGACCTGACTCATAGCGGCCCCTCCTTGGGTTTCCGAGGCAGTGTCACTATGGAAGTAGATTGCCCCATCTTTCTTCCAAGGAGTGACTGGTGGGTTTGAACCATCAGCCTTTTGGTTAGCAGTCAAGTGCCTTAGCCATTATGCTACCAGAGCTCATTCTTCCTATTAGTGAGTAGTTAATGCCTATCAAAGGGGCAATGGTGGCCCAGTGGTAGAATTCTCACCTTCCATGTGAGAGACCTGGGTTAGATTCCCTACCAAGATACCTTACCACTTGTCTGTCAGTGAAGGCTTCCATGCTACCATGTTGTTGAATTGGTTTCAGCATAACTTCCAGACAAAGACAGACTAGGAAAAAAGGCCGGGTAATCTGTTTCCCAGAAATCAGCCAATAAAACCCTAGGGATGCCAACAATCCCAGCCCCAACTGATCATGGGGCTGCTGGAGGAACAGGCAGCATTGTGTTCTGACTTGCATCAGAGGCTAACTCCATGGTGGCTAACAATAACACATACCATAGGCATGACCTTTGGAGAAAATTTGAAGACCCTTTAGCTGCGAGATACTAAACTTGACAAGAGCTAGAAAAGCAGGTGGCCGACTTTGGTGAGCATGCCAAAAAGACTTCCTGGGCCTCACCAACTGTGACCCTTTGAGAGGGCAGGTTAACGAGGTCTCAGATTCACACACCCTGATACTATTGCTCCAAATTTTATTCATTTGTTCAAAATGCATGTATTAAAGGTCAATATGGGTCAGGCCTTGCCATTAAAAAGCCAATGACCATGATGTAGCAATTATCAAAATGTAGGCTAGGATCAACACAGAGCAAACAGGGTGGAAGACTTCCCTTTATGACCCATTTGTGGCTGGATTGTCTCCAATCTAGAGGAATGCAGCCATCCAGGAAATAGCTAGGAAGAGACATCAATTTCCTCCTACCACCAGACGCTAGGCACCCTGATGGCACAATGGGTAAATGTTCAACTAGTAAATGAAAGGTGGTCCCTCCGAACTCACCAGCAGCTTCACGGCAGAAAAGACCTGGCAACTTGCTCCCACAAAGATCATGGCCAAGGAAACCCTACAAGGCAACTGAATTCACATGGGTTACTACGAGTTGGAGTCGACTTGACAGCACATGAAAACCACCTACTGCTAGCTCTGGGACTCAAGTCACACAATCAGATGCTTGGACGATCTCCACCTTCCCACATGGTGATCATTTTCTGAACTGGCCACTCATTCCCTCCTTTACCACTTCGCACCCCCCCCATCTTTCCCTCTTTTGTTTTGCATCAATAAATACATCGACTTCAAGTGTCCAAGGCAGGCAAAGGTAGAGGGCAGTGAAGGGGTCCACTGCACTCCAAATAGTGTAGCGTGAAGCCATCAGACCTCATCTAACTTCACGGGGGACAGTGAGAATCAAGATCAGCATGAAGCCGCTTCCCATGAGGTGGAGGTCAGAAACGCAGCCACTCTCCGACCTTTGTACCAATTCTGACGCCAGCCAACCTCCCTATGGCACCCTCTGCTTCTCTGCTGGGTTCAAACATTCACTGCAATGGCCACACACAACTCACAGGTCATACTTACTCTGTTAGGGTGAGGGTGAGGGTCCACCTTGTGATCAAGATCGAGAAGCACTCAGGCAAAGTGTGAAAGGCTCCCCCAAAATGGAGAACACACACTTCCGGCCTTCAGTGCAGGATGGCTCTCTCAGCTCCTCTCGGCCATGCAAGCAAGCCGGCCCTTTCGTCTGCAATGCACACCCTCTCAGCCAGGCAGGCCTCTCTGCCTTCAGCCTCCCTGCTGTAGGCTTCTCCACTAACTGACCCAGCTCACAGCCAGCATAGCAGCTTTGTTCAGCTCTCTTAGCTGCATTCCTAGCAGCAAGTTTCTGCCATCTCTACCAACTCTGCCACAGGGCCCTTCCAGATCCACAGCCACCAGCTCTGCTGTAGAACCTCTTTCAAGGCTCTCGCTGTCTCCAGTGCTGTAGCCCTTGTCTTGGGTTACAGCTCTTTCAGGGGATTCTTACCTCTGCTGCTTCTCCCTTCTTTCTTCTCAACCTTATCGAGGTGGCTGCACATACAAGCAAACTCCTTGTCGATTGTAAGGCACAGCCTTCCCAGCAGGACCACAAATTAACCAATCCTTCTGGTGGGCCACAGTCACTTCATTTGCATAGTCTATAGTATACTGACCAATCCCTACAGAGTGTGTAAAACAGACCAGTCACAGGATGGCTGAAGCCCAGGACAAGAAAAAAGTATCAAACTCTCAAACTGTTTACAGCTTCCCAGGAAACATCAGTCAACCTGAGCAAAAGTCACAAACCTTCTAGGGTAGACAATTAAGGGAAAGATAACTGCTTGGGCTTAGGGGGGAAAAACCAACTTAAGCTGTTTTTTCCAAAGAACCCAGGCAAAAGGCTACATACAGGACTCAATTTTGCCACAATAAGAAATAGGGAAAAAAAAAAAAAAAAAATTGGGGCGAGCATATACTGAAGGGAGAAGTTTCTCAGGAGTCCATGGATGGTGAACACAGTTAACATGCAGAACTGCTAACCAAAAGGCCGGAGGTTTGAGTTCACCCTTGGAAGAAAGGAAGAACATACATACTATCTGTGCACAGGATGTCACTGACATGCTGTTACCTGAGAATCAGTATTGGGGAGGTACCCACCTTTTAGAAAGGCCTTGTGATCTGCTTCAGAAACTCAGGATGCCCATAAATGGACATCAGGACTGAGCAGTGGGTAGAAGCTGGACACGTCTTCAAAGGCTGTTAGTGAAAGCTGGAAGGGCCTCAAGAAGATGCTGGTGGGGACCTGAAAGGTGGTGTGATAACTGGTTTTGGAAGCTGTGACCTGTCTTCACTCACTCTTCACCCACCCCCAGGACTGGAGGAGGGAAGAGTAAAATGCTGTTTTCAGCCACTTCATTCTGGGTTGATCTGTTATACAGAAGCAGACAACCAGAATGAGTAACTAACGTGGAAAGATGCACAAAATATACTGTAAAGTAGAAAAAGCAAACTGCAAAGTAGCATGTATAACACCATTTTTGAAAAGGAGAACTTTTGTCTGTAGATCCTCCTACACATATATACTATCTGTGCACAGGATGTCACTGACATGCTGTTACCTGAGAATCAGTATTGGGGAGGCACCCACCTTTTAGACAGCTACTATATGTGTAGGAGCTCTGGTGGCCTAGTGCCTAAGGAACTTGACTGCTAACCAGAAGGCTGGTGGTTCAAACCCACCAGCCACTCCTTGGAAGGAAGATGGGGCAATCTACTTCCGTAGTGATACTGCCTCAGCAATCCAAGGAGGGGTCGCTATGAGTCGGGTCCGACTCAAGGGCACATAACAACAACAAAGAATTGACAGTAAGTAACTAAAACCAGGGCATAAAGATATAACAGCAAGTGAAAGACATAATATTGTTAAAAGGATACAAATATGAATTTCTGAACTCAATTTATATTAATAACAAATTGGAAGTGATAGGTACAGCATGAAAGAATTGAATTGTACCGCACACCATTGCCTGATGTAAGAAAAACTGAACTTCATATTTCATTCTTGCATTTGATCATTAGAAAATTAAAACTTAAATTGTGTTTCTAAAAAACTGAAAAGGCCAATATTGACTTTTGCTTCTGGCTAGGAAGGACTTCCACCACCTGTCTGTCAGTGTGCTGCACTGCAGTGGCTTGTGTGACGCTGTGACGTTGGAAGCTATGTTGTTGTTGTTGTTGTTATGTGCCGTCAAGTCGGCCCCGACTCATAGTGACCCCATGCACAGCAGAATGAAACACCGCCCGGTCCTGCACCAGCTCCACAATTCTTGCTATGCTTGAACCCATCGTTGCTGCCACTGTGTGAATACATCTTGTTGAGGGCCTTCTCCTCTTTTGTCGACCCTCCACATTACCAAGCATGACTTCCTACTCCAGTAAATGGTCCCTTCCGACAACATGACCAAAGTAGGAGATGAAGTCTGGCCATTCTCACTTCTAAGGAGATTTTGGGTGCACTTCCTCCAGGACAGATCTCTTAGTTCTTTTAGCAGTCCATGGTACTTTCAGCATTCTTCGCCAGCACCACATGTTGAAAGCATCAACTCTTCTTCGGTCTTCCTTATTCATTGTCCAGCTCTCACATGCATACGAGGCGACTGAAAATATCATGGCTGTGTCAGGCACACCTTAGTCCTCAAGGAGATATCCTTGCTCCTCAGCACCTGAAAGAGTTCCTTCATGGCCAACCTGCCCAGTGATACACAGTGACTACTGATGTCCTGACTGCTGCTTCCGTTGGCATCAATTGTAGAACCAAGCAATGGGAATTCTTTGACAACCTCAATATTTTCTCTGTTTATTGTGATGCTGTTTATTGGTCCAGTTGTGAGGATTTTTGTTTTCTTTATATTGAGACGTAATCCATATTGCAGACTGTATTCTTCAATCTTCATCAGTAAGTGCCTCAAGTCATCCTCACGTTTAGCAAGCAAAGTTGTATCGTCAGCGTAACTCAGGTTGTTAATGATTCTTCCTCCAATCCTGATGCCATGTTTTTCTTCATATAGTCCAGCTTCTAGGATTATTTGCTCAGCATATAGACTGAATAAGTATGGGGAAAGGATACAACCCTGATACACTCCCTTCTTCATTTTAAACCATGTAGTATACCCTTGTTCCATTCAAACGACAGCCTCCTGGTCAAGGTACAGGTTCCTCATGAGTACAAACAAGTGTTCAGAAATTCCCATTCTTCTCAATGTTATCCATAATTTGTCATGATCCACACAATCAAATGCCTTTACATAGTCAATAAAACACAAGTAAACATCTTTC
>NW_006921593.1:8863474-8879923 GCF_000298275.1 Orycteropus afer afer
CACAGTAATGTATCAGACAGTGTTTCTCTGCTATTCATAAGGTTTTCCCTGGCCAATTCTTTGAGAAGTGGATGGCCTCTTCCTTCTTCCTAGTCTGCCTCAGTCTACAAGCCGGGCTGATATCTGTGCACCATGTGCGCCCTGCTGGGTTTGAAACACCAGTGGCACAGCCTCAAGACTCAGCAACACGCCACCACAGTAGGACAACCGACAGACAAGTTTGTCCCCCTTAGCTGTTGGAAACCTCTCCAATCACCCTCACCTGGTTCCCTGCAGCTGACTCCTAGCTCTGTCCTGGTCCCCCTGGCCTTCCCTCTCCTTTCTTCCACTTCTCTGCCTTACCGCTTGTGGGGCGTGCCCTGGGTTCCCTCTCCTCACCTGGCTCCCTGCGGCTGACTCCTTTCTCTTTCCCAGTCTCCCTGGCCTTTTTTCCTCAACTGTGTGGATCATAACAAATTATGGATAACATTGCACCAGACAGAGCACCTCTTGGTCTACTTAAGTGTAGGGAGAGCAAGGGAAGATAGCTGAATAAAGTACAAAAGAAAACAACAGTAAACAGCTATTTGATGGCATCAAAGCAAAACTAAGGCAGCCAACACTCAATGGGTGAAGAACCCAGAGAGAAATAAAAATCATTTGTGTGAACCTGACATTCTCTACTGCCTTTCCCTTTGAAGCAATCAATGATTTCCCTTTCAAACAATTAATAATTTTGGACCAAGTAGCATTGGATCAAAAGGCCAAAACAAAAGCAATGGCTCAAAGACTGTGTATCACAGACACAGAGAGAAATCAATCAGGTTTCTGCATGACCAAGACAGCCAGGACCTGAGGTGCCAAATCTAAGAAAAAGGAACCCTAAGAAAACTGGGAACACCATTCTGCTCCACTTGCCCCCTATACGCACTTGCCTATTTTGAAGCTGCTCAGGACAGAAGACAAAGAAAATGAACCAAGCAGGAACAGCAGCTAAGAGGCTAAAAAGTGAAGGAATCGATATTCTGTAATCTCACAATGATACCAGGAGGACAAAACTGGAGTTCAGGATCTGCCAAGAAGGAGGGGCCCTGATAAATACTCAAGGTTTCAATTGAAGCTCCTGAAAAAAATGCATTAAGACTAAGAGCAAACCTTGGAACAACTAAGACTATGGCCCCTAGCTGCCCTTCAGGTCTGGAATTGAGCACAGTCCTGTGGCTTTCAGCCAAACAAAAGATAGGCATAGGAGCTGAACATTTACATTAGGTAGATACACTCCTTGGAGAGATCAATCATGGGAGAAAGAAGGGCTGTGTATGCACAGGGAGACAGCTCAGGGGGCAGGAGGGCATGGGAGGGAGGGACACAGGGAGGAGTAACCACAGGGAGAAACTGGGAGGGGAGCTGTTGCATTGTGGGAAATTGTAGTCAATGTCATGAGACAAAGTATAGGTGAGCTGCTATATGGAAAATGAATTTGCTCTGTGGATTTTCACCCAAATCACAATAAAAATTAAAAAAATAAAATAAAAAAGACAAGCCATTTGAAAATCAAGGCCAGCCTCATATTAGCCTCATTATTGATTATGAAAAGGTGCTTTACCTTATTCTAACTGTGTTTCTGAAGCAAATTAAAATCTCTCTGAGAGACAAGGAAAACATCTAGAACCTCTACAATTTCTCAGATATAACATCTGGCATTTAATCAAAACTCATCAGTCATTTTAGGAAACAGAGCCAAATTAAGGAAAATCAAGACAGAAAAAAAAAAAAAAATACAGAGAAAACATAGGTGATCCTGAAACTGCAGTAATATAAAACAGACATTAAACAAATGTGAGAAATATTCAAAACATGAATGATAACCCTAAGAAACTCACCAAGAAAAATGAGGATTTATTTCTTTTCTAAAACAGAATAGTGATTCTAGAACCAAATAAAATAAAATAAAATAAAATTCACTCAATAAATGAACTTAAAGAAGATTAAATACAGCAGAAGAAAAGATTGGAACTAATAAATAGGTGAGTAGAAAATATATGACTAAAGTATGAAAAGAGGAAAGGATGGAAAATAGAGAAAAGAGCTTAAGAAACACATCAAATATGGTAAATAATCAAACATGCTATCAAGATCAAAAAAGGAAAGGAGGGGAATGCACAGATGCACTTCTGACTGAAAATTTTCCAAACTGCTGAAAGACATGAAGCCACAGATTCAAGAATTTCTATGAACTCCACCCCATGTTACCCACTGCCATCAAGTCAACTGTGACTCACAGAGACCCCACAGCACAGCAGAACTCTGCATAGGATTTCCAAGGTGTAAATCTTTACAGAAGCCGACGGACTCATCTTTCTCCCATGAAACAGCTGGTGGGTTCGAACCACTGACCTTCTGGTTAGCAATCGAATGCTGTAACCATTACACCACCAGAGCTCCTTTATGAACTCCAAGCAAGACATATACACAGAAAGACACATCTCGGCAATTAGGCCATCATAATCACATTTCTAAATGCCAAAGACTAATACCAAAAGCTCAGACTCCCTCTTCCTCTCACACACAGACACACACATACATACACACATTCAGAGGAACAACAGTTAATCTGACATATGATGTCTCAGTAGAAATGATGAAAGTTGGTATAACTGTATAATCTTTGCATGTGACAAGAAAACAACAGCCCACCTAAAGCTCTGTAGGCAGTGAACATACCTATCAAAAAGGAAGCTGAGGACAAACCCTCCTCCATTGCCAGTGAGACAGTAAGATGTTGCACACACTGTGGGGAAAAGTTTGGCAGGTGCTTAGAAAAATTAAACACAGAATTACTATATTACCCAGAAATCCCATTCATTGGTATATACATAAAGACCTGAAGGCAGGAATGCAAACAGAAACTTGTAACCAATGTTCACTGCAACATTATTCACAATGACCAAAAGGTGGAAATAACCCAAGTGTCCATCAACAGATGAAAAGACATGGTATAAACATATGAGGAATATTATTCAGCCACAAAGAGAAATGAAGTCTGGATACATGCTATGACATGGGTGATCTTTGAAAACATTATGCTAAGTGACGTAAGTTTGCAACAAAAGGACAAATATCATACGATCCTCCTTATATGAAATATGTGGAATAAATGAATACACAGAGACTAAATTTTATTAGTGGTTGCCAGGAGCACGTGGTTGGGGTAAATGGGGAATTATTGCTGAAGGGGTACTGGGTTTCATTGAAGGATGATGAAAAAATTTAGAAATGGTAGTGGTGATGGTTACATAGCACAGTGAACGTAATTAATGTCACTGCATCACACAAGTAAAAACAGTTAAAATGGCAAATGTTTTGTTATATCTGTTATACCACAACTTTTTTTTAAAGGAAGCTGAAGGACTTTTATTTCTGAGCTAGTGTCAGACTTGTCTTCTCACTGTTAACAACTAGAAAGGTAGACAAAATATTGTTTTTAAAGATTGTACAACAGGCATCGTAGGACTGTGATCCACAGGAGAAGAGAAATAAGTGAGATAAGCCCTAAAATTGCCCGGCTTTATGCCTGGAGCCCTGGTGGCAGACTTGGCTGCTAACTGAAGGTCGACAGTTCAAACCCATCAGGTGCTTAGTGGGAGAAAGATGTGGCAGTCTGCTGCTGTAGAAATCACAGCCTCAGAAACCATATGACGCAATTCTACTCTGTCCAGTAGGGTCATTATGAGTTGGAATCAACTTGATGGCAATGGGTTTATGGAGGGAAAGGAAAGCAAAGCAGAACACAGTGGTCTCAGTGAGTTGAAGAAACGAAGATCAGAGTGATGGAAGATTAGGTAGTTGTAACTAGTTGAGTGGAGAACTAGAAAAGAGAAAACTATGCAAATAAAGAGCTGGAAAAACACCCAGAGGAATTCCTCTGACTTCGGTTAATAACTAACATACACATACATAGGATAAAATTCCATGCAGCCAAGCAAAGGACAGTTGCTAGAGAGCTGTAAGTTGAACATCTCCTAGAGTTAAGAAAGAATTAGAAAATGTTCAAGTTCTAATGAGTCTGAGTGGAGAGAATTCATTGAACACTTGGGGGTACAGGAGAGAGCCCAGGAAGACTACACTTTAGTAGTAGGACTAAACTAATTCTAGAGTAAGGGCTATTCTAAGATCTGCCCTAACAAAGCTTAAAAACAAACATCAAATGGATTAAGCTAATTCCCAACAAACTTAACAGCCTAGCAAACAAACTTCAAAATTCTTTAAAGGACAACAAAATACAGAAAATCCATAATATTCACAGTGCCCATAGAAACAGAAGCAGAAATAACATGAATGATGGATTTAGCAGATAGAAGGTTTCAAATAGTTATTACAAATATATTCATCAGACATTTAAAGAAAGTAAGAACATAGTTTTTAAAAAAGAATACAAATAATTAAAAAGCAGTCAATAGATTTCTAGAGTTGAAAAGTATAACATTTAATATTGAAATTTTATGATGGACTTCACATAAGAGTGTATGTTGTAGAAATGAGATAAGTAAACTTGAAAACTTGGCCCAAATTGAAGCACAGAAAAAAAAAAAAAAATAGAAAGAAATAAATTAAAGGAGATTCAGTGACCCGTAGGACCATATCAAGCAATCTAACATAAGAGCAGTTTCAATACCTGAAGTGATTGTGTGTGTGTGTTGGGGTGGGGCTAGGAGGTTGGGTGAGAAAAAAAGCATTTGAATAAGTAACAACTAAAATTTTCCAAATTTGAAAAAAGCTATACATACACAGACCTAACTACTCAGTAAACCCTAAGCAGGCTAGATATAAGGAAACCACACATCATAATCAACTTGCTGAAAACCAGAGATGAACAGAAAAGCTTACAGCATCCAAAGGAAAAGGACAAAAGTAAGAAGACAACTGACTTGTTTTCAGAAATAATGGAAGCCGGGAAACAATGGAACAGCACTTTAATGTGTTGAAAAAGAAAACAAAGGAAAAAAACCTCAGTCTCTATCCAATAAAAATGCCCCTGAAATGCGAGCATGAAATGAAGAGTTTTTCAGATAACCAAAAGTGAAAGAATATACAGCCATTAGTAAGTAGCATCAGTAAAATGACAGCAGATAGAAACTCAGGAATAATGAGTCCTGAAGGGATAAATATGTGAATAAATAAACAAACAGGTTGTTCTCTAACTTTTAAGTTCCTTTAAAAGCTAGTTGACCAATTAAATAAAAAATAATTCTAATGTACTATCTGAGAAAAAAAAAAAACACCTCACTGCCATTGAGTCAGATCTGACTCATAATGACCCCTCCTTGGGTTTCTGAGGCAGTATCTCTATGGAAATAGATTGCCCAACCTTCCTTCTGAATGTACTATGGAACTTATAATATACATATAAGTAAAATACATACAACAACAATATAAATGTCAGTACACTGTTGTGAAGTCCATCTACAAAGCAGTATAATATTATTTAAAGTAGACGATGATACAATAAAGATGCACACTATAAACCCTAGAGGACAAAGAGATACAGCAAATAAACCAAAAGAGGAGGAAAATGGAATTTTTTAAAAAATAATACAAAAGAAGGCATGAAAAGAGTAACAAGAGAAACAAAAAAAAAAAAAGGGGGACCAAAAGAAATAGAAAATATGAAAATTTAAGATTTAACCTAGATATTTATTTTATGAGGAAAAAAATATTGCTAATTACATTTTATTTAAAGGGTCTTAGGCTACAATTTGGAGTCTCTAGGTGACACAATGGTTAACAAGCTCATATGCTAAGCAAAATGTTGGAGGTTTGAGGCCAACCAAAGGCACCTTGCAAGAAAGGCCTCGCTAGCCACTTCTGAAAAATTTGCGATTGAGAACCTGCGGGAGCACAGTTCTACATATGTTGGATCACCACAAGTCAGGAGCACCTCAACTGCCAGTGGTTAACTGGTTTATGCTAAAATTAAAGGCAGAGATTGTGAGGCTGTGTAAAAATACATTAAGACCCAACTACACGCTGTCTGCTCGAGATGTACAGGCACAGATAGGTTAAAAGCAAAAGGACAGAAAAATATATATCATGACAATGTTAATCATAAGAAAACTGGAACAGCTATATTAATATCAGGCAAGAAAAGTACCAGAGACAAAGAGGGTTGTCTCATAATGATAAAGAGCCGATTCAGTAAGAAAACAGATCAATCTAAAATATACCCATTAAAAAGTTCAAAATACATGAAACTAAGAAATCCACAAACACCTACCTTCCTCAGTAATGGATTGTTGTTGTTGTTGTTGTTGTTGTTGTTGTTGTTGTTATGTGCCATCGAATCAGACTCAACTCATAGTGACCCCTCCTTGGGTTTCCAAGGCAGTATAGTATTACTATGGAAGTAGATTGCCCAACCTTCCTTCTGAGGAGTGGCTGGTGGGTATGAACCACCAGCATTCTGGTTAGCAGTCAAGTGCCTTCAGCACTACACCACCAGAACTCCTTCAGTAATGGATAGAATATGTAAAAATGTTACTGTTGCTACTGTTGTTAGGTGCCGCCATGTTGATTCCGACTATGTACAACTGAATGAAACACTGCCCCATTCTGCGCCATCCTTGCAATGGCTGGCATGCTTCAGCCCATCGTCACAGCCACTGTGTCAATCCATCTCTTTGAGGGTCTTCCCCTTTTTCACTCTCTATTTTACCAACCATGATATCCTTCTCCAGGGACTGGTCCCTTCTACAACATGATCAAAGTATGAGAGACAAAAGTCTGGCCATTCTCGATTCTAAGGAGTGTTCTGGCTATACTTCCTCCCAGACAGAGGTGTTTGTTCTTCTGGCAGTCCACAGTTTAGTTACTATTCTTTGCCAACATCACAATTCAAATGCATCAGTTCTTCTGTGGTCTTCCTTATCCATTGTCCAGCTCTCACATGCAAACGAGGCAATGGAAAATACCAAGGCTGAGGTCAGGTGCACTTAGTCTTCAAAGTGATTATCTTTGCTCTTCAATAATTTAAAGACGTCTTTTACAACAGATTTTCCCAATGTGTCCTTGGGTTTCTTGGCGGCTTCTATGCAGAAGACACTACTTTGCTTGCAGAAAATGATGAAGACTCATTTGAAGCATTTACTAATATAAAAAATATAGGAGATTTAAAAAGTACTATCAAACAACGTAACCAAATTGAATAGAAAGAACATTACATTAACAACTGCAGACTACACAATCTTTTCAAGCACCCATGGGATATTTATGAAAGACAGACCAAATATTAGGACAGAAAACAATTCTCAATAAAATTAAAAGTACTGAAATCATGCTGAAAACATTCTCTGATCACAGTGAAAGTAAATTAGAAACCAGTAACAACAAGATGCCTGAAAAAAATCCCAAATATTTTATGAGTAAAAAACACAGCTGTATATAGTGCATATGTCAAAGAAGGAGTAACTCAGGAAATTTAAAGATATTGTAGACCAAATCAAATTAAGGTACAATGTATTGAAATTTGTGAGATGCAGCTAAAGCAGTGTTTAGTGGGAAAAATCATAGCTTAAAATGTGTACTTTAAAAAAGACAAAAGGTACAAAACCAGTGTTCTAAGATTCCACCTTGAGAAGTTAGGAAAAGAAGAGTAAATTAAACCAAAAGAAAGCAGACAGGAGGAAATAATAAAGGAGAGAAATCAATGCAGTAGGAAAATGGTAAATAATAGAGGAAAAACTAATGAAAAAAAAAAAGTCAATAAACTTGGTAAATTTAGCTAACCTGATTGAAAAATACAGAGAAAAGAGAAATTACAACGTCAAGCACAACCAAAAGAGCTTCACTAGACGCTAAAGATGCTGAAAAGGCTAATATGAAAATATTATGAACAACTTCATATTCAAAATATTTTTTGATAAGTTAGATAAAATAGAAAAACTCCTTGTAAAACATAAATTATACAACAGATTTAAGAAGGGACAGAAAATCCAAAAAGTTCTCAATCTTTTAAAGAAATTGAATTAATGATCATTAACCTCCCCTTCAAAGACACAGACACAAACCCTTCAGGCCCACTTGGCTTCTCTGGTGAATTCCATCAAACATCTACCAGTTTTTCATAAAACAGTGAGTGGCCAGTGTCATTGTGCTATCAGAATCACTTACAGACATTACAAGAAAAGAAAACACCCCCCATGAGAAATGCAAAAAGCCTTAACAATGTGTTAGCAAACTGAACCCAGCCATACATTAAAAGAATAATTACCTTGACAAAGTAGAGTTTCCCCAGGAATACAAAGTTGGTTTAAACTTTTTTGAAATGTATCAGTGTATTGTAACATGATTCCAGGAGAAAAAAATAAAATCATCATCCAAATGAGTACATTAATAGCATTTAAGAAAACTGAACCCCAAATCACAATTAAAAACTCTCAGAAAACTAGGAACAGAAAGGAATATCTTTAACTTGATAAAGGGAATCTGCAAATAACTAAAGCTAACCTTCTTGAAAGAGTCAAAGATTAAATATTTTCCCTGCAAGATCAAGAACAAGGCAATGTGTGTATTATCATCACTTCCACACTCTATTTGTTGGAGGTTCTACCAGTGCAATAAGCCAATAAAAAGAAATAGTATGTAGACATAATCAAACCTACTGTCATCTAATCAATTCCAACTCATAGTGACCCTATAGGACAGAATAGAACTGCCCCATGGGATTTGAAGGTTGTAAATCTTCACAGAAGCAGGCTACCTCATCTTTCACCCATCGAGCAGCTGGTGGGTTCAAACCACCAACCTTTTGGTTAACAGTCAGGCACTTTAACTGCCACACCACCAAAGCTTGCTGAAATGCATATTTATTGGTAAGAAAAATATAAACCATACCATTTTAGTTATCTAGTGCTGCTATAACAGAAATATCACAAGTAGGTAGCTTTAACAAACAAATTTACTTTCTCATCATTTAGAATGCTACAAGTGTGGATGCAGATATCAGCTCTAGGGGAAGCTCTCTTTCTCTGTTGGCTCTCACTGAAGGCCCTTGTTCTTCTGGGTGTGTTCTTCTGGGCGATCCTCAGGTGGCTTGGCACGTCTCTCCCCCCATCTCTGCTCTGCTTGGTTTAATCTCTTTTATATCTCATGAGAGATTGACTCAAGACACACCCTACCTAATCCTGCCTCTTTAACATAAGAAAGATAACCCATTCCCAAATGGGATTATAACCACAGGCAGAGAGGTTAGGATTTACAGCACAGATTTTGGGGGGACATGATTCAGTGCATAGCACATAATATTCAAAGTCAACATGATTGTGTGTGTGCAGAAATCTTAAGAAATGTAGAAAAAAACAAAAAGCAATTTGAACTGCTAAATGACTTCAAAGTTGAAGAATATAAGATCAACAACAACAATACACAATTGGGAAATGAAGTGTAAAGTAGCATCATTCACAATAGTATCAAAATATGATATATTAGGTATAATTTTGTAAAGCAAGTGAAAAAATCTGTATACTAAAAACTTCAAAACCTGCTGAGAGCTAATAAAGCAACATCAATGGGGACATAAAACATGTTCTTAGATTGGAGTTTTGATATTTTTAAGATATTTATTCTTCCTAAATTGACCCATAGCTTCAAACAATCCCAATTAAAATCTCAGCAAGCTTTTTTGTATAATTTGAACAAGTAGGTTCTAAAGCCTATATATAAATGCAAAGGATGAGTTGTAAAGAACTTCCACCACCTGATTTCAAAGACTTAATATAAAGCTAATCAAGAGAGTGTGGTTTTGGCAAAAGAATAGGTGTACAGATCAGAGGAACATAACAGATCAGGAATGGACCTACACATAGATGGTAAATTGATTTTTTAGAAAGGTGCCAAGCTAATTTAATGAGAAAGGGATACAGTCTTTTCATCAAACTGTGCTTGAATAACTAGATATTCATTCATGGGGAAAAAGAAATGAACTTTGATACCTACCTTACCCCCCACACAAATATTAACTCATAATAGATCATAGTCTAAAATGGAAAACCAAAAGCCACAAAGCTTTGAAAAGAAAATACAAAAGAAAACCTTCGCAACTTTGGGGAGGTAGAAATGTCTTAAATAAGAGACAGAAAGCATAAATCGTTAAGAAAAAAACTGATGATTTAGCTACATCAATATTAAAATAGTTTGCACTTCAAAAGACATCTTTTAGGAAATGAAAAGACAAACCACAGACAGAGAAATAATATTCACAATGCAGCTATCTGACAAAGGATGTACTAAGAACTCAATCATTTGGAAACAAACTACTCAATTTTTGAGAATAGATGCTTTACACTCTTACCATAAGAAATAGGAATGGCCAATAATAGCATATGAATAAGTGCTCAACATCATTAGCCATCAGCAAATACAAATTAAATGGTAATGGAATACCACTACGCATCCAGTAAAATGGACAAACTGTAAAAGCCTGACAGTACCAAGTGTTGGCAAAATGTGGAACAACTGAAACTCTTCTTAGACAATGTTGTTGAGAGTGTGAAACAATTCAATAACTGAACATTGTTTGGCAGTTCCTTATAAAGTTAAACACACGACTACCCTATGACCCAGCAATTTCAGTTCTAAGCATTTTTCTTAAAGAAATAAAAACATATGTCCAAAATATGACTTTTACATGAATGTTCACAGCAGCTTTATTCATAATGGCCAAAAGCAATCCAAATATCTGTCAACAAGCTAGAGAAACAAATTATGGAATATTCACACAGTGAAATATTACTAGCAACGGAAAGGAATAAACTAGATGCAACAGCACGGCTGAATCTCAAAAACAACGTGCTGGGTGAAAGAAGGCAGACACAAGAACACATACTCCCTTATTCTGTCTTTATGAAATGCTGGAGCAAGCAAACAGATACATGGAGAAAGAAGGGAGTTTGTGGATGCCTGGGGCCAAGAGTGGGAGGGGGTTGGCTGCAAAGGGACACAGGGAATTTTTAATGGAAATTATTACATCTCAATTCTGGTGGTGGTTACAAAGGTTTTTACATTTGTCAAAACTCATCAAACTGTACACTTAAAAGGGTCATATTTTCTTGCATTTATATTATTTCAATAAAACTGATTTGAAAAGAAAAAAAAGTGATGTAAAAAAGTTATGGTCAAAAAAATGTGCTAAAGTGAAGTAAATACATTTTTACTTTATTTCACCTTAAAACATCTTTTTAACCATAGTTGGTTTTTTTCCTTTACTTTTTTCTATATTTTATATTTTTTGAGCCCTGGTGATGCATCACTCAAGCACTGGGCTTCTAACTAAAAGGTCAGAGGTTCAAACCCACCAGCCACTCGCCAAGAGAAAGACGTGGGAGTCTACTTCTATAGAGATTATAGCCTTGGAAACCCAATGGGTCAGTTCTACTCTGTCCTGCAGGGTCCCTGTGACTTGGAATCCACTCAACGGCAATGCGTTTAAATATACTTTTAAATTGACAGAGAAATCGTCATCAGCTCCATTCTGGAAGAAATTTTGCAGTGAGCTGCTCAGACAGAAGGAATAGATTCCACATGGAGGAGTGGAGATGGTAGAACAAAGAGTACTGTAAGTGGTAAGTCTGTGGATAAATCCAATCATCATTAGATCTTAATGCATGTTAATAAATCTTAATAAGAATGTTTTGTATGTTCTGAAATACATGAATAAATAAAACACATGACAACAATATCACAAAAGGTGAGAGTGCAATAAATGGAGTTAAAGTGCTCTATTGTTGTTGTTGTTATGTGCCATTGAGTCGGACCCGACTCATAGTGACCTCTCCTTGCGTTTCCGAGGTAGTATCACTATGGAAGTAGATTGCCCCATCTTCCTTCTGAGGAGTGGCTGGTGAGTTTGAACCACCAGCCTTCTGGTTAGCAGTCAAGTGCCTTAGGCACTATGCTACCAGAGCTCCTTAAAGTGCTCTAGGGTCCTTGAACTGTACTGAACGTGGTAAATGTACTAACTGCAGGCATTTGAATGGGTCAAAAAATACACAGTTCTAAAAATTGGGTGTACCTAATAACATGTGCTCAAAAAATATAAGGCAAAAATTGCCAGGATCAAAAGGATAGCTGAGCCCATCTGACTAACACAGTAAATAATCAAAGGACTAAAAATAGAATATAAATTAAAATATAACCCACTGCTGTCGAGTCAGTTCCAACTCATAGTGACCCCCACTGGGTTTCTGAGGCTGTAAATCCTTATGGAAGTAGATTGCCCAATCTTCCTTCCAAGGAGTGGCTGGTGAGTTTGAACCACCAGCCTTTTGGTTAGCAGTCAGATAAATGCCTTAGGCATTACACCACCAGAGCTCCTACAAATCAAAATATAGGAGGAGGAAATCAACATATATTATCTAAAGTCTGTAAATAAAGGACAATGTCAGAGCACAGAATTTAGTCTATGCATGTTGAAACAGAGCGTTCAAACATGGTTGCCTCAGGCAGATGAGAAAGCCTGAATCAAGACATGATTCTTTTCAACATAAACACTTCTGAGTTTTAGAAAATAAAATCTGTATTACGTCTCCAGGGACATCTATATTATGGTCTCCAGGGACAGCTAACTCAACTGGCATCACATAATTTACAAAGATAATGTTCTACATTCTACTATGATGAGCAGTGACTGGGGTATTAAAAGGTAGCGACTGGCCATCTAAGGTCCAACTATGGATCTCTCTCTGTCCAAAGCAAAGAAGAGTAAAGAAAATCAAAGACACATGGAAACAATAGTCCAAAGCACTAATGGACTGTGTGAACTTCTGAGACCAGAAGAACTAGATGGTGCCCCACTAGCACTTCTGACCACCCTAAAAGGGAGCAGAATAGAAAGTTCTGGATGGAGTGGGAGAAAAATATGGAACAAAACTCCAAATCATAAAAAAGACCAGGTATGTTGGTCTGATAGAAACTGGTGGGACCCCCAAGACTATGGCCCTTAGTTACCCTTCAGGCCAGAACTGAACTCACCCCATGGCTCAACTTTCAGCCAAGCAATAGACAGACCCATGGGGTGAACAACACCAGGGAGGTCCACACTCCTTAGAACAAATGGCCACACAAGATCAAAAGAGCAGCTCTTACTCAGGGATAAGGCTCAGGAGGCAGGAAGTGAGTGGAAAGGACAAACGGAAACACAGGGAGGAAGTGGGAAGAGTGCTGCTTCGTTGTGGGGACTGCAATCAAGGTCACAAAACAAAATGTGTACTAACTGTTGAGTGGAAAACATATTTGCTCTGTAAACTTTCACTCAAATCATAAGAAGCTTAAAAGAAAAAAAAAAAAAGAGAGAGAAAGAAGCAGAGACTTCCAGGAAAGATAACAATGTAAATGTTGTTGTTATGTGCCATGGAGTCGACCTTGACTCATAGCGACCCCTCCTTGGGTTTCCAAGGCAGTATCACTACAGAAGTAGGATTGTCCAACCTTCCTTCCGAGGAGTGGCTGGTGGGGTTGAACCGCCAGCCTTCCGGTTAGCAGTCAAGTGCCTGAGACACTATGCTACCAGAGCTCCAACAATGTAAATAGACATTTTTAAAGCCTTCTCCTCAAAAATCTAAAAAAAAATCAACAAAAGGAACTACCAATTAAAATGAAAACAAAGCTGAAATTTGGAAACAGGCTTAAAATCTTATCCTAAAAATGCCAAAAAATAGTTGCCAGAAGCAACACAACTTGAACCAAAATGAAATCGGATGCTGGGGGCTGACCACAATTCCTCAGTTTGAGAATCGAGTGACGCCCTATGGGCTACAGGGACTTTCTAGTAGCATCTCCCACTCCAAGATGGAGCAGCGGTCTGGAGAAGTGGGTGGGCTGCAGAAGGAGCAAGTGCCACCCTCTCTCCAGTCAGCTATGGTGGAGAGCTGGAAAGGGAGGTCTCCTGGGACCAGGCACAGACAATTCTTTGTCCCGGCTTTTTGAATGGAGAGGAGAGTATTAGATTAGAAAGGAAAGGAATTTCTAATCAAAGCAGGAAACCAAAGGTAGAGAAAAGCATTTGCCAACACTCTTCTACCCCCCACCTTATCCCCAGTAAAATGCCACTGCTTTGCCAGTCTTAGCTGTATAACATGTTTATGATTCTTGTATGTTTATAAGTGATACATAAAACTTTATGCAGAAACTCACACCAAACCAACTGAATCAGAATCTACAATGTGAGGCCCAGGCCACTGTGGTTCAAACAAACTTTCCATAATGAGGGGGCATCTTCAGCCCAGATGATAGGCAGAGATTAAAAATATTCATAACACACAATGCTGGCAGAGTGTAGACAAATAAATGTGTCTACACGGACCAATAAACAGCATTATAAATGAAGAAGAAGTTGAAGTTGTCAGTGATTTTATTCTACTTGGCTCAACAATCAACGTCCATGGAGGCAGTAATCTAGAAATCAAATGACATATTGCATTAGGCATAACTCGGGCAAAAAGACCTTTTGAAAGTTCTAAAAAGCAAAGATATCCCTTTGGTTACTAAGGTGCACCTGACCCAGTATTTTCAATCACCTCCTGTCCATGTGAAAGCTAGACTATGAAAACGGAAGACAGAAGAAGCCATGATGCATTTGAACTATAATGTTGGCAACTCAAGGACTGCTGGAAGAAGGAAAAGAAATCATTATTAGATGAAATACAACCAGAATGCTCCTTAGAAGCCAGGATGACAAGACTTTGGCTCTCTTACTTTGAAAACACAGTCACGAAAGACCAATCACTGAAAAAGGGTGCCATGCTTGGTAAAGCAGGGAATCACCGAAAACAAGGGAAACCCTCCATGAGACGGCCTGACACAACGCCTCCACAGTGGAATCAAACACATCAACCAATGATCAGCAAGGTGGGGCAGGACTGGATAGCATTTCTTTTTGTTACACAGAAGGTCGCCATGAGTCTGAGTCGACTCCATGGGAACTAGTAACAAGACAGGCTCGCTGAGGGAAAAGACAGTGGCAGGAAGCCTCCTTTTCTTACATTTCATATTTCCACACGGAGAGATATCAATGAGTGTAACACTCTTGGCCACCATCTGCTCGCTGCCTCACGTCTCCAATTGGCAAATGTGGAAAAAGAAAAAGGAACAGTAGCTCAACCTCCCTCGTCCTCTCCTGTTGACTCTGCTTGACCGCAGAGAGCTCTGGGTGGCCCTGACCTGGGATCTGTCCATCACCACCTGTGTTGGATTGGCCAGGTGGTTCTGTCCTTGTTGTTAGCTGCCCAGTGCAGTACTTGGTTAACTTCTTGGCTGCTGTGTGCATCGGTGCTCATTGTGGATCCAAGTAAAATGAAATCCTTGGAAACCCTATGGGGCAGTCCTGCTCTGCCCTATAGAGTTCCTATCAATTGGAATCAACACAATGACAACAGAATTGGTTTTGGTTTTAAAGTAATCACAGTTTTAGGCAAGAATTATCAATGAATGCTAAAACAACTCATTATGTCAGAGGCCACCTGTTTATGTACAGCTCTCAAGTTAAGAATGGCTTTTACATAATTCAATGGTTGGGAAAAAAATGTGACACAGAGCTCCTGTGGCCTGCAAACCCTAAAGTATTTACTATCTGGCCTTGTACAGGAAGTTTACCAATATCTGCATTAGATGAAAGATGGTTGAGGAACAGGTGATGGAGAAATCTGTTAGCAATGCTTTAACTTAGGGCTTTGAACTGGTTCCAAACGGTTCAGTCGTGGCTGACAAAAACTAGTGCAGCATACGTGCTGCACAGGAAGCAAATCTTCTGCACCTTGGTTTTGAACCAAGCAGAAAACTGGTAGCAGTGCCCTGCTCAAAGATGGCGGCCAACACACATTGAAAGTGCATGCGCTGCCTGCCCTTCTTTCCGTCGGCCACGAATGAACCTTTTGGAAACGGCTCAAAGCCTCATTTTAATCAAATGTCTGAACTTAACATCACTAAGTGGGACTTAACTTACTAGGGAGGTCAAGTGACACCTTGGGTCTCCTGATTTGATGCATCTGCCAAACGTGCATAACTTGAGCCCAGTCACGAGGAAACACACAGACTCAAATCCAGGGATGTTCTGCAAAGCAACTGACTTAGGCTCTTCAAGACTACCAATGCTTCTGGAATAGAACCCACTCCTGCGGCCCCCAGCCAAACAAAAGGCACATGAGCTGAACATTTCCATTAGGTAGATACACTCCCTGGAGAGATCAATCATGGGAGAACAGAAGGGCTGTGTATGCACAGGGAGACGGCTCAGGGAGCAGGAGTGCATGGAAGGAAGGACACAGGGAAGAGGTGACTATGGGGAGGAAGTGAGAAGAGAGCTGTGGCATTGTGGGAAATTGCAGTCAACGTCATGAGACAAAGTGTGTATAAACTGCTGTATGGAAAATGAATTTGCTCTATAAACTTTCACCCAAATCACAATAAAAATTAAAAAAAAAA
>NW_006921593.1:8880983-8886057 GCF_000298275.1 Orycteropus afer afer
GTAAACGCTCACTTATTTTCTTGAGTCCTGCCTTGCTCGTATCTGTTAAAGGGAGAATGTATTACTTTAGATGTTTTGTACAAAAAAAAAAAAAACCTTACTTCTTACTTTTTATCATTTTTTAAAACCTCCAAAGGTTATTCACATGCATATCAGGATTAAGCACTCAGCCTTTCTCAGGGTTGCCAACTCTCCCCACCACCACTTCAGCCCCACAGCCAAAGCCCCCAGATTCCCCCATATCCAACACCCCGAGGTCATAGAGGTCATGACCCGCCCACCAGGAAGCCTCTACAATCCTCATGCCTAGCGCTGGATGCTAAGTGTTTTGAAATCACTTCCCACAAAATCCGAGTATATGTGAAACGGATTGGAAAATATAAATTTAAGAAGCATGTAAATTAAAGTTATAAATCAGTGAAGCTAAAAACAACAACAACAAAAACAAAAACAAAAAAAACCCCACAAACCCTATATACTGTCCAAGTCACTAAGGAGAAAATAAATTTAAAAAATACATGACACAACATGTTTAAAAGATAAATGTACATAAAACTCACTTTTCAAAAGAAGACCAAAATCTCTGGCTAGATTTTATATTTAATAGACACAAAATGTCGAGGTGGGAAGAATTAGTAATAGCCACGCACACATGTTCATGGGATTACATATTAAACGTTTTTTAAGGGCTATTTGCAATACATGTCAAAGATTAAAATCCACTTATCTTTTCATCCACATATGTAGGAATGATGTAGGAATCCATCTTATTATTTGAACAAGGATGCAGTCTATCAAGGAAAGATTGTCATAATTTTTAAAAAAGACAGAAGGATGGAAAGCCTAGAAATAACTCAAATTCCCACTGAGAAGGGCTTTCCTTCCTGATTTTTAACATACAGTGGTGTGTTTAATGCTGCAGTTTAAAATAATGAGATTGAGGCTGGTTTATATGTAGTGACAGGAAGGGAGCGCTGAAATAAATTATTAGTTGAAAAAGCAAGTTGCAAAACTCCAAAAAAACGGAGTCTCCTTCTTATAAAAGCTATTTTAACTGTGCACTGATATGCAGGGCGCCTTTGTGGTGCGGTGGTTAAGCGCTCAGCTGCTAACTGAAAGATCAGCAGTTCGAACCCACCAGCTGCTCAGTGGGACAAAGATGTGGCAATCTGCTTCCTTAAAGACACAGCTTTGGAGACCCCGTTGGGCAGTTCCACTCTGCCCTCTAGGGGCTCTGTGAGTCAGAATGGACTCCTCAGCAGTGGGTGTGGTTTGGGCTTTGCTTCCGTGAAGATTGACAGCCCTGGAGACCCTGTGGGCAGCTCCACTCTGTCCTCTGGGGACGCTGTGGGTCAGAATGGACTTCACAGCGGTGTGCTTCGTTAGTGTGGCTGCTTGTATGGACACTGGCTCAGCTTTAGCTGCCGCTCTCTCTGAGATAGGAGCCCTGGTAGCATAGTGCCTAAGGCACTTGACTGCTAACCAGAAGGCTGGCACTTCAAACCCACCAGCCACTCCTCGGAAGGAAGGCTGGACAATCTATTTCCGTAGTGATACTTCTTCAGAAACCCAGATATCGCAGTGAGTTTGGTTTTTGGTTTTTCTCTCTGTGCTGGGGGATTATGGGTAAATTCCATTTCTTTCATTTTCTGTGTTGTTCAGTTTTTGACACAAGCAAATGTTTCTTTTGTAATGGAAACAAACCATCTTAAGTAATAGGGTGGGTCATGTAGGCTAGGGCATGCAAGAAGAAAGTAGGGACTACAATGTAAATACCAGACAAAATTGGATAAAATAAGATACAAATTGGTAAACAGGACAAAGAGAATCACTTAATGATGATAAACTGTGCAGTTCACAATGAGGGTCTTTGTACCATTATGCAACAAACAACCCAACAGCAAATCGATAAGGAACAATAAAAACTTATCAGGGACAATATGAGAATTCACTTAAGTGGTGGGTTACAAAAAAGATATACCAAAATCAATAGTTTTCTCATATACCAACAGCAACAAGTTATAGAACAATTGTTGAAAGCAATTCCACTCACAACACAAAAGAACACTTCAGTCTATATGGAGAGAATTTTAAATTCTCCATACAAGGGCATAAAGAACACTTGGATAAAACATACTGGAATTCATAGAAAACCATACATTGTTACAGATGAGAAGAAAATACTGTAGATACCAAGTCTCCCTAAATTAATTTTAAAACTCCAGGCCAACCACTGCCATCGGGTTGAGTCAGACTCACAATGATCCTATAAGACAGAGAAGGACTGCCCAGTAGGGTTTCCAAGGCTGTCAACCTTTACCAGCCACTCCTCAGAAGGAAGATGGGGCAATCCACTTCTGTAGTGATACTGCCTCGGAAACCCAAGGAGGGGTCGCTATGAGTCAGGGCCGACTCGACGGCACATAACAACAACAACAACCACCTTTATGGAAGCAGACCGCCTCACCTTTCTCCCACAGAGCAGCTGGTGGGTTTGAACTTCTGACAAAGGTTAGCACCCCAATGCTTTAACCATGGTGCCACCAGAGCTCCTCCTAGGTAATCATGATCAAAATCCTAGCAGGATCTATTTTGGAAATTGATCAAATGATTCTAAAATTCATCTGTAAGAGTCAGTGTTTAAGAATAGGCTTAATAATTAATCCCGAAGAACTAGCTCTTTTACTAAAATATATCATAAATATAGTAATAAACACCAGCCACTCCTTGGAAGGAAGGTTGGGCAATCTACTTCCATAGTGATACCGCCTCGGAAACCCAAGGAGGGGTCTCTATGAGTTGGGTCTGACTCCATGGCACAAAACAACAACAACAACATAGTAGTTAAAACTTCATCACGCTAATTCAGAATAAATAATTTTTAAGGTTGTTTGGTCTCTACATCTCTGAAAATGTAAACTCCATGAGGACAGGAGTCTTTCTCTTGTTTACTGATAAAACCCAAGCGTCTAGAAAAGAACTTGGCACCTAGTAGCCATTCAGTAAGTATTTGCTGGATGGATGGATGAAGAAGGCAACAGAAGTGAATTCTCAGTAACAAAATAGACATACTCAGATACTTACGTATTTCAAATACAGGTAAAAATAGCATTTAAAATTAGAAGGGCAACAATACAGTGTTGGATCAACTGGCTAGTTATCTAAATTAAATTTTTTACTTCACAGAGTGAAAGAGATTCTTGGTGCAGCAAAGACTGCAATGTAAAAAATAAAACCATAATGTAGCACAAGAAAAATAGAGAAGGATATTATGATCATCTTAAAGTGTGGGAAGCTTTTAAATATGAAACAAAAGTCATCCATAAATGGTTTATGCAGTTGACTTCATTAAACAAAAAGCAAAACAATAGTAACAAGAAAAAAAAAATGTGTGTCAAAACAACATTTGTCCATATGAAACATTTATAACCAAACTAAAGGGAGACAAAAACCTGGAATGCTATTTGCAATGCAGATCAGAGTAAAAGAATTGTATCTTCAACATATAAAGAACTCATAAAACAGTAGAAAACTACGCTAATAGACAGGCCCCAGTTGAAAATGGTGGATGGGAGGCTTGGGTCACCCCTCTTCATGCAGAGTGCTGCCCCCCCTCCAACTTCTCTGTTCTGGGAGCAGGGCCCAGAGGCTAAACGAGCTAGACAGAGCTCAGGGCATGGGTGCTGGGGAGACACACTCCAGAACAGAATAACTGGCAAAGTACATAGGAAGGTCACTCAAAACCAAAAACCAAACTCACTGCGACCCCTCCTTGGGTTTCCAAGGCAGTAAATCCTTATGGAAGTGCATTGCCCAGTCTTCCTTCCGTGGCGTGGCTGGTGGGTTTGAACCACCCATCTTCTGGTTAGCAGTCAAATGCTTTAGGCACTACGCCACCAGCGTAAACTTTTGAATTTACACAAAAAAGACAAAGTAGAATAGAGCATTCTCACCATAAGTCAAAGTCCTGGGGGACTTTCTGCTGAAATTAAAAACAGAAAATCAATAGAAAAAAAATAAATAAATAACAAAACCAAAACCTGGTTCTTTGAAAAGATAATGAAATTAGCAACTCCTAGCAAGATTGAGAAAGAGAGAGGTTACAAATCACATGTATGTTGTTGTTAAGGACCATCGAGTCATCTCCAACTCATAGCAACCTCATGTACAGCTGAACGAAACACAAATATGGATCTCTAACAGTCAGTTGGCCAGGCAGTTGTCTTCCAAATCTCTTGGCATAGCTGAGTAAGTGTCTCTAAGGCAGCATCCATTTGTTGAAACATCTCAGTGGGTATCCTGTCAATACCTGGAGCTTTTTCTTTGCCACTTCCCTCAGCTCAGCTTTGACTTCTTTCTTCAACCTTCTTTATTCTTTCTTGAGCATCTGCCACCTCCTAAAATAGATGAACATCCACCAATTCTTTTTGGTACACTGACTCTGTGGATTCCATCCATCTTCTTTTGATGTTGCCTTCATCATTCAATATTTTGCCCATAGAATTTTTCAATATTGCAACTCAAGGCTTTAATTTTCTCTTCAGTTCTTTCAGCTTGAGAAATGCCAAGTGTGTTCTTCAACTTCAACTTGAACTTGCAAAATGAGCAGTTGATGGTCAGTTCCACAGTCAGCTCCTGGCCTTATTTTGGCTGGAGATACTGAGCTTCTCCATAGCCTCCTGCCACAGATGTGGTCAATATGATTCCTGTGTACTCCATCTGGTGACATCCACACATATAGCTGCCATTTGTGTTGTTGAAGAAAAGTATTTGCAATGAATTAGTCATTGGTCTTGAAAAATTCTGTCATGCAATCTCCAGCATTATTTCTAACTCCAAGGCCAAATTTTCCAACTACCAGTGATTCTTCTTTGTTTTCAACTTTTGCATCCCAGTCACCAGTGATAATCCGCACATCTTGATTGCATGTTTGGTCAATTTGACATATAGGAAATGAAACAAGGAATGACTACAGAGATCCTGTAGACATTAAAAAGATAATGACAAATACCAAAAACAAGTCTATGCTCACAAATTTGAAAAATTAGATGAAAAGGACCAAAAAACTGCTAAA
>NW_006921593.1:8889477-8909651 GCF_000298275.1 Orycteropus afer afer
GATTATCTTCTGTGTCTGTGTTAATTGGTTTCCCTTTTCTTTGTTGAAGAGGGTCTGTGCAATCCTTCTGCCTAGTCTGCCATCTTGCCGGAACTCCAATTTTAAAATGTTTTAAAAAAGAAATCTCATCTCCAGGCCCAGATGGCTCCACTATCAAATGCAACCAAACATTTAAAAAAGAAGTAAAGCCAATCCTAAACAACTCCTTCAAAAAATAAGAGGAAACATTGTCCAATTCATTTTAAAGCCAGCATTGCCTTGATAAACAAAACCAGAAAAGACAGTACAAGTAAAGATAGCTATAGACCAGCACCTCTCATAAACATAGGTGTGAAATTCTTTCAAAAAAAAAATTTAACAAATCAAATTCAGCAGAATAAAAAAGAATGGACTAAACCAAAAGGTTTTGGTTTCAGGAGTACAAAGCTGGTTCAATACTCAAAAATCAATCAATGCACAATATTTTTATATAAATAATGCATGCTATGTTTTTTGTCAACTTCACCCTCTCCCAAGGTATTTTCATAAGCACACTATGCTAAGTTTTTACAGCAACATGGAAAAGAATTTAGCTTAGCATGCTTAAGGGAGAGGGTGTGGTTGGCAAAAAAAATGTATAATGTGCAAGTTATCTGCATAAAAATACAGTAATCTGCTGCATTAACAATTTAAAGAGAAAGCAACAAAACCACAAAATCTGTACAATAGGTGCAGAGAGAGCAGGTGAAAAAATTCAACATCGATTCTTAATAAAAACACTCAGCCAGCTAGAAGTAGAGGAGAACTTCCTCAACTGATAAAGCTCACCTACAAGAAGCCTAAAGCTAACATCACACTTAATGGTGAATGACTAAAGGCCTTTATCCTAAGACCAAGAAAGAGGTAGGAATGTCCAATTTCACTGTCTTTACTCATCAATGTAGTGAAGTCATAGCAAATGCAATGAGGTAAGAAAAAAGAAATAAAATGGGTCCACATGTTATCTGTGTCCCTATTCACAGATAACACGTTTCTCTGTGTATGAAATCCCAGAGAGCCCAGAACGAAACTCATAAGTGAGTTTAATAAGGTCCAAGGAGACAAGATCAACACAGAGAAATAAATCACATTTTTATATGTGTTGTTGTTATGTGCTGTCGAGTCGGACCCACTCACAGCGACCCTTCTTGGGTCTTTGAGGTCATATCACTATGGAAGTAGATTGTCCAACCTTCCTTCTGAGGAGTGGCTGGTGGGTTTGAACCACAAGCCTTCTGGTTAGCAGTCAGATGGCTTAGGCACTAGGCTACCAGAGCTCACAATAACTGGATTACTCCCAAATGTAAAAAAGAAACATCCACAAATCCATACTTACATAAATACATGTCTGAAGAAATGAACAAATGGGGAGAAGAGGCAAATCTCTCATGTGGAAGAATTCCAAATAATTTATGCAAATATCCATCCTCAAGAAGAAGAAGCACCACCCACCACTCTGAAGGATGTATATAGTGACCTCCTTCTGAAGGGTGCAACATGGAAAAGGAGGGAGAAGGGGAAGATGGGTAACTTAACAAAGTCAACATCAACAGTGCTAAGTCATGTTAGTGGTATGTGATGACTGAATGCACCCTTGAGTTGATGATGAAAATGGCACTTCACTTCTGTGGTCTTCCTCTCAAAAACCCATAAACCAAAACACCAAACTCACTGCCATCAAGTCGATTCATAGTGACCCCTCCTTGGATTTCCGAGGCAGTATCTCTATGGAAGTAGATTGCCCAATCTTCCTTCTAAGGAGTGGCTGGTGGGTTTGAACCTCCAGCCTTCTGATTAGCAGTCAAATGCCTTAGGCACTACACCACCAGAGCTCCCAGTATAATCCTGAGAAAAACATCAGACAAGTCCCAGTGGAGGGACATTTTACATGACACCTCACCCGGGCTCCTAAAAACTGCCAAGGTCATCAAAAACAGGGAAGGTCTGAGAAACCATCAAAGCCAAAGGAGCCTCAGGAGACATGATGATTGTCTCAGGCTGGGTTCTACAGAGAAGCAAAATCAGTGAAGCTTACACATGTGTATGTATAGAGTGGGATTCATCTCAAGGAAATGGCTCACACAGTTGTAGAGGCTTGCAAATCCCAAGTCAAAGTGCCAAGTCCATGGGTCAGATGTCTGGCTGGAGGGTCCTCCTGACTCACGTAGTTGCAGGGGCTGATGTATCCAAAGTCTGCAGGCAGTATTACAAGTCACTGGATCAAGTCCAGAGACTGGAGGTCAGATGATGATGACCCAGATGGAGGACCCAGATCAAGAAACAGCAGAGAGCATGGCCAGACCATCCATATGTACTGGATGCAGGCCACACCCATGAGGAAACTCCCTTTCAACTGATTGGGCACTCACAGCAGATCTCATCACGGAGGTGATTACATCGTATCAGATCTCATCATGGCAGATAACTACATCCTAACTGCCAAACCACTGGGAATCGCGGCCCAGCCAAGTTGACACACAACCTTAATCATCACAATGACTGAATGCAATGTGATCTCCTGGGACAGAAAAAGGACATGAGGTAAAACCCAAGGAAATCTGAATAAAGTGTGGATTGTAGTTAATAATAATAATGTGCCAATGTGTTCATTTGTTGTAACACGGATACTGTACTAATACAAAAGGTTAATGGGAAACAGTGCAGTGTATATGAGAACTCCCTGTACTGTCTTTGCAATTATTTGCTAAATCTAAAACTGTTGTAAAAAAGAAGCCTATTTTAAAACTGTTTCTTCTCTCACATTATGTCCCATCTGCAGCTCTCCCTAAAAGATGGAGGGAGAGGGATGTGGCTGTGGTGTGTACATATGTTGGTCTCCAGGGTGATGTGCCTTATCACATGGTCACACTTGTCCTGCGGGGCCCAATCAGGAAGTTGAGAACTGATGGATCTGGGTCCTTCTTCTAATTCTGTGCAATCTTTTGGGGGGAGTCCTGGTCTCTGCCCCTCACTGTTTTGACCTCCTCTCAGCTCTACGTGGCTACAGATCCCTGAGTCTCTGTCTAGCCCTCGGTCCAGGTCCTGGCCCAGGAAGTCTACATCAGCCTCTGCTGTGGGACACCTTGGAGAGCCAAGGTCAACCCTGTGGCTGATGAACCAGTTCTCATTCGATATCTTGCTACACAGAAACTGAGGGAGATTCGAGGAACTATCTGCCCCTGCTCTCCCTACACTTAAGTAGACTGAGAAGTGCCCTATCTGGTGGACTCACAGAGTCCCTGTGGAGGGGTGAGGCAGGAACCTGTACCCTAGGTGCTAACCTATTGCACTCCTGAGAGAGGTGGAGGCAGGACATCCTTCCAGTTTTCCTTCCTCTTTCTTGTTTTGTCATCTTCTCCCCTCCAACCTTTGACCAGAAAATGCATGGAATTTTCCTTTACTTCTCTGACATCACACAGACTCACAAATAACATTTATTGTGATGTTGCTTATTGGCCCAGCTGGGAGGAGTTTTGTTTTCCTTATGTTGAAGTGTCATCCATGCTGAAGGCTGTAATCTTTGATCTTCAAGATCTTCTTCACTTTCAGGAAGCAAGATTGTGCCATGTGGATACTGCAGGTTGTTAAGGAGTCTTCCTCCAGTCCTGGTACCATGTTCTTCATCACATAGTCCATCCAGCTTCTCAGATTACTTTCACACACATTGAATAAGCACGGTGAAAGAGTACAACCCTGATGCACACCTATCCTGACCTTAAACCATGTAGTGTCCCCTTGTTCTGTTTGAATGACTACCTCTTGATCTATGTACAAGTTCCTCATGGGCACAATTAATTATGTGTTCTAGAATTCCCTTTTTTTGCAATGTTATCTGTAATTTATGGTCCATCATATCCTCTTTCCTGGCTTCACTTTCATCACTAAGCTTTAAAGATGGCCAGAGATATTTTCTTTACACTACAAGATCTGAGTCTTCCCTTGTGACCCTTAATTTTGCAAGTTTTCTCTGTCCACAAAGCTTGGTTTTTAAGCCTTGAGGTTGAGTCACCTCTGACTCAGGGTGACCTCAGGTCCAACAGAACGAACCATTGCCCAACGTTGTGTGCCATCTTCACAACTGATGCTACATTCAAGCCCACTGCTGTGGTCACTGTGCATTTTGAGTGCCGTCCAAGCTCGGGGCACATTTCCCAGCACCATATCAGACAACACTCTGCCGTGGTCCATAATTCTTGGCAGTAGATCATCAGGCCTTCCTTCCTACTCTGGGAGCTCTAACGGAACACATGCCCACCATGGGTGACCCTGCTGGTATTTGAAATACCAGTGGCATAGCTTGTATGGTATGTTATTTGAGTCAATTCCAATTCATGGTGACCCCATGTGTGCAGAGTAGAACTGCACCAAAACCAAAAGGTCAGTGGTTTGAACCCACCACCTCTCTGCAGGAGAAAGATATGGCAGTCTGCTTTTGTAAAGGTTTACAGTCTTGGAAACCTTCTGGGACAGTTCTAGCCTGTCCTTAAGGTTGCTGTGTGTTGGAATCGACTCAACAGCAATGGGACGTATTTGGAAACCCTGGTAACACAATGGTTAAGTGCTCAGCTGCTAAACAAAAGGTCAGCAGATCAAACCTACCAGCTACTCCAAGGGAGAAAGATGTGGCAGTCTGAGTCTGTAAAGATTACAGCCTTGGAAACCCTATGGGGAAGTTCTACTCTGTCTTATAAGGTCACTATGAGCCAGGATTGACTCAATGGCAGTAGCTTTCATTTGTGTCTTTTGATAGATTCCCTGGGCGGTGCACATGGTTAACATGCTTGGCTGTTAACTGAAAAGCTGGGGGTTCAGGTCCATCCAGATCCACCTCAGAAGAAAGGCCTGTTGATGGACTTGAGAAAATAGGAAACTTAGGGGGCAGCGAGCATATATGACGGGGGAAGGAACAACTTGGGAAAAGCAAGTGAGAATGGTTGCACAGCTCAATGAATGTAATCACTGTCACTGTTTTGTACATGCAGACATTGTTGGTATACGTTCTGCTATGTATATTCTCGACAAATCAAAATAAAATTAACCCGTAGGAGCTCAGGTCTACTCTGACATGGATGGGGTTGTCATGAGTCAGAATTTACTTCACGGCAACTGGTACCAGTTATGTATTTGGATGTGAAAAAAACACACCTTGCTTTTCATTAACTTCTAAATGAAATCTAGCCACTTCTTCCATTGTGAGCACAGACCACAGACATGGTGATATTAGCAGCACCGTAACTTTTGGACTAATATTTTCCTGTTAGAGTTGTTGCAGGTACTTTAAAATGTTCTTTATACTCCCCAGTATAGGACTTCAAAATTAAGACAGCTATCACATCCACCGCTGGATCTTATTATTTACTGCATTAGCAAAGAAAACCATGCATTGTTATATATCACCCATTTGTTTTGTTTAATATGTTGAAACTGCATTTAAATATAATTGATTTCCTTTGTTGTAACCTCAAGTATCCTATTTCACACATTTAAAAGCATAATGCATAGGCTTCCTCAGACTGCCAAAGGGATCCAGGCATAAAAGGGCTTCTTAACAATACTTTTATTTGTTCTGACTTGAAAAAGATTTCTTCCTACAATGTAATTTTTCCTACATGGACATTCCCCCAGTTATTCCAAAGCCTTCAGTAAAATCTGTTATATAGGTACCTCTGTTGTGTGCTAGAGGCTTTGTGGGGAATTGAGAGGGGGTGCAGAGAAGGAAATCCCATTAGGCTGGTGACTTGGTAGCCCCTGCATGTTGAACCCAGACGGTGGTCCAGGTGCTGACCCGAAGCAATGCTGCAGAGGCCTGTTGTTCTGATGGCAACTCGTGCACAACGAAACGAGACACTCACGGTCAGCAGAGGGAGCAACTCGTGCACAACGAAACGAGACACTCAGGGTCAGCAGAGGGTCAAACTACTCTCATCCACGGGGTTTCACTGGCTGATGTTCAGAAGTGTATCTCCAGACCTTCTTCCTAAGTCTGCTTCAGTCTGGAAGCTCCGTTTCAACCTGTTCAGCATTGTAACACTTGAGATATTACTAAGTCCACAGATGGGACCAGGTACTAACTCCAAACATGGGACCAGGTATCAAGAAGAACCAACTCCTGGGTAGACTGACTACAGAACTGGCCTGAGACACACCTGTTTCCCCAAAATATAAGATGACCCTTGAAAGGGCAGTGTTGGTGCAGGGAGATAGCTCTGAGGTCAGAAATGCACAGGAAAGAAGGACAGGAGGGAAAGGAGGAGACAGGGAGGAAACGAGAAGAGAGGCAGGTATTCTATTGTGGGGACTGCAATCAACATCACAAAGCAAAACAGGGATGCACTTTCGAATGGAAAACGAATTTGTTCTGTAAACTTTCATCACAATCACCATGAAAGGTCTGAGTTTTTTCCACCTTACTCCTTCCTCTTCCTGGAGTCTGGAACAAACCAGGGTAGGTTAACAAAATGGCCAACTTTCTTCTAGCCTAATACTGTTCACAGGTAGGCACAAGCTCATCCCATTGCAGGGAAGGCCTCTTATCTTTTTTCCTTTCTTCCTACATTTTGTTAATTTTGTTGTTGAGAATGTACACCACAAAACATCCGCCAATTCAAGTTTCCACGTGTGCGATTCAGTGACACTGACCTCTTTCTTCCAGTTGTGTGACGTCCTCGCCCTCCTTTCCTGAGTCCTTTCCCCGTTAACATAAACTCACTGCCCCCTAAGGTTCCTGTCTGATCTCTCCAGTTCCTGTTGTCAGTTTGATCCCACACAGCTAGCCCTTCAAAAAGCCTAATGCTCAAGGCACACCTTTTACTAAAAAGTAACTAGTAAAGTTAAACTAAACTGTTGCTTGGTTTGGTTTAGGAAGACTCCAGAGGAAATTTTTGGTTTATGGTTTAAAGATAATCTCATGGCAACAGTTTTCAGGGCTTCATTCAGCCTCCATGGCTCTATAAAATCTGAAGCCAAGGCCTCTTATCTTGACCTCCTCCACCATTCTCCTCTATCAGTCCCCTCCTACCCCCAGCAGGATAGTAGAAGATGCTGAAAGAGGCTCACTGTCGGGACCAGGGAGCCAATATTGAAGGAACAGGAAGGAGAAACACGCTGGTTTTCAAATGTGGTCCCCCAGTCCAAAAAGATTTGTAAGACCTTTACTTTTAATCAGAAATTATGGAAGTCCAGAAGACGGGAACAGCACCTTTAAAGTGTTGAAAGGAAAAAAAAAAAAGATCCTGTCTGTCTAGAATCCAACATGTAAGAAAAATTGCCTTCATGAATGAAGGGGAAATAGACATTTTCAGACACAGAACAGCTCAAAGAATTTTTCACCACCAGAACCATGCTATGAAAAATATGAAAGTTCTTCTAGCTGAGGGAAATAGGTACCCAAGGGAAACCTGGACCTTCAGGAATGAATGAAAAGAGCAGTGGTTACGGTAAATAACAAGGGTAAATGTCAAAGATGAGTTTTCCCTTCATTTCTTTAAAATACATATGATTATGGAAAGCAAAAAAGAAAAGAAAAATGGTCCCAAAATTCTTTGACATACCTGCCTTTGCAGTGGCTGCAATGATAGGCTCAAGCATTATAACGGTTGTAAGGATGATAGCGTAGTGCCTAAGGCACTTGACTGCTAACTAGAAGGCTGGTGGTTCAAACCCACCAGCCACTCCTTGGAAGGAAGGTTGGGCAACCTACTTCTGTAGTGATACTGCCTCGGAAACCCAAGGAGGAAACCCGACTCGGGGGCACATAACAACAACAATAGCAAGGATGGTGCAGGACCAGGTAGTGTTTCGTTCTGTTGTACGTGGGATCACTATGACTTGGAACCAACTCAATGGCACCTAACAACAACAACCTGCCTTTGATATGTCAACCTATGCCTCGCTCCTTCTGTTGAGGAGGATGTGGGATGGCTTTGACCACAGAAGTATGGCAGAAGTCATGCTTACAAGGCTACACCATAAAAGGCCAACCAGATTCCACTGGTTCTCATGGAAGGCTCACTCTGGATGATCTATCCAGCTATCTATTTCTCTCTCTCTCTCCCATGATGCTCCTTCTTGGAGCCAAGATGTCATCTTAGGAGAAGCTCAAGTCACATGGAGAAGTCACACGTACATGCTTGCAGCTGAACTGGCCCCGCAGCCATCTCAGGCACCAGATACAAGAAGGGCAAAGTGACTCCAGCTCTGGTCATCTGAGTCGTCTCCTGGCATCATGGCATGGAGACGCGCCACCTCCTGGCATCATGGCATGGAGACTGCACCCTGACTTCCTGGCCCATGGAGCACAGTAGGGTGGCGGTCATTTCATGCCACTGAGTTTGAGGTGGTTAATTACAAAGCAACAGTAACTGGAATAAGGAGACAAGAGGTCCAAGGGGGAAAGGTTCCTGTGATGCCCACATGGATCATGGTGGAGAAATGGACCTTGTTCCAGGGGTGGAGGCTGGAGGAGGTGCACATAGCGGAACAGGACTGCATGGCCACTCCTGTCTCTCCAGACTCTGTAATGGGTTGGAACAACTTGAACCTCAGACTGAGGGCTGTTTTATATATAATCTTCTACTAAGAGCAAGTGGAGACATTGGCGGTCCCTTAGAACTTTTGCCTTCCTTAAGGGAGACCTGGGTTTGAGTCCCAGCCAGTCACCTCATGGACAGACACCACTCATCTGCCAGTGTCTCTGACAGCTTGCATGTTGCTTTGGTGCTGGGCAAGTTTCGGCAGCACTTTCTGACTAAGAGGGACTAGGAAGAAAGGCCTGGTGATTGATCTCCTTCCACAAGTCAGCCAATGAGAAGCCTATGGATCACAACAACCAGTCGTGGCGATGGTGCGGGGCCAGGCAGTGTTTCACTCCACTGTGCATGGGATCAGCAGGAGGAAGGGGCCGGCTCGAGGACCGTCAACAACAACTAGCAAAGACCATTAGAGGGTAGACATTAGCTTCAGCCTCCCCAACGGCTCCACTGTCTCAAGAAGAACAAAATGTTCAAATTAAAATTTGATAAGAACACCAGTTATGTGGTCAATGAATTTAGTCTGTCCCAACGATTCTAATTTTTCCACTAAAGAGAATTAGGGGCATAGTTCACACAGCCTTCTGCAAGCAAGAAACCACCTTTGAAGTCCAACATTTGTGTCTTAAAAACTAGCATTCTACATCATCACATACAAGCCATGTTTTAATATTAAGATGTTTTACATTCCCTGCCATGAGGTGACATGGGTAGGGCATGATTTTGCATCCTTTTATTCAATGATGCCAGATAAGCCCTGATCCACTGCCAGGCCCCTTGTGCAAGTGTAATAAGGAGGAAAACCAACAAAAACAGCTGACCTTGGGTTAACACTGACTCATGGTGACCCCTGTATGTCAGAGTGGAACTGTGCTCCCCGGGGTTTTCAGCGGTTGATTTTTCAGAGGTGGGTTTCCAGGCCTTTCATCCAAGGCATCTCCAAGTGAACTCAAATCTTCAAGCCTCCATTGAGCAGCTGAGCATATTACCCGTTCATACCACCCAGGGACTCAGCAAGAAGGACAGGAAGGTGGAATCCTTACGCACCAAACTCCTTATGGAGAAACTGGGTTCCTGGGGCCCAATTAGATCCTGGCTGGTGCAAACAGTCTGCAGTCACCTACTAACCTAAAGGTTGGTAGTTTGAACCTACCCAGAGGCACTCTGGTAGCATAGTGCCTAAGGCACTTGACTGCTAACCAGAAGGCTGGTGGTTCAAACGCACCAGCCACTCCTCGGAAGGAAGGTTGGGCAATCCTACTTCTGTAGTGATACTGCCTCAGAAACCCAAGGAGGGGTCGCTATGAGTCGCGGCCAACTCAATGGCACGTAACAACAACAACAGAGGGACTATGGGAAAAAGGCCTGACAATCCGCTTCCATAAAGATGGCAGCCAAGAAAACCCTATGAGCACAGATCTACTGGGTAACACATGGCGTAGCCAGGAGTTGGAATTGACTTTTGCTTTTTGTTTGCTTGTTTGTTTTAGGGCCCAACTGGGTTACTGACCCTGGACCCCTGTTACAGGAGCACGATCTCGCACTGATGTGGATCATTTATGGTATGTTGCATGAGAAGAATCACACAGGAAGTCAAGGGGTCCTGGGTGAAAGGAGGATTCCCAAGAGACCGGGTCTGGGACTCTCCAGGAGGACGAATGTGTGAAAAGTTTCGTAGCTGAAATCACCTGCAGTATTTTCTGTGGAGTGCAGAATTCACACTTGGGCTGTGCATACGGATTTTATTTCTTCATGAAGACTGTGTTCTTGATCCTATGCCCTCTAACGTCCTCAGAGACCGAGAAAGAATAAACCAAACTCATTGCCATTGAGTTGATTCTGACTCATAGCAACTGCCACTGGGTTTCCAAGACTATAAATCTTTATAGAAGCAGACTGTCTCATCTTTCTTCTGCAGAGTGGCTGGTGGGTTCAAACCACCAACTTTTTAATTAGCAGCCAAATGCCTTAACCACTGCACCACCAGAGACATTTCTCCATTATCACCTTCAAGTATTTCCTCCCTGTGACCCTTTCATCCCTACTCCAGTGTCCCTTGTCCTCAAAAGCCCTTCTTTTAGGTAAACTGATGCCATAATTCTAGAGAATAACCCTCCCAAACACACATACACATACCCCTGGCTTCAACTGGACTGGGCCATCTTTTCTGTCTTGAGTACTGGGATTACCTATAAGACTTATTTTAGAAAGGCTTTTGTGAGCTGAAAGATTGAACACAACTCACCAGGCCCAACGCTTCAGTGGCAGTCCAAGAAAGAGCCCAAGACTACACAGTGACTAGATGGTGGTACCCACTACTAAAGGCTTGCTTCAGTACCAATGATGTAGACTCTTGCCTAGACTTAGGTCCTAGACTCAGTGGTCACTGATGAAAAATGCTTGCTGGGGCTGATGAGTTGATCTCTGGTGACGACCAGCAGGGCCAAGCCATGGGATCAGGGAAGCAGTGCCATGGTGGGGCCATGGAAGTCCTTGGACACTTCTTAGGGACCAGGCAGAGATGCATGAAGAGGAGAAATGCAGATGGTGGGGCTTGATCAATGTTCCCAGTCTAGTTAGAGAGGCTGCTTTGGGAATCAGGCAATACAGGTCAAGTTCTTTCAACCTTTCCTCAGTCAGGATCTTAGACCAGAGAGGAGTTTATGGGGCCTGGTTATGTGGAAACCCTTTCTATAAGCTATTCAGAGCAGAGGTGGGAGGAAGAAATAGGGACAGGGGGAGAAAAAAAAACAACCTTTGAAATTTCTATTGCTTTCCGAGTCAGCAATTTAATGAGTCATGCTTTCCAAATCCTTGCTTTGTCTACACATTTTCATTTCAAAATACTAAAAAACACTGTGTTTGGAACATGGACTATTTTTATCCCATATATCAATAGTGCACATCCATTTTTCCCTGTATTAGCAAAGCTCCCTTCAGACTGGGCTGGAACCACCCAAGAGTAGTGGGGTTGTTTACTTAGATGTAGAGCCTGTTGAAGCTGCCTGAGCACCTCTGTGTTCCCTGGGGGCTCCCTTCCAGCTGGCTTCTGGCTCTACTGACCGTCAGGAGTTGGCGCCAGACCTGGTCCTAAGAGTCCCAGATCCCATCGTCTGGACAACAGGGAAGATCATCCTTTCAGGTCTTCAGTCTACAAACCCAACACCCAGGCAAGGTAGAGTCAAGTTGTCTTCATTGCTTTGGCCCCTTGTGAGACTCTTTAGGGAAAGGAGTAGAAGAGGAGGGCCCACTGCAGGTCATCTCCTCCAGACCCGTCGAGGGAAATCCTGGCCATATAGTAGCAAGGAGAGAAATGGACAGCCTGGGGAAAGCTTTGGCCAGCCTCCAGTCTGACAAGTGGAAGGAGAAGAGTCTGGGAAGAAGGCTGGGGGGTGCTGTCCCTTCCAGACCCTGCTTCTATATCTATACAAGGTTATCTCTCTCCACACTCTGACACCATGCCCCAAACCAGCTCCATCCACCCTGCTACTTCTGTTCCACCAGTGATACTTTACTCCTTTGAGTCTTGTGGGGGCCACCATCTTTAAGGGACTCCACCTGTTAATAGCAAACACCTTACCAGCACGTAAGAGGTAGTCAATTAACTTCACGAATGAGGTGCCAATCCACTATCTCAAGCAATTGGACTGAGGAGGTGGCCTGGTTCTCTGGTCACTGCCCTTCCCCTCTTCCATCCACGTGTTTATTGGGGAAGCAGCTGTGTTCATACAAGACTCTGCTCTCCTAGACACACGTGATCTGATCAGGAGTGAGCAACAGTAAGCTCGTTCTGCCAGGGAATGTGGAGTTGAAGCCACACTGATTCAGGCTGGCTGCCACCATGACAGCTATTGACAGTAACAATCACATGGACAGAAACAACAGAGAGACCCAAATGAGCAGAGAGACACTGCCTTCTTGAGTTTTCTACTTCTCTTGGCCCTTGTTCTAGCCATTCCTGAAGTCCAGCTGCATCACTAGCCTTGGATTCCATGGGAACCCCTGGAAGTCTGCCTAACATGTTTCTCTTTTTTCTTAGGAGATCTCTAATGGGTTTCTGTTACTTGCAGCCAAAATGGTACCAGGAGGTGAAAGTGATCTGGAGGGTGGGGTGGGGATGAAACACATTCAGGCTCTTCTCCTACAGTGCTGCCTACCCTGCCTGTACCACTTGTAACCACCTGGGCCACTAGAGATGACAAGGGATGGTGGCTCTCTGACAGTTCTTTGGGGTCTGAGGAGGTGCTCTGCAGGCAAGTCCCCATACTCAGGTTATGCTTTATCTGAAGAATGTCCCCAACATAAAACTGAAGGACAAGGAGACCATGTACCCTGAGAAACTACTGCTGGAAACCAATCTGAGAACACGTTCCAGATGGGCTATGTCCTGTCTCCCTCTGTGTCCAACCCCCAAGCGCTGAGACCTCAGCAGCTGCACCCCTTCCATGCCCCCTCCTCATCTTTTTTTCTTTTGAGACATCTCTCCATGCCCACTGCACAGAGAACTCTTCAACAAAAATATGGGTATGCCCCCAAGGAAGGAGTAACCAAAAATGTGCTATGCTGTGTATGTGTGTTTCTCTGTGTGTGTATGCATGGTGGGAGCAGGCCAGAAGACCTGAAGACCCTCCGGTCAGATCTGGGGTCCACAAAGAATGAATGCTACCCCCCTAAAGGAGAAGCTGATGCTTTGGGAATAGCTGACTCATTCCACTGAGCTAATGCTGCCCCCCAGAGACAAGTGAAATAAAACTAGTTTATGTCAGGTAACAGTGTTGGCCAAAAGAATTCTAATTCTCAAAAACACTAGGAACATTAGGAAAAAAAAAAAAAAAGGATAAACACTTTTTGTTTTTTAAAATGTGGGAGTATGTCAAGGTAAAAGAGTCTTTCAGACTGTACCAGAGACTTCTTTGTCTGTTACTTACATGGCATCCTCATAAATACTAGGGCTGACTGCCAGCAAGATGGTGGAATAGGCAGACAAGCTACACAGACTCTCTGCAACAAAGAAATGAGAAACCAACTGAAACAGATACAGAAGACAGCAATACTAAGGCTGACAACTGCCTTTTTGCTGTGTAGCGTCAGCCCCGGCTCCCATTGGACATCCGGAAGTGTTTCTCTGTCCCAGTTCTTATATTCTTCCCTCAGTATGCCTCCCACCCAAGAAGCACCCAGGATTCCATCATTTATCCCATGCTGTAGAAAGGCTAAGGAGGAATGTCGCCCTTGGATGGGACTATGCCTCCTGGGGCTCTTCTTCTGGAAGGCATGAGCTGGGATGAAGAGGCCCAACCTCAGGACCTTCCAGAACCCTGCTATGGTAAAATGAATTCCGCCTTTTGTCTTGGTTCTTTGGTTGAGAGAATTTCCCCCTAAGCCCTGAGGAGTTAGTTATCTTTGGCCTAGTTTTCTACCCCAGAGGGTTTGTTACTTTTGTCCAGGATGACATTTCTCGGATAAGCTGTGAACAACTTGGTTTGGATATTTTTTCTGGTTTGGGCGGCAGCCCTGTAATTGCTACGCCCCTTGCAGTGATTGGACAATTATTGTTGTTGTTGTTATGTGCCATCGAGTCGGACCCGACTCATAGCGACCCCTCCTTGGGTTTCCGAGGCAGTATCACTACGGAAGTAGATTGCCCCATCTTCCTTCCGAGGAGTGGCTGGTGGGTTTGAACAGCCAGCCTTCTGGTTAGCAGTCAAGTGCCTTAGGCACTATGCTACCAGAGCTCCTTAGACTATAAAAATAGACTATGCAATAGACTATGCAAATGAAGTGTCTGTACCTACTACGCAAATGAATTGTCTGTCGCCTACCAAATGGAGATTGGTCAGTTTGTGGCCTTGGTGGGAAGGCCATGCCTTGAAATTGATTAGGAATTTGTGTATATAAGCAGCCTGCCCCACAGAGGTTTTTCAGACAGGAAGCAGGAGGAGAAGACACGAAGTAAGAAAAGAAGCAGACAGAGGAGGGGAGGAACCTTCTAGAAGAGTTTTAACACAGGTCAAGGGCTGTAACACTGATGATGATGACAGGCCTAGAAAGGAACCTAGCAGCAGAGCCAATGGTCACAGGCCCAGAAAAGGCCCAGCGGCAGAGCTGGTGGCCACAGACAGCAGGGGCAGGAGGAGCCTGTCCTGAGGGGACTGAGAGGAGCCTCTTCTCAGGAGCCAAAGAGGAGGCTGAGGGAGTTGAGGGAGTCTGAGAGAGCTGTCTGGCTCTGAAAAAGGGAGACTTTGCTTGCACACCTCCTAATCCTGACCCTGAGCTGTAGCCTTTTGACCCTGATTCTGAGTTGCACCCTGCAACTTCCTGTATAAAACCACTTAACTCTAAGTATGGTCTGTGAATTCTGTGGGCCATGGCAATGGATTATCAAACCTAGAAATGAAGTAGAGAGTGCCCTGGGAGCAATAGCTGGTATCAGAATTGGTGAAAAGTGTTGGCGGGTAGAGCTATGCCTGACCTCTACTTCATGGGAATCAGCTTTGGGCTGATTCTGGTCATTATCCCTCCTGAAGTTAGACAGGTACTGATGCTACCACTACTACCACCATTTCACACCTGGTCAACCTCTCTGAGCAGCACTGTGCTGTGAACCCACTCTTCAGCAAACCATCTACTCCAGTTCCACCACTCTTCCAGACCTTTCCTCAGAGTCAATGAGAAGGACTCACCTTCCAGGTCAGCATGCCCATTGGCCAAGGGCCTTATTAGCGCCCACCGTGGATTTCCCCGATGGTGAGCTGTGTTGGAGAAGGCTCTGGAAAGACTATCATAGCATTCCATGCCTGGGCCTCCCAGCAACTGGGAGAAATTGCTGAAAATCAGAGCTGTAGTCACCAAAAAGACTCCCATTTCCTTCCCCCCCCCACCCCAGTCCCCGGTTGGCTAACCCTAAACTCAGTCCTCCACCACAGACACCTCTGGCCACAGTTGAGACCTGGTGGCAGAGGGAGCTGGAGACCCCACTTGAAACAACAACCTCAGAACATACCCATTTATAGGACTTGCCACGAACAATCCCTTGATGACAGCATCCCACAGATCAACATGTCCTTCCTTCTCTACAAAACCATCCAGAGAGAAAGTGTCTCTCAATTGTATATAGTTATGAATGTCTCCAAGGGCCCAGGGAAGTTGGTGGCTTGGTAATGTATAAGTCCCCTCACACTGAACTGACTTACTCACCTATAAACAAAGAGAGGTATGGAAGCCAAATGGTTAGGAATATAAGTTTTAGATTCAGGTAGACTTGGGTAGGAATTCTAGAATTGCCTTTGATTGTGAGATCTGGGACAAGCTGCTTAATGTCTATCTGACTTTTTGCCTTTAAAAATGGGGCCACGAAAGGACAAATATTGGATAAAATAGCTTATAGGAAATACCTAGATCGGACAAATGTATATAAATCAAAGTTTATTAGTGGCAGCCAGGGACTGGGTGTGTGTGGGGGCAGTTATCAGTGATAGACAGCCAGAACTGGGAGGTTTATCAGTGGTGACCGGGGGCAGGAGGGTTGATCAGTGGTGACCAGGGAGGGGAGGGTCGATCAGTGGTGACCAGCGGCAGGAGCATTGATCAGTGGTGACCGGGGCGGGAGCACTGATCAGTGGTGAGCAGGGGCAGGAGGGTTGATCAGTGGTGACCAGGGAGGGGAGGGTTGATCAGTGGTGACTAGCGGCAGGAGCATTGATCAGTGGTGACCAAGGGCAGGAGCATTGATCAGTGGTGACCAGCAGCAGGAGCACTGATCAGTGGTGACCAGGGGCAGGAGCATTGATCAGTGGTGAGCCGGGGTGGGAGGGCTGATCAGTGGTAACCAGGGAGGGGAGGGCTGATCAGTGGTGAGCAGGCGCAGGAGGGTTGAACAGTGGTGACCAGGGGTGGAGGGTTGATCAGTGGTGACCAGGGGCAGAAGGTGGGGCAAGGAGGAATCATTGTTTAGGAAGCAGTTTCCGTCCGCGGTGACAGAAAAGTTGGCAGTAGATGCTGGTGATGGCTGCACAACATGACTGATACTGTAGGTGTCACTGAACTGTACACGCGAGAGATGTTAAAACAGCAAATGATATGTCACGTATATATTTACAAGACTTTTCACAATGGGAGTAGGAATACCCTAATGGGATTCTTGCAAGGACCCCCTGGAATCATCTGTCTTGGGTCCCCACGCCCCGTGCTACACAGGAAGCACTCTGTAAACTGCATCTATAGCTGTAGTTTCTGACCAGCACCCCGACCAGCTCCCAAGAGAGTCCATTTCCAAGCCCCACACCATGTCCTGTCCACACATCTCAACTGTGACCCACAGAGCCTGTGAGGCTCAGGAAATGCCATCAAATGCGTGTACCCGGCTGGGCCAGCTCATCCTCTCAGAACCCTCCCCCATTCTCCCTGCCCCCCCCCATACTCAACAGCAAAGGGTCCCAGGGCCTGCCCCACCCCCTACCTGACGACTGCCAAACACTCAAGACAGCGTGTTCCTCCAAGGGGTTTGGGGGAGAAGACTTGCCAAGTGGGGAAGCTGGGGGCCTGGCTCCGTGCTGGCTCCTCGCCCCCTCCGGGGGCTCCTTGGTCCCCCTTTTCCTCATTCGCAGGTTTCCCCTCTCCAGGTTGCTCGGGCAGCCGCATCGGGGATCCAGGGCGATGTTCTCGGAGAGATTTGCAAGCACGTCAAGGAACGTCAGCGAAGACACTGAGGTTCTGCAAGGGGTTGAGAGACACTTACTGCCCGCACACAGTGCCGGGGGGTCATTTACTCAATTCAGTGGCCTCGATTATTCACACCCTGCCTTCCATGTTTCAGTAGTATAATGGCACAAACACAATCCTGGCACCAGAAATATAATTACAGTTGTGACAGATGTTTAGTGATTAATAAGGCTTCAGTGCCACTAGAGGCTATTACACAGCAAACCAGCAGTGTGCCAACAGTGGAACCAACGTCAATATTCACAGGTGCTTTTCCATCCACCCTCCCAGGCGGTGGGGGCGGGGCTGCAGTAGAAGCAGTATGGAGAGGGCGGGAGAGGCCAGCTGGACTGCAACTTGCAGGGAAGCCTGGCACCTCGCCAGCGTGATGTGTCCTTGCTGCCGACATCAAGAGAGCCCCAGAAACAAAGGGGGGAATCGAGTTAGAAGGAACCGCGGGCTGAGGAGGAGTCTTCCCAGCCCTCTTAAGAGTGTGATGTTCACGACTCAGGGCAATGCCATCCTAACCTCCTCAGCAAAGCAAGGAGCAGCCAAGAGCAGCCTCCCTTTACCAGCTCTGGTCTACTCTTCCCGTGTGCGTGAAGCTCTGGGTCCCCTTGATGGCACCGAGTCAGTACTGAACGTCCTTTCTCTCTGATTAAACTCTCCTTCATGACTCAGCCTGGATGGCCCTGCTATGCACATGGTTAGTGCTTGGCTGCTGATCAAAAGCTGATGTGTCCACCCAGAGGAACCTTGGAAGACAGATCTGGGAATCTACTTCCACAAAAAGCAGCCACTGGGAAGCCTCCAGAGAGCAGCTCTACCCTGACACACGTGGGGTCGCCGTGACTCAGAATCGACATGATGGCAACTGGCTTTCTGGTTTAGGACTCCGTTCAGGTGTCACCTGCTCTGAAGAAGAACTCATGGCCTGTCCTGGTCCTCGCCCCTGACTGGGCTAGGCAGCCCTCTTGTCTCCTTTCTCCTGTTCTTGTCCACCATCTCTGTCCTCCCACCTACCACTGGATGGAGAAAAACTCTAGGCAGGGAGCGATTTAGATGCACATTGTGTCATCGAAGCACAGAGCAGGGACAACCTTAAAATAACTGGTGCTCAATAAATATTTATTGAACTAACAGTTAATCAATATTAGGTCTCTATGGTTCCAGACTGAAGTTTAAAAAAATCACGAAACAAACTGTCTTAAGATGTGGAGTACAGAAGCTTCATGGAACAATTTTGATGATGAACAAATGGGGTCCTGGTCCTGGTGGATGAAGTTCTTGCCTGAAACAGCTGGGCCTGGGGTGCCTGTCAACCGCTGCAGGCCATCGCCTCACCAGCAAGAGCAGCTGAGTCCCCATATCTGCCGCATGGACCCTGAGTATTGCATCCTGGGGAAAGGCTCTTAGTGCTCTTTCCAGCCTCTCGGTTAGGACGAGAGATGCGTTTCTGTGCCCAGGGAGTGAGCTCCCTTTCCAAGCGCCCATACGGAGAGGTGGCTCCTGAAATGCCTTTGGAGAGTAGGAAGCCTGGAGAGAGGTGTGTGATGTTATTCCTGTGGTCATGGCTGACCGGGTGTCTGCTCCCTCCCAGCTCAATGGGACAGAGTCCAGTCCAAAGCCCCCCATGTGTAGGCAGGCCAGCTACTGGTGGGAATGAAAGTCAGGTACACAAATGATGGGGTGTTCTGCAAATTTCCCTGTGAGCAGAAGCCCCATAACTGAGTTAGGGCTGCCAGGTGGCTTCTGGGTGCTCCTGACGTGCAAACCTCTGCTTCTCTGAGGGTGGCTGGATTGAGTTGGGCCCCTCCCAAAAGTACGGCTCTATTGCCTGTGACTGAACTGAGACTGCCCAAGAATAGGGACCAGAGGGACACTCTTTGGGGAAAAAGCTTCCCCACAAAAACAAAAAAAGTGTTGTCTCACTCAACAGCCCATATGTAACACACCTGGCCACCAGCACCTGTCCTCAGACACCTACTCAGGGACCACTCTTCAAACACATGAGTGACATCTGCACACACTGAGTACTTCCTCCCGACACCCAGCCAGCTGCACACATCTGCACACCCTGTCCCATCAACACGAGCACCACAAGGTACCCTAATACACACTCCCAACTCACACATCCACACACTAGCACCCCCCCATGTGCTACACACACACACCTTTGCTCTTTCAATCGCCAGTCATCACAGTAAGTTACAACGGAGACGCAAGCTTCCTGTGCCGTTACAGTAGAAATAGAAAAAAAAGAAAGTGACATTTTATTTTCAGATATGCTTTTAGTTGCCATGACAGCTGAGCACCACGAAAGCCGCGATTGGTGGTAAATGCAGGTTTCAAAGGAGACTGACTAGCTCCCGGTATACAGAAAGTCCCTGGGAGGGTGAGCCCCTCCCTCGTCAGCCCCTGCCAGGCAGAGTGGACGCCGGGGCAGGGGCACCCCCAGTGCTGGAGTGGCTGCCAAGCAGGTGATGGGAACAGCCAGGAGGTCTCAGCAAGAGAGGCCAAGCTGATGGTCACTGGGGCTTGAGAACTCAATCCACTTAATGACCTGGAACATGCTCACAGCTCAACAGGAGTGGGCACCGGAGGTGGAAGCTCCCACAGGGAACGAGCCTCTGGGCTCCGCCGGCCTCTGGTGCCTGTCACTGCAGCACTTGGGTGGTGTCAGAGGAGCACAGAGCCAGAGCTACCACAGCCAGAAAGGGCCTTGGCTGCTCCTTCAAGAAGCCATCATACCAGTATGCCCCACCCCAGTCGGCTGGCCAGGCACAGTAATGGAGGAAGCTAAGTGTCTTCTACCAGGTGGGGCCGGCCACCCATGGCCCACCACTAGGCACCCTGAACTGGAAGGCCATCCATGGCCAACCACTAGGCACCCTGAGTTGGAACCCACCCACGGCCCACCACTAGGCA
>NW_006921593.1:8909866-8938560 GCF_000298275.1 Orycteropus afer afer
CACCACTAGGCACCCTGAATTGGAAGGCCGTCCATGGCCAACCACTAGGCATCCTGAGTTGGAACCCACCCATGGCCCACCACTAGGCACCCTGAGTTGGCACATGGGTAGAAGATAGACTGGCATCTCCCCCATTTAACCAGAATCTTGTCCAAGACAGGAGCCATGGTACATGTGCCCCCTGAGTCCTCATTGGCCTTATGTACCTAGGGACCATTCAGCAAACACCTGCTGTGAAAACAACTCTTTGTCCCCAAATTAAATGGTTATGTCATTCCCTGATGAGACGCCTGAGGGCAGTTCATTCCAGAGTTTGTCCCATAAGTCTATTTGCTGATTGTCTTAATTGTCATCATCTGAGAGCTCAGCCAGGAACAGGTTTTTGAGCCCAGGTCCTGTAAGTTAGTGCTCTGGGCTATTTCCTGAAGCCAAGATGGCGCCCTCTTCTGTTTTCCAGTTTACAAGAGAGCCACCCACTTCCTTCAGCACCTGAAATGCTCTGTGAGCACCAGCCATTCCTTCAGGGCCCAGATCGGTCTGAGGCACTCTGGCCACTCAAAACATGACACTAACTTGGTTCTGTCTTCAGGGCACTCCATCGGCTCCACTACCTTTGCTCACAACATGCAGAGATGGTGCAGTGACCTGGATAACAACACGGCTAAGAGAATCAGAGCCCCCAGTACACACCCTGGCTCTTAACTGCTCTGTGCTGCTGGTCCCTCACCTACAAACGGGCCTGATAGTGCTGTTTCTCTCTGCTGCCAACAAGTGAGCACCTGACTCATGGCCGTCCCAGGGGCAACGAGATCAGACCAGTGTGCTCCAGAGGATTTACACTGGTGACTTCCAAAGTTGATTGCCAGGCCTTTCTTCCTAGTCTGTCTCAGTCTGGAAGTGCCACTGAAACCTGTTCAGCATCATGGCAACACGCAAGCCTCCACTGACTGACGGATGGTAGCTGCGCAGGAGGTGCACTGGCCGGGAATTGAACTTGGGTCTTCAGCACAGAAGGCAAGAATCTTACCATTGTACCACCACTGCACCACCACTGCACCCCTGCTGGTGGTATCACTGCCTTTTAGGGTTACTGTAAAGTGCCTAGCACACAGTAAGTGTGATAGCATCCACTCCTTCCATTTGGACTGCACAGTCAGTGGCTGAGCACCCACTCTGCTCAGACGGGAGCTGGGCTAAACTCAGAGCGGGGTGGGTTGGGAGGTACAGCAGTGACTCCATCACCAAGCTCAGAACCAGGCTGGGGACACAGACATGCACAGGACAGAGAAGGGGCTGCTCCTTCCCTGTGAAGGGCCAGTTTGTCCCTGACGGTACTTCAGAGTGCTGGTCTCGGTTCTCCCTTTCAGTGCCACTAACTGTGTTCTTAAATGGATCCTTGTGCCTGATATGGATACAGTCTGGGTGGATTGGTCAACCACATCGTTCCAGGATCTGTGAGCTCTGAGGGCCCAGTTGTACCAGTCGGTGTCAAACCAAAAACCTTGCAGCTCTGGAGCCAATTCCAATTATCGGGGGCCCATGAGTTAATACAGGGGAACTGTGCTCCACAGGGCTTTCACGGCTGTGACCTTTTGGAAGCAAATCACCAGGCTTCTCTTCCAAGGCACATATGGGTGGACTCTAACCACCAACCTTTGAGTTAGCAGGCAAACGCTAACTGATCACACCATCCAGGGACTCCACGGGTCACAGAACTCAACTCTACTCACTGAGGTCCCCTTCATGGACTGTCCAAAACTACAACCACTGGGAGCAGGATGCAGCCTAAATTGTTAATGTTCAGGAATGTTTATGAGTTTCCTTGTTTATCAGAATAAATAATTAATAAATGTGGGTTATTCGGTTTTAGTCAGTCTCTGGGAACCCCAAGGAACAGTGTTTCAGAGACTGATACTCTAAGACCCAGTTCAAACGTTCAACAGGAAACTCTCTGTGATGTGAGGGATTGTTTTTATATGGCCTTTCTAGCCACGATCTTGGAACACCTACTGCATTTGACTGCTAACCAGAAGTCTAGCAGTACAAACCCACCAGCCACTCCTCGAAAGGAAGACTGGGCAATCTACTTCCATAGTGATACCGCCTTGGAAACCCAAGGAGGGGTTGCTATAAGTTGGAACTGACTGAATGGCAGTGAGTATATATATGGGTGTATGTGTGTGTTATGTACCGTTGAGTCGGACCCAACTCATAGCGACCCCTCCTTGGGTTTCCGAAGCAGTATCACTACGGAAGTAGATTGCCCCATCTTCCCTCCGAGGAGTGGCTGGTGGGTTTGAACTGCCAGCCTTCTGGTTAGCAGTCAAGTGCCTTAGGCACTATGCCTCCAGAGCTCCCGAGTATATATATAGTATATGAAAATAAGGTGCATGGAATGCTGCAGGGGTGGAACCATGCAAATAAGGTGTATGGAACCCTAATGAGGGGATTGGTCAGTTTTGCCATCCTTCTAGGCATAAAATGAGCCATCTCAGAGGCAGAAAATGACATCTAACTACCACCAAGAAAAAGGAACAGGAGAGGAATCCATCCTTTGAACCGGGAGTCCCTGTGCTGGGAAGCTCCTAGACTCAGGAAACAGTTCAAATTGCTGACCTTTTGGTTAGCAGCCAAATGCTTTAACCATTGTGCCACCAGAGCACCTTCAGAAAAACAAATAAAGGGTAAAAATACTGCTGATCTAGCACACAGGAAACGTCCCCTGAATTCCTGAAAAGTGCCCAAAGCACAAGTGCCCAAATGCACCCTTACATGTGACATAAAATGAAACTTTGTTTTCCCCATATCTCTGTCCAAAGCCAACTTGATATCATGAAAATAACACTTTACCCAGGAAAGCCAAAGTTCTAAGCCCAAATCTTAAAACCGGAGTGGGTTCCTCAAAAGTACCTGTGCTCCAGTTCTTCAGTGAGTGCTACTTGCCCAGATGACCCTTATGTCCTGGCTCAGATTCCCACAAGCAAAGTATCCTACACCCTGGTCCTGAAAATTAAAATCAGGAACCGTAAATGGCTCCTAGTAAAACTACAAATGGTTTCATTATGAAAGCTGTAAGAAAATAGGAATTTTGATAGATGTTTGTTTAACATATACACAAACACAGCAGCTCAAAAGCCAGCATTCAGTCTTTTAATGAGAGCTTCTTACTTTATTTTATTTTAGCAAAAGCTAAAATCAGGACAAAGACAAGCGTGTCTACCCTCTCTGCTACTGTCAGCCCTGCACTATAGATATGAACCAATAGGACAGGACAAGCAATTAGAGGCAGACGGTGGGAAAGGAAGAAGGAAAATAAAACATATCTGTCTTTGAAGGTAGGACTCTCTATCTAGAAAATCCAAAAAGAATCACTGGAAAGTGTATGACAAATAATAAGAGAATTGATAAAGCACCAGGAAATGAAACGAACATACCAGCCTTCACAGAGAGAAACAAAACTGAATTGGAACCAACAATGTATGAGTGGACAGCATTTACAATAACATAAATAATAAATAAATAAGTTTGGTATTACTTAAAAAATTAAAAGGAAAAAAATTAAGCAATCCTAAAAATAGAAAATAAATCAAAACATATAAATGCAACTGTATTTCAGTTTGATGGCCTAATTACAAAGAGAAGAATTTTTTTTTCAAGTTATTTTAAAATATATTTTGGCTGTGCTTCCCAAGTGAGATATATCCTAAGTCCAAAACAGAACCACAGAGAAACCTTAATGAGAAGTTCACCTGATGTCATGATCAACCAGGATTTCCAGTTAGAAAACAAAGATACAAATCTCAAATTTTAAAGTTAAATAAAAACCCTGAAATCTAATTTGAATGCAAACATCAATATAAATTCATTATTTTTCTCTTTTTTGAAAAAATATGTCCCAGTGCTGTCACTGAAAGACCTCAAAGCAATGACATCCAGTAGCAATGAGCACCACCGGCACTTAAACTATGTTTTCTAATACCACTTCCTGCCTCAAGGAACCACTGCTAAGGGAGACAGCGTCCAAAACCAGCGGGGAGTTTCTATCATGCCTGAAGGCAAGGAAACTACCAAGGATGCCAAAAGGACATATGGACCAACTTGTAGACATGTCCAATGACCAGCTATGGGACAACTCATTATTCCAAAAATCGATAGGAATTTAATTACTAAGACAGCAACTGATTAGTCTACAAGAATTGATGGGGTGGGGGGGAAGAATCAAGCAATTATTCTGCCTTATCTATACAGACTAACAGACTATCCTTTAAGGGAACTAAACAGTTGACGGAGTCCCTGGGTGGTGCAGTTAACACACCCAGTTTCTAACCAAAAGGTTAGAGGTTCAAGTCTAACCAGAGACACCTCAGAAGCCCTGGAGATCTACATCCAAAAGATGAGCCACAGAAAACCCACGAACACAGTTCCACTCAGACGCACATGACTTGGAACTGACTCAGTGGCAATTCGGTTTTTTAGTAATAGTCAACAAATTTAAGAAAAAGTCTATCATTAGTCTTACTTCATAGTACAAGGACATGAGCATTACCAGGAAATCTTCCACAGAACAGACGAGAGGACAACCGCTACCTCGCCTTCCAAGGCCATGGGAAGGTTCAACTCTGCATAAGGTGTGAGTGTAGCCAGCCAGGGGAGTCTTCCTCTTGTGGGCCATCAGGTTCCATGGCTTTCTTATTTGGGGACTCCACCAGCCCTGGCTTCCAGGACCCAGTTAACTGCTGGGACCCCACTGCCCTAAGCTCACCCAAACACTGCCATCTTGGCCCCCATCCCAGGACAAGCTCTGGGCCCTGAGCAGGCTTCGGACCTGGTGTTGGCACACACCACAGGATCTCATCTCCACTTAGGTGAGCCTCCTCTGTCCGATTTCCTGATAATCAATCGCACCAGATCAACAGGACAGCATCTGCCCAAGGGTAAATCTCAGAAGGCAAAATGGAGAGGAAAGACGGAGAACAGAAATGGAAACTACAGAGAGGAAGTGGGCAGAGAGCTGTTACAGTGGGGGGCTGCAGTCAATGCCACAAAACAAAATGTGTACAAGCAGTTGAATGGAAAACCAACTTGCTCTGTAAACTTCCACTCGAATCACAATAAAAAGTTATAAAGGAAAGGAAGGGAGGGAGGAAGAGAGGGAAAAAGGGGGAGGAAGGGACAGAAGGAGAGAGGTTCTTAGTGTCCCCAGCTTTCCTTTTGGACCCCTCTCCCACCCCCAGCAAGAAGTCTCCAGGATAAAGCCATGGGGTTGCTGCTCCAGGCCCGGGATGTCCCAGCACGACAACGTCCAGAATCAGCAAGCAGGGCAGGACAGCTTCCGACACTGCCCTCATGGGCACAGCGGGCCCTGCTTCTGCCAGCTTCTGGAGAAGGATCCCTGAAGGCGACGTTGCCTGGGTTCCAGAGCCCACCTGGAGTGGACCCATCTCCCACCTTCAGCCATGGGGGCGGGGAGGGGCACTCTCCATGAGGACAGGTGGATGTCAACATCTGCTTTTTCACTGATGGGCATCTTGGGAGATTCCCTTCTGCTACATGTGCGCACACACACACACACTCCCCCTGCCCTTTGCTTCCACGACATCTCTGCTGTCTGCAAGGCTTTTCTGTTTTAAGAGCCCCCTATTAAAATTAAAATACTCCTGAGAGCACTTAAGCTTTGGCAGCTACTAACTTAATTACGAGCTAGCACCACACCATCTCACCACCTTCACCAGGCAGGGGAGCTGTGAGGCAGGACGCTGAGGCACTCAGTGGAGTCAGACTGCGGGAGGACCCAGGATCAGCATCGGGACTTAGCTGGAGGTCCCAGCCAGCCCAAGGTGGGGCTATAAGGCCCACTGGGGTCCCCCAAGGGCCGGGACCAGATATCTCATTCTGTGTGACCACCCCAGGGATGGGTCCGTAACCAGGGCGTGTTATTTGTTGAAATCAGAAGAGCAACCTGCAGAAGCAACTGACTCAATCAGCCCCCAGCTCACAACGGGGTGGACGAGGCTCTGCCAAAGCCCACACAGCCCTCTCCCAGGCCAGGGGCCACAGGCTCAGGTGGGCGGTGAAATGAGCCCCAAACCAACCTCCCCGTCTCCCCTCACCCCAACCTGGTAAGCACAGACATACAACATGGTAGAGTCTGAACATGCCCAGTGTAAGCTCCCAGTCTGGGTGAGTCAAGCAGAGTTGGAGGGGGATGTCCCGAATCTTCCAGAAATTGCCTATCTCGTCCGAGGACTGCTGAGAGGCAGGACGTGTTGACTGGGGAAGGTGTTCTCTGGGCCCCCGCCTCCTGGTGCTATCAGTCCTTCTCACCAGCATTTCATTCCACTTCTGTGATATGCCTGGATGGCAAGACCCCCTTGTTGTTGTTGTTGTTGTTGTTGTTGTTGTTAGGCACCATCGAGTCATCGCCGACTCATAGCAACCCTATGCACAGCAGAACGAAACACTGCCCGGTCCTTGCTGTACCCGAGCCCATGGTTGCAGCCACTGTGTCGTCCATCTCATTGAGGGCCTTCCCCTTCTTCATTGACCCTCCACTCCACCAAGCGTGAGATCCTTCTCCAGGGAATGGTCCCTTCTGACAACACGACCAAAGTAGGTGAGACAAAGTTTGCCCACTCTCGCTTCCAAGGAGCATTCCAGCTGCACTTCTTCCAGGACAGATTTGTTAGTCCTTTTAGAAGACAATGTACTTTCAGCATTCTTCTCCAACACAACTCAAAAGCATCAACTCTTCAGTCTTCCTTATTCACTGCCCAGCTCTCATGAGCATAAGAGGTGATTGAAAATATCGTGGCTTGGATCAGGGGCACCTTAGTCTTCAAGGAGACAACCTTGCTCCTCATCACTTGAAAGAGGGCCTTTGCAGCAGATTTGCCCAATGCAATATGTCATTTGATGTCTTGACTGCTGCTTCCATTGGTGTCGATTGTAGAGCCAAGTAATATGAAATCTTTGACAACTTCAATCTCCTCTCCATCCACTGTGAAGCTGTTTATTGGACCAGTTGTGAGGATTTTTATTTTCTTTACATTGAGGAGTAATCCATATGCAGACTGTAGTCTCTAATCTTCATCAGTAAGTGCTTCAAGTCATCCTCACTTTCAGCAGGCAAAGCTGTGTCATCTGCATATTGCACATTATTAATGAGTCTTCTTCCTCCATTCTGATACCACATTCTTCTCCATATAGTCCAGCTTCTTGGATTATTTGCTCAGCATACAAGTTGAATAAGTATGGTAAAAGGATACAATCTGACACACTTCCTTCTTGATTTTAAACCATGCAGTGCTCCCTCGTTCTCTTTGAACAACAGCCTCCTGATCTGTGTACAGGTTCCTCATGAGTACAATCAAGTGTTCTGGAATTCACATTCTTCTCAATGTTATCCACAATTTGTTATGATCCACACAATCAAATGCTTTTGCATAGTCAATAAAACACAAGTAAATATCTTTCTGGTATTCTTTGCTTTGAGTCACGATCCATCTGACATCAGTGATGATATCCCTCATTCCACATCCTCTTCTGAATCCAGCTTGCATTTCTGGAAGCTGTCTGTCAATATATTGCTGCAACCAATTTTTAATTATCTTCAGTAAGATTTTATTTGCATGTGATATTAATGATATTGTTCAATAATTCCCACATTCTGTGGGATCACCTTTCTTTGGAATGGGTACAAATATGGATCTCTTCCAGTCAGTTGGCCAGGTAACTGTCTTCCAAATCTCTTGGCATAACTGAGTGAGTGCCTCCAGTGGGGCATCCATTTGTTGAAACATCTCAATGGGTATCCCGTCAATTCCTGGAGCCTTGTTCTTCGCCAATTCCTTCAGTGCAGCTTTGACTTCTTCCTTCAGTACCATTGGTTCTTGATCATATGCCACCTCCTAAAATGGATGGACACTGACCAATTCTTTTTGGCACAGATACTGTGCTTCCAGCATCATTCAATATTTTGCCCATAGAATCTTTCAATATTGCAACTCGAGGCTTAATTTTTTTCCTCAGTTCTTTCAGCTTGAGAAATTCCAAGCATGTTCTTCATTTTGGTTGTCTAACTCCAGGTCTTGGTGCATTTCATTATAGTAATTGGCCTTGTCTGCTCGAGCTCCTCTTTGAAATCTTCTGTTCAGTTCTTTTGTCTTGTCATTTCTTCCATTTGCCTTAGCTACTCTCTGCTCAAGGGTAAGTTTCAGAGTCTTTTCTGACATCCATTTTGGTCTTTTCTACCTTTCTCATCTTTTTAAAGACTGCTTGCTTCCTTCATGGATGATATTCTTGATGTCATCTCACAATTCTTCTGGTTTTCAGGCATTGGTGTTCAATGCATCAAATCTATTCTTTAGATGGTCTCTAAATTCAGGAGGGATATTGTCAAGGTCATATTTTGGTTCTTGTGGACTTGTTTTAATTGTCTTCAACTTCAACTTGAATGTGCACATGAGCAGTTGATGGTCTGTTCCACAATCAGCTCCTGGCCTTGTTTTGGCTGAAGATATTGAACTTCTCCATTGCCTCTTGCCACAGATGTAGTCAATATGATTCCTGTGTACTCCATCTGGCGAAGTCCACGTATATAGCTGTCATTTATGTTGTTGAGAAAAGGTATTTGCAATGAATAAGTCATTGGTCTTGCAAAATTCTATCATGCGATCTCCAGCGTTATTTCTATCTCCAAGGCCATATTTTCCAGTTACCAGTGACTTGTCTTTGTTTCCAACTTTTGCATTCCAATCACCAGTGATAATCAACATATCTTGATTTCATGTTCATCAGACTTCAGAAGCTGGTAGAAATGCTTAATTTCCTCATCTTTGACTTTGGTGGTTGGTGTGTAAATTTGGATAATAGTAGTGTTAACTGGTCTTCCTTGTAGGCATATGGATATTATCCTATCACTGACAGTGTTGTACTTCCAGACTGATCTTGAAACAGTCTTTGTGACAATGAATGCCACACCACTCCTCTTCAATTTGTCGTTCCTGGCATAGTAGATCATCTGGTTGTCTGATTCAAAATGGCCCAAACCAGTCCATTTCAGCTTGCTAATGCCTAGGATATCAATCTTTATGTATTTTATTTCATTTTTTACAACTTTCAATTTTCCTAGATTCATACTTCATACATTCCATGTTCCAATTATTAATGGATGTTTGCATCTGTTTCTACTCATTTTGAGTCATGCCACATCAGCCAATGGACGTTCCAGAAGCTTTACTCCATCCATATCGTTAAGGTCATCTCTACTCTGAGAAGTCAGCTCTTCCCCAGTCAAATTTTGAGTGTCTTCCGATCTGATGGGCTCATCTTCTTGCACTATGTTGGAGAAGACCCCCTACTGGTCAATTAATGTCCTTCCCTTACCGCTGTCCTCCAAATACACACCTTGAATCCCAGATATACCAGCACCTTTTTCTCAGCAAGGACCAAGCGAAACCACACCTACTGCCATGGAGTCTATTTCAACTCACAGTGAACCTATAGGGTAGAGTAGAACTGCCCCCTTGGGGTTTCCAAGGCTGTCATCTTTATGGAAGCAGACTGACACCGAGTGGGTTCCAACTGTCAACCTTCCAGTTAGCAGCCAAGCACTTTAAGCACTGTATCACCAGGGTTCCTCTCAGCAAGGGCATCAGTGACTAATTCATACTAGAGTGTGATCCACTACTGATGCACTATGCTGTCTACTTCACATTACCAAGGACGGCTTGTCACGCCCCAGGCCCACAGGGATGTCATGTAGGGAGGCAAATGTCAAGGAGACAGTGGGGAAACAGTTCACCTTGTTCAAGGGGGAGTCACAACTTGTCACCACCAGACCCTTGCTGAGAGAGAGTGTGGCCCAGCACCGCCAGACCTACATTTTAAAGAGAAACTGCAAGTCCAGGTTATTAAAGCAGCAAATCAGCTGATGCTCCTCCATGCATCTGTGATGGTCATCTGTTCCCACCTCTGGGTCACTGTGGGAAGTGCCACAGTGAACACTGGTGCTTGGGTTTCTGCTGCCTCCCTGCCTTCACTCCTGGGTATGCACCCAGGACTGGGATTACTGAGTCATACTGTAATGCTGTGTTCAACTTTTTGTTTTTCACCCTGGCTGTATGATTTTGCACTCCTACCAGCTCTGGTAGCATAGTGCCTAAGGCACTTGACTGCAAACCAGAAGGCTGGCAGTTCAAACCCACCAGCCACTCCTCAGAAGAAAGATGGGGCAATCTACTTCCGTAGCGATACTGCCTCGGAAACCCAAGGAGGGGTCGCTATGAGTCAGGTCCGACTGAACAGCACATAACAACAACAACAAACCAGCAATGGATGAGGGTGCCAGTTTCCCTACAATATCACTGGCACCTGTTGTTTTCCTTTTTTTGTTTTTTGGTTTTGGTTTGGTTTGTTCATTGCCATTCTAATGGGGGTGAGAGAGTTCTGGTGGCACAGTAGTAAAAGTACTCAGCTAGTAACCAAAAGGCTGGCGGTTCAAACCCACCAGCTGCTCCATGGGAGAAAGATGAGGCAGTCTGCTTCCATAAAGACTGACAGCATTGGAAACAATATGGGGCAGTTCTACTCTGTCCTATAGGGATGCTAACAGTCAGAATTGACTCAGTGGCTCTGGGTGGGTACAACAGGGGGTGAGATGGTTAAGTTGGCTGATGTTTAAATGTCGGCAATGACCTTCCAAAGTTTTAAAACACTTTGTAAGTAAATTAACTCTGAAGCCAAACCACCACCACAGACCCAGGTGGGCTGGGTCTGGCCTGCGAGCCACCAGGTGATCATCTCATTTTCAGAGCCCTATGGACAGTGCTGTGAGCAGAGCAGTGACTGAGGATAAAGCCTTGGGTTGAGGGGAGACCTGTGAGAGTATGCACACAGCACAGAAGCGGCCAGTTGGCCTCACCATGAGGACGTCTGGGGGTGCAGCCAGGCTTCCTCACCTTGGCTTTCCCTTGGCCAGCAGCTACCTGTGTGCCTGTCCCTCATCTATGTCCTGGGGTCCAGGACCCCATGTCTGAAGCAGCACCAGTTGCGGCCAATTCTGGCTCATGGTGAGCCCGGTCTATCCAGGTATAACTGCTCTGTGGGCTTTTCACTAGCCGTCTCCTTTAAGAAGCTGATCACCAGGCCTTTCTTCCAAGGCACCCCTAGGTGCACTCAAACCACCAACCTTTCAGTTAACAGCTGAGCACCTTCACCGCTGCACCACCCAGGGACCCCAGAGACAGCACAAAAGCAGACAAGCTGCCTTGGCCCCAGATTCCAATTTGCTTTCCTGCTCTGGTGCTGTTCATCCTGAAGCTGACCCTCTGAGATGGGCACTCACCCCTGCAGCCTACCTGCCCCTCACCAATCTCCTCCTGCGAGGTCGCACCAGCTGAGAACTGAGTGTGGCTGTCTGCACTGGGAAGGGACCAGAGGCAGAGAAATGCAGGATAGCAGGTGGGAGCCTCAGGGAGCCGAGGTCAAGGTCTTGATTCAGGGCAGTCAGTGGAGAGATGCAAGTTAGCCAAACATGGCCCCAGGGGCCCAGTTCCACTTCCAGAAGGCAGGTGGGTTTCTCAGGAGTTCCCAGGAGAGGCCTGAGTCCTAATATAGGTGTGTTGTTGTTGTTGTTTGCCGTCGAGTCAGACCCGACTCATAGCAACACCTCCTTGGGTTTCTGAGGCGGTATCACTATGGAAGTAGATTGCCCAACTTCCTTCTAAGGAGTGGCTAGTGGGTTTGAACCACTAGCCTTCTGGTTAGCAGTCAAGTGCCTTAGGCATTTGAGGTTCCTAGAAACCAGGAAATGTGCTCAATAAGTACAGTGAGAAGGAGGTTCAGGTGTGATCTGGGAGGCAGGTGATAAGACAAGTTTGAGAAACATCACTGCCTTCGATGCTTCCACTTCCCCTTCCTTCGGGGGCCATGGGTGACGCACCCACATGATGAGCTTGGCAAGGGGCTCCCATCCCTGTGGCCTCCAGACCTGGAAAACTGAGGGCTGTGGCCACCAGCAGCCCGAAAGCCTTGCACAAGGGAGTGGCATCAACAGGTAGGCTCTCAACTACTAGCTGGAAGGCTGGTGGTTCGAACCCAGCCAGACGTACACTGGAAGAGAGGCCTGGTGATCTGCCCGACAGGTCACAGCCTCAGAAGCCTCGCGCAGACCCCACTCTGCCCTACGAGCCCACGTGATGCAAAGACTAAACGCCAGACAACAGTCAGTATGCAGCAGGCACAGCTGGCTGGTGCAGGTGAGCCTCAGTCAGGTGGGAGGGAGTAAATGAGGACCTAACGCAACAGCGACAGGGACATCAATTAAGGCCCACGCGGCTGCCCGCTCGCACCCGCGCCGCAGGCCCAGGCCCTGGCCGCCTCCCTCTTGGTCGCCAGCCAGCTCCCTTTACCAGCTCCGATTCCTAAGTGACTGTTTCATCAGGCACTGTACGCTTGGATGTATTCATTATATTTTAATATGATTACACTCAATCCGCTAGACTGGAACTGATTTGTCCAGATGTGTGATTATTCTTCTAAATGCTTATTATTCTTGGTGGTGGTGTTAGTTGAGGCTCTGAGACTGGAGAGGGGTTTGCGAGCACTTCATGTTGATTAGTCACAGTTGTGGGGACCCATGGATAGGCCTGGAGTCACCCTTGCTGCCTGCCCCTGGAAATACCAGCCTTAGACTTGGCACTCTGAGCCCTACCCCCTGCCTCCCAGCAGATCACTGGCCTCCAAGTTCCACCTGGGGCCCGTCTCTGCCTGGATGCCCTTCCCCGGCCCCACTCTTTGGGAGGGAGCCACACAGCCACACACCACAAGGCTCTGGGGACAGGGGGGACATCCTCCCCAGCCTCTCCCCGACCTCACACTAGGCCCTGGGGTTTGAGAGCACTTCCCACAGGGACTAGCCCTCTAGGTCAGCCCCATCTGGACAGCCTCCCAGTGGCTCCAGTTCTTTCCATCCCCAAACGGCTCCTTCCCCCAGCTCCCTTGTGGGGGTGAGCAAGGGATGTGGACAGAAGCAGGGAGGCAGCACTCACCTCACCACCTGGGCCTGGGGATAAGGGAATTGAAAACCAGTCACCATCACGTCCACTCCGACTCATGGAGTGGAGAACTGAACGTGGAGAACTGTGTGCCCCACAGGGTTTGCAACGGCTCCATTTTCAGAAGTGGATTGTGAGAACTTTCTTCCAAGGTGCCTCTGTTGGAAGTTCAAGTCTACCTCCAACCTTTTGGTTAGCAGCCAAGCATGTTAACTCTTTGCACTGCTCAGCGACTCCCTGGAAAATCCTCTCACCTGAATCTGTGCCCTGCTGCAAGCCAGGGAGGCTGCAGGCTCCCTCCCGCCTCAGAAAGGCATCAGCGAGAACCAGCGGACGCCCAGGAGAGGCAGCAGAGAGGACCCCAGCAGGCCTGCGGGTGTGACTCATCCGAGGCCTCTGGCTTGCGCTTTTGCTTTTTGGGTTTACGTATTATTATCACTGTGGTAAGAATTCACATAATAGGACGTTTGGCAACTCAACAATTTTCACACGTATGACTCAGTGGCACTGAGTACACCATCCTTCATGTGGTACAACCATGGTCACCATCCTTGTCTCACTTATTCCGCCACCAGTAACACGAACCCAGGGCCCCTGAACAGTATCTCTCATCTCCTCCTCCCATCCACCCTGGGAACCACTAATCAACTTGATCTGTTTGCTTTCTGCAGATAGTTTGCTAAGAGTGAACCCGTACAACACGTGTCCCTCTGTGAATGACTTCTTTTCCTGAGGCCCGTGGTTTTATCAGTTTCAGATACTCCTGGTGGGTAGCTTCTCCTAGGCCTCCTTTCCTCTGTTTGCAAATGAAAAGGTTGACCAGTTACCCCCAACAAGGCCTCTAATGCAGAGACTGGCACCGACATTGGGTGACCCTGGGGGCTCTGAAAACATTTTAAAGCTACATATTCTAGAGTCAGAGGCTAAAATCATGGCATCCTGCCTGATGGCACCTTTAAATTGGGAAGACCCATTTCAGACATATGAAACCCACCTGGTATTTCACCTCCAAGCCATGGGCCCAGAACCCCTGCAAAAATACCCCGAGACTCAACAGGAGCTCTGGTAGCATAGTGCCTAAGGCACTTGACTGCTAACCAGAAGGCTGACAGTTCAAACCCACCAGCCACTCCTCAGAAGGAAGATGGGGCAATCTACTTCCATAGTGATACTGCCTTGGAAACTCAAGGAGGGGTCGCTATGAGTCAAGTCAAGTCAATGGCAGTGAGTTTGGTTTGGGCTTTGCTTCCAGTGGGTGTGGTTTGGGCTTTGCTTCTGTGAAGATAGGAGCTCTGGTGGCGCAGTGCCTAAGGCACTTGACTGCTAACCAGAAGGCTGACAGTTCAAACCCACCAGCCACTCCTCGGAAGGAAGATGGGGCAATCTACTTCCATAGTGATACTGCCTCAGAAACCCAAGGAGGGGCTGCTATGAGTTGAGTCCGACTAGACGGCACATAACAACAACAACAGGTCTGAGGCTGAGCCGACCTCTGGGGACCTCCCTGCACAGTGACTCAATCAACCTGCAGCCTCCAGGTTTCACTGCCCTCCCCGAGCCCCCACCAGCACGTACATTGCTCTGGGACCTCAGAGAGAGGAAGCTCTCTGTCCTACCAGCACAAGGCATCTGAGGTCCCCTCCTGTCCAACCTCTACAGACCAGGGACCTTGACTCTCAAGCCACAAGTACTGATGTCTGACACTCTGTCCCACAGGGCATCCTTCACTGTCTCTGAGGCCCAGCACAGGTCCCGGCACCTTCTGGTTCACCTAACTCTTTTAGTAGACTCCCTCTCTAGAGTGGGTTGGCCACCCTTCACCATACAAAGTCCTAAATATCACCATCATTGCACCTAACAGTTACTGATGCTTCCTGATGTCAGTGGGCTCAGCAGTAGAATCCTCGCCTTCCACGTGGGAAATTTGGGTTCAATGCCCGGCCAGTGCACCTCCTGCACTGCTACCACCCATCCCTCGGTGGGGGTTGGCACGTTGCTCTGATGCTGAACAGATTTCAGTGGGGCTGCCAGACTGAGAGAGACAAGGAAGAAAGGCCTGGAGACCTACTCCCCAAAAGCAGCCCATGAGAACGCCGTGGGGGGTACACGGCCCAGGGCATAGTCGACGTGAGGATGGCCCAGGACCGTGCAGCCTTTCGCTCCTTTGTGCGTGGGGTCGCCATGAGCCAGGGCCGACTTCAGTGGCAGCTAACCACGTCCTATGCCAAGTTCTGTGTGGCACCCACAGCCCATGACCTCACCTTGTACGGCATCTGACCCTTGCTACCACTCTATGAAGGGGGGGTAGAGGTCACCCTTGAACTACACGGGTTTGGACTTCCTGGGTCCACTTAGACGTGGATATTCTTCAGGACATGCTCTTAGAGAAATCCAGGAGCCAGCAGACACCACAGCAGAGGAATGAACAGAAGACGGGTTGATGGAGACGAGTGCTCCCCGCCCAGTGCCAGACGCTGAGGGAGAAGACGCAGAAGCAGCAGTGCCGGGAAACAAAGTGACATCAGACAACCCGGCAGAAGGGTCCCCGTCGTTCAGGACGGTTTAGGCTTCTACGACCCGGACCCTGCTATGATATGGGCACTGGAACTAAATAAAGCAAATGGTGGAAGGAGGGCTGGTACCGCAGAGAAACATTTTTAGAGATGATGAAAAAGCAAAAAGTCAGGCAGAAATGATGACTTATTTCCATAAAGTTACACCTGTGTGCCTGCCTCTCCTGCCTCCCCTCACCTCCTTCATCTCGGTGCCTCGGCCACCCCTGAGGCAGCTCGACCGACCCTCCTCCCCGCCCTCCTCCTCAGCCCACCGACGTGAAGACCGAGGATGAAGACCTTGACGGTGATCCACTTCCACTTCACGACAGTAAAGAATCCTCACGCCGCACAGTGAATACCCTCGTCTGCTGTGGGTGTGTGAGTGTCTTCATGGGAAAATCTAATTACAAAAAGAATTGTATTAACTGTTTATGTTATCAGCAAGGCTTCTGGTCAACAGTAGGCTACAAGTAGTTACGTTTTGGGGGAGTTAAAAGTTAGATGCAGATTTTTGACTGTGCAGGGGGTCGGCATCCGTGGCCCCGATGTTGATCAAGGGTGCCCTGTATTGGGATTCCCCACTTAGAGAAGACGACGCGAGCTTATAAAGGTTGGGTGATGTCGTTGACGGTGGAAGCCCTGAGAGTGAGTGGCAGAGCCCGATTCGAGCCCAGCCTGCCAGGACAGAGTCGGATGTGTGAGCGCCCACACTGCCCCTGCCTTTGTGGGGAGACTGCCATCTGGGGCCTTGGCGGGAGAACCTACAAGGCGGCTTGGAGAATCAACTCTCCTCCCTCCAGATCGCCCTCTGAGGGAGCCAAACCCCTGAAGAGCCCCAGCTCAGAGGAAGCAGAATTCTTCGGCTGGAGCTTCCCTGGTGGGCTGGTCCCGGGGCTCAGGCCGGAACCCGGAAGGACTTTCTGCCTCAGTCTTCCAGAAAGCGAGATGGCAAGATATGTGGTCTAAACCTGAGCCCACGTACCCCAGAGGTGACGCGGAAGAACATGGCTGGCTGACCACGCCCAGCTTGTTAGGCATCTGACTAAATGATGAGGACAGTTACTGCTGAGCTGTGTCCAAGTCATGGCACCCCCATGTGTGCACAGTAGGACTGCGCCCCTTTCAGAAGCAGACTGTTCAGGCTTTCTTCTGAGAGTCTCTGAGTGGGTTTGAGCTCTCAACCTTTCAGTTAGTAGTTAAGCACTTAACCAATTGCCCCTCCAGTTCACCCCCAATAAGATTATGCCACCTAAACAGTCACTGGCTTTCTGCTTGAAAAACCCCCAGGCCAGGCTCCACCAGAGAGCCAGAGCGGGCTGGCAGTGGTCTCTCGGGGACCACCTCTATGAAACTTACCTTGGACTTTGGTCCTGAGGACTGGGAGCAGCACTTATACAGAACAAGGTCAGCACTGACCCCTGGCAGTGGCCGCTCACACCGAATCCACACTGCTGAGGCACAGCTCCATGTGGGACCTCTGCTAGAGTGACCCTGCACTCGCGAGGACTTAGTCGCCTCCCACACAAACGTCCACGCCAGCTCCCACGCAGCCCTCCCCCTCCCCCTCCCCCCACGCAGTCCCTACCTATCCTGTGCAGAGTCAGAGCCATCTTCCTAACCATGAACTACATTGCTGCACTGCTGCCGTCAAATTCCTCAAGGAGTTCTCCTCACATTGAGGGGGAAAAAAAAAAAACGCAAATGCCTTACTTAGTTTCGAGGCCTCAAGTGATCAGATGGCTCCTCACCCCTGGGACAACCCTCCTCTTGTGCCCACTGTCTAATCCCTGCCCTGCAGACACACCAACCTCACGCTCGTCTCAGCATCTTCGTCCTCGCTGTTTCCTCTCCAGTGCACACCCCCCAGGGCCATGGCTTCTTCTCACCACTCAGGTCTCAGCTCAATATAGCCCCCTAAGAGAGGCTCCCCACTCACTCAGCTGACGGAGCCCTCCATCAACACCCTTCTAACACGCTCTTTTTAAATCCTAGCATCTACTGCTACCTGTATTTATTTGTTTGCTAAATTTCCGAGTTCCCTTCCAAAGATGGCAGAGTAGCTTGTATTGAACCTGCAAACAATAGTTATCAACTCTGAACAAATATTTGAAAAGTTCATACTCAAAAGGTGCTGGATTTAGCCAAAACAAGAAACAAAGTCCTGATGCACCCTGTGATGTGAGTCGTGAGAACATGACGCCGAGTGAAGAAGTCGACACAAAATGACACGGACTGTGTGACCCCACTTATATGAAGCATCCAGACCAGGCACACCAGAGACCAAAGGCTGTCAGTGGTTACAGGGGCAAGTGGGAGGGGAAAGGACGAGCCACTGACTAGGGGACACTGAGATTCTGTTAATGGTGGTGGGAAGATGCGGAAACAAATACAGGTGATGATTGTACAACATGGCGGGCGTGATTAATGTCACTGAATTATACATGCAAAAAGCAGTTAAAATGGCAAGTATTTTGTTATATATTATTTACCAAAAAAAAAAAAAAAAAAGTGATGGGAAAAAGGAGTCCCCTGGAGGAAACTGAAGGGAAGAGGAAGTTAGAGGAGGAAGCAATGGGTGATTTCCTCTGCCGTGGCTCTTCAGCCAAGGGCACGCTCCACTCGGTGCCATGTGAGGCCAGGAACCTGGACTCCTACTGTTGAGGAATCAGAAGACAGAGTTCAGGGAAACCCCAACAGCTAGAAAGTGAGTGAGGGTCACACCAGAAAGAAGAGGGACACAGAGGGGGAGACTCAAACCTCTAGTTGACCCCCAAACCACACATCCCAGCTAAACTTAAAAACACTGCTGTGCAGCCAAGTTCACTTCCAGCTCAAACAAATCAACACTCTCCAGAGGAACAGAACAGAGTCCAGAGTCTTTACGCTGTTTCGTTCACAAAGTTCAGGATATAGCTCCAAATTACTAAATGTCAAAAACAAACGGAAAACGCAGTCCAGAGTCAAGAGAAAATTCGACCAATGGACACTGGCCTCAAGTTGATTCAGATACTGGAATTAGCCCAAGGCCATAAAAGAAAACGTTTGCAAAGTTTTAATGTCTGTTGCTCACCAGTAAAAGTGTGAGCTCTCCCGATACAGGAACATCACCTGTTTTGTTCCTTGCCATACCCCGGGCTGATGCCATGGCTACAACAATGCACCCAAGCATGGCAACAATTGTGAGGCTGGCACGGGGCCGGGCAGTGCTTTCGTTCTGTTGCACACAGGATCGCTATGGTCGGAACCAACTCAGTGGCCCCTAGCAACCAAACAACATGTCCTCAGTGCCTGACACAGCAAATGGCACATAAAAGCACCCAAAACTGAAAAACTCACTGCTGTTGAGTCCATCTGACTCATAGCGACCCCTCCTTGGGTTTCCAAGGCAGTATCTCTACAGAAGTAGAATGCCCAACCTTCCTTCCAAGGAGTGGCTGGTGGGTTTGAACCACTAGCCTTCTGGTTAGCAGTCAAATGCCTTAGGCACTATGCTACCACAGCTCCCCCAAAACTATGAAGCTGGTATCAAACGGGACTGCATTTTCCTCCTCCTTATTGTCTACTTTTATGACTTGATCCCCTCCTGCATGAACTGAGCCCTGACAGAGAACAGTGACCACGGTTCTGTTTTGAAGAGAGGGCACAGTTTAACGGTCTGAATTAGCAGTGGCCATTACAGACAAGTGGCTGTGATCTGTAATGACTGCCAAAGAGAAAACCTATAAATCTGAAAGCCAGTGTCATCATTTTTCAGAAAGCATTTTTCATTATTTAACTGCCTTAGAGTAAAAAAAAAAAAAAAAACTGTATATAAAGTTAACTCTCTCTAGGACTTGTTGTTGTTATGTGCTGTCAAGTCAGACCCGACTCAGAGCAACCCCTCCTTGTGTTTCTGAGGCAGTATCACCATAGAAATAGATTGTCCAACCTTCCTTCTGAGGAGTGGTTGGTGGGTTTGAACCTCCAGCCTTCTGGTTAGCAGTTAAGTGTCTTAGGCACTATGCGTGTGGCCAGGTTATAAGAGCAGCTACTCCAGGAAATTACCACATTTAAGGCTAAACCTTGAATGAGGGCATTACGGCCTTTTAAAGGGATCAATCACGGAGTTTAATCACTGGAGGGAACATGCTCAGCTGGTAACAGAGAGATTGGAGGCTGGAGTCCACCCGGAGGCACCTTGGAAGAAAGGCCTGGTGATCTCCTTAAAAATCAGCCTGAAAACCCTGTGGAGCCCAGATCTACTCTGACACACACAGGGCTGCCAGGAGTCGGAATCGGCTGGACAGCAGCTGGTTTGGTTTTGGTCTAATCACTGAGGTAGACGTTTAGCTCATCCACTTTAAGTATTTTCTGGATTAAAATGTTTTTCGGCTATAGTCAAAGTTTGAGGACTTGTTAGACCCTATGTCCGGACTCCAGGAGCTCAGGTAGTGTAGTACCTAAGGCACTTGACAGCTACCAGAAGGCTGGAGGTTCAAACCAACCAGCCACTCCTCAGAAGGAAGGTTGGGCAATCTACTTCCGTAGTGATACTGCCTCGGAAACCCAAGGAGGGGTCGCTATGAGTTGGGTCTGACTCAACAGCACATAACAAAACAACAACAACGTCCGGACTCTAGACATAGAGTCTCCTTGAAGATTCTCCTTGAAGATCATGTTGGCCCTGCTCACTGGGAGGTGACATTCAAAATGTTTAACAACATGCCAGGTGCAGGCAGTGACCAATTGAAATGGACACTCATCACGTGCCAGCCAATCAGAACGGGGCCAGCTCTGATGGACTGGTCTGAGGGCAGCCACATCGTGAAGGGCTTCCTCGCAGGATGGCGTCCTGCTCACTGCTTCGGGGTTCATCAGAGGATGTCAGCACCACCCAAGGCTTTACCAACTGTTAAAGCATATGGGGCTGTACCCGACCAGTGCCCAGGGTAGCTGCCCTCCAAGGACCTGTCAAGGAGAATTACCTCAGAATCTCCACCCAATGTTCACACTGTTGACGGAACGACTGCCCTTGGAGTCCAGTCAGGCCATTTTTCTGAACCATGGTTCTGAAGCTACCATTCGTACTGGAGGAACTCATTCCTCAAGTCAAATCTTATGAGGAAGCCCAATATGAAAAATGACAGAAACAAAGCTGTGGGTTTGGGGTGCACAGAACCTGCCTGGGCAGTCAGTGTACCCCTATCCTTCACCACGTGCTCCCACACACACAGGTATACAGAGGCGCACACACACACATGCACACAGACACACCATACACACTGCAGCAGCCTCCACTCCAAGGAAACACTCTTCATGGGGGTGTCTCAAAGGAAAGCAGCCTGTTGTCGACAATCGAAACTCGCATTAAGTCAGCTGTGACCAGCTCCATGGAAAACAACATGGTGGTGAGGCTCCGGGGAAACCCCACCCTCACGCATTGCTGGTGGAACTGTAAAGTGGTGCAGTCACTGGGAAAAGGAATCTGACGGTTCCTCAAAAAAGGTAGCCACCTTCTAATCCAGCCATTCCACTCGTAGGTACAAAAAGGACTCAAAGCAGGAAGTTTGCAAACCAACATTTGTGCAACAATGTTCACGTACAGCACTATTCATAGTAGCCAAAAGAAACAATCGAAATGTCCATCAAGAGGTGAATGGATAAACAATGTGGGTCCATCCACACAATGGAATATTACTCGGCCATGAAGAAGGGTGACATCCTGAGGCATTCACAATGTGGGTAAACCTTGAAAACACGATGCTGAGGGAAATACAGCAGCCACTCTGTTGGCGTCCAGACATTTGTTACCCCGCCTGCATCCTCCAGGGAATACCCTAGGTCTTGATGAGCAGAGCGAAGGGAAGGGAAGGTTTGGGATGTCGGATGATGTCATCAGAACTTAAAAAAACAGGTGCTGCCGAGTTGATTCCAACTCATGGAGACCCCGTGTGTGTCAGGGTAGCCCTGTGCTCCGTGGGGTTCTCCAGGGCTGTGACACAGGCATAGGAGTTGAACATGTACCTGAGGTAGATACACTCCTTGGGGAGAACAATCACGGGAGAAAGAAGGGATGTGTATGCACAGGGAGACAGCTCAGGGGGCAGGAGTGCATGGAGAGATGGACCCGGGGAAGAGGTAACTATCGGGAGGAAGTATGAAGGCAGCTGTTGCATTGGGGTAAATTGTAGTCAATGTCATGAGACAAAGTGTGTGTGAGCTGCTGTATGGAAAGTGAATTTGCTCTGTAAACTTTGACCCAAATCACAATAAAAAAAATAAATAAAGCCAGGGCTTTATTCTAAGGCGCCTCTGTGTGGAATCAGCACACAATAGCTTATACCACTGTTGGAACTCAGGAGTCTTACAGTTCCACTGGTATTGCTTCATCTCCATTCACATCAGTGACTACAGGAGAGAAGGGATCCATGGCCAGCAGTCTTTCAGGTAGGGACCACCTTCCCTACCCCACCCAGGTGGCAGCCGCAGTGTCCCAGGGCCAGAAATGTCGACCAGTTGGTATCCAGCCAAGAGCACTACCTCTACCAGGAGGCAGGAAGTCAACCAGCATGTCCGTTCCCAGCTCTGAGTGTGGGAAGGAACTCTCAAGTTGAAGCGTCCACTGTGCTATAGGAACGGGAACTCAACAGGAACAGAGTCACTGGATGGTGCAAATGGCTAAGGCTGCTCACTGAAAGGTGGAACTTCGAGTCAACCCAAAGCCCCTCAGCAGAAAGGCCTGGCAACCAGTTTCAGAAAGGTCACGGCCACTGAACAGCCTACGGAGGACAGCTCTACTCTGATGCAAGCAGGATGGCCGTGGGTCTGAACTGGCCTGACCACAACTGGTTTTTGCTTTTGAAAATAGAAACAGCTACAAGAAAACCTCTTCCAGGGGGACTGGAAGAGCAAGGGGTGCTCCCGTACTATTCACCATGGACCCCCCAGATCCCAGGATGGGAGTCCCCTAAGGTCAGGGCCCAAGCCCTCAGGGTCCCTGATGTGGCCAGTGGCTCCTGGTATGTTTTGGGTGGGAATTCACAGCACTGCCAATGGGTTAAGAAGCCCTGGTGGCATAGTGGTTAAATGCTCAACTACTCAGAAAGATTGCTGGTTTGGGCCAACCTTTGGACCAGATGTTCCATGGGAAAAAGGCCGGGCCATGTACTTTCTTAAAGATTCCAGCCGAGAAAATCCTAGGAGGCAGCTGTACTCTGTCACAGGGGTAGCTGGGAGGGGAAAATCAACTCGATGGGACCAACAACAGACAGTGAGCTGAAGACCCCAAGGACCACTCCAGGACACAGCGGCAGAGGGTCGGCCACCCAACAAAACCATCTGAGAATGACTCTGAGCTTTGCGTTCTCACTCCTAAGGCAGAGGTGTCTGGAGCCTCACGCATGTGTATGATCCAGCTGCTCTCAGTGTGGCCGTAAGGGCCCAGGGTTAGTGAACCAACGAGGATGCCACCGTCAGCTCAAAGCCGTGGCTTAGAGCTTGAAGCCAGGAGCAAGACAGCAACTCAGTGCCTGATTCAAAATACCCAGTGGGAGTAAGGAGCCCTCCATCCAAAGCCTCTCTCTCTCTGCGACCAAGGAAATCATCATCCTCCAGCTCCCCACAGCGTCCAGAAATGCTCTGGGTGTGGCTGCTGTGCTGTGGAGACCCAATGGCCATGACCAGCTCCCTCGTCATGGACCAGGCAGGAGTAGCCTTGGTCGAGCTGAGGAAGATGTAGTACTTTCAGTTTGGTTTTGCTTCTCAAGAGGCAGGGTGGGTCACAAGAGCCAAAAGGTGAAAACAACCTAAATGCCCATCAACAGAGAATGGATGCACAAAATGTGGTCCATCACTCGGACCACAGTCACAGGGGACATCAGCTCAGTTGGCATAACATACTACACAAAACATTGTTCCACCTCCTACTTTGGCAAGTAGCGACTGGGATCTTAAAAGCTTGCAAGCAACCATCTAGATGCAACAACAGGTCTCTCCTTGTCCAGAGCAAAGAAGAATGAAGAAGACCAAAGATTCATGGAAACAATTAGTCCCAGCAACTGGTACACCATGCTATCCACAGCCTATACAACTATGAGACCAGAAGAACTAGATGGTGCCCGGCTACCACTGTCAACCACTCAGAGGGGGATCTGTGGAGGAGATTCTGGATAGAGAGAGAGAACAATGTGGAACAAAACTCAAAATCATTTGGAAATAAAAAAGGGGGGACCAGGTTTGCTGGTCTGTTAGAGCCTGATGGAACCCCTGAGACTATGACCCCCAGATGCCCTTCAGGTCTGGAATTGAACCCACACCTGTGGCTTCCAGCCAAAGAAAAGACAGGCATATGAGTTGAACATGTACCTGAGGTAGATACACTCCTTGAAGAGAACAATCATGGGAGAAATAGGGGCTGTTTATGCACAGGGAGACAGGCCAGGGGGCAGGGGTGCATGGAGGGATGGACACAGGGAAGAGGTGACTGTCAGGAGGAAGTGGGAGGGAAGTTGTCGCATTGCAGTGAATTGTGGTCAATGTAATGAGACAAAGTGTATGTGAACTGCTATATGGAAAGTGAATTTGCTCTGTAAATTTTCACCCAAATCATAAAAAAAAAAAAAAAGTGGTCCATCTGTACAATGGAATACTACTGAGCCATGAAGAGGAATGGCGTCCTGACGCCTCCACACGGACAAACCTTCAACACCTCATGCTGAATGCAATCAACGAGTCACAAAGGAAGGAACATGGTGTGGTTCCACTTAATAAAACATCTAGAGTAGGCGAGTGCATAGACACCAAAATCGATTAGTGGTCACCAGGGGCGGGTGGAAGGGAGCAGAAAGGGGGACTCAGTGCTTACAGGACACTGAGCGTCTGTCAACGGTGAAGAGGAATGTGGAGACAGACAGTGGTGGCTGCACAGACGATAAACATAACTAATGTCACTGGACAGCACCCAGATGCAGACAGGATGCTGAAAAGGCAAACGGTGTCTTACATCCACGTTTGCTGCTGTTGTTACCTGCCATTGAGTCAATTCCAACTCATCATCTGTCCCTGGGTGGCACAAACGGTTAAGTCCTCAATCACTAGCCCAAAGGTTGGTGGTTCGAACCCACTCAGAGGTGGCTTGGAAGACAGGCCTGGAGACCTGCTTTCAAAAGGTCACAGTCTTGAAAACCCTATGGAGCACGTCTACTCGGATGCATGGGGTTGCCGTGACCTACGCATGAGTTTTCAAAAGGCGGGGTAGGGAAGAGGCCTCCAGGGAGGCCAGAAGAGAAGGCGGGGTAGCCGGGGCAGCTGGGCCCTGGAGCTGAACGTTCAGCCCCGGCCTCAGGGAGCGGAGGAGTGGCCCGGAGTGTAAACACTGTGGGCATGGCAAGCCATCCATCCCCACCTCCCTCAGCTGCCCGGGGCCTCCCTGAAGTGGACAGATGGGTCCCTTCCCGGGAGACGATGATTTGCAGTCCTGGGCGGCGTGGGAGAGGCAGCGGTCATCAGCAAGAGGCCAGCAGAGCTCTCTGTGAATCTGCGAATTTGCTGCCCCACTGGGGATTGTCTGGAGAGTTCCAGGAGGCAACTCACGGCCTCGTTTTGACAGAGTCACTTTTCATCTTCCTTGGCTTCAGGCGCAGGCAAAGGCACACAGGCGAAATCAGTTAATAACAACACACATTTTATAATAAATTTTAGCAATTTAAGAGCACGGTACAGCTTTATTAGAGGTTTTATTTCCCCCACACTAATTCAGGGCTTAATAACCTGCCAGAGACACAGACCCACTTGACATATGCTGAGCTCAGAATAATGGGAAATAGGCAAGATAAGAAGGGAGCTCTGGTGGCGTAGTGCCTAAGGCATTTGACTGCTAACCAGAAGGCTGCTGGTTCAAACCCACCAGCCACTCCTCAGGAGGAAGACTGGGCAATCTACTTAGGTAGAGATACCACCTTGGAAGCCCAAGAAGGGGTCACTATGAGTAGCAACCAACCAGATGGCTGTTGAGTTTGGTTTGGTTTTGGTTTAGGCAAGATAAACGTTGGGGCACACCCAGCCCAGAGGCCCTCCTGCCCTAGAATTGGGAGGGAGCCACGTCAGATTGGCTCCAGTGTCGTTCATTGGGTGCTTTGGGCCCAGGTCTGTGGCCTCCCCACAATGCTCCCGCCATGGCGTCCAGTACAGACCGCAGTGTCCAGCTGCCTGCCCTGCTGCATTCCTTGGATCTTTTGGTGGCTAGAAGGTGGGAGGGTTCATGGTTTGCGGCCTGGCAGAAGGCCACCCATCTCACTCAGGCCCCACCTAGGGGAAAGTGGCCTCAGGCAAAGGAAATGCTTCTAAGGGCTCGGGGGCAAATGTAGCTCTCCAACCTACCTGCCACCCTGAGTGGAACAAAAGGCCAACGGCCTCAGCTGCTAACTGAAAAGTCGGAGCTTCAAGCCCACCCAACATGCCTGGGAAGAAAGGTCTGGTGGGCTACTGGCAAACACTTGGCCACTGCAAACCTGTGGGGCGCAGCTCTACCAGACACACATGGGGACGCCTGAGTGGGAGTCGACTCATGACAATGGTTGGTTGCCTGGCTCCGACTTTTCCTGCCTCCCCCACACAGGGCCTCCAGGCCACTGGTTGTCCACACGGAGCCCAGAGCAGCCTCAGCACCACCAGGGACCTGGTTTGAAACCACAGTCTCGGCCCCCACCCCCCAGCTACTGAAGCAGAAATGCTGGGGGTGGGGTCTGGGGGTCTGTTTCAACAAACCTTCCGGGTGACTCGGATGGCCCTGAAATACGCGTAACAGTCAAGTCTGAGGCATAGGGAGGGAGAGAATGCTGGAAATGTCTGTTGATGCTGCGGTTCGGAGTCAAGGGTCCAGATGGGGCATCCAGAGACCTGGGGTGTGGCTCTGTCTCTCCCTGGCCAGCGAACCACGGGCCTCAGTCTCCTTGACTGGGAGACAGACGAGGCCCTGGCTAGACGCTCGCTGACACCCATACAGCCCTGGCCTTTGGGCACCGATGGCCGAGATGAAGGCCAGCAGACATCCCACAGGGGCCTCGCTTTACAGAGCGGCTTGAGGGGGTCCTGTCCCCCACAGGGCCAGCTTAGCTTCCAAGCAAAGGGGTCTGTGACCAGGAAAAGCAGTTAAAGGGGAGGGAAAATCAAGCTAGAGGGAGATAGGGCGGGCGGGAGAGCCCAGAGGGTGGAGTCTGTCTAGGCCACTGCTTCCTGAATTCTCTTTTCTCGTTCTCTTCCGTGTTTTCACTACCCGTTTCTGCACAAGCATGATTAAGTCTCTCCTCCCTTATCGAAGGGGTCCTGGTGGCATAGTGGTTAAAGTGCTCGGCTGCTAACTGAACGGTCGGCAGTTTGAACTCACCAGTTGCTCCAAGGGAGAAAGAAGAGGCAGTCTGCTTCCATAGAGATTGACAGCCTTGGAAACCCCGTGGGGCAGGTCCACTCTGTCCGACAGGGTCTGGATAACTTCACAGCAATGGGCCGGCGAGCCTCCTTCCTGAACTGAGTTAACGAGTTTCTGTTCTTTAAAGCTACCTATCTGTTACAGCAGCACTGTCAGCCTCCAACTTCCTCCACCTGCCTCCCCATGAGAAAGGCCCTTCTTGAAACAGCGGTCCCGCTCAAAGGCATCCCTCCAAAACGCCAAGCCCGCCCCGGCCTTGCTCAGCGGGGCTCCAACCCCCCCCCCGCCAGAGTGTCTGTGGGCCTCCTCTGACTTGCAAACCCCAGGGCAGCCCCAGCCCTTATGTTCCCTGAATCTTGGGCATCCGACACCCCGTCTTCTCCAGTCCCTACCTTCAGACTGTCTCTTCTCCAACTTCAACGGATGCTAAATAAGCCCCACCTTTTGCCTTTTGACCCTTAGTGTAAAATTGTCTGTGTTGTTCCATGTGTTATCATTAGGTGCCCTGGGGTCAGCTCCCACTCACCGACCTCACATGTAACGAACGAAACGCCGTCAGCTCCTGTGCCATCCTCACAACCACTGCAACGGTTGTAGCCGCTGTGTCAGCCCACCCTAATCTCATTATACGCACACTTACATCTGTCTGCTGTCCAAAACACGTGAGGGAAGTGGACAAGGAAGCCCAAAAACCAAACCCATTGCCTTAGAGTCGGTTCCAACTGACGGCGACCTCGGTGTTAACAGAGTGGAACTGCCCCACAGGGCTTCCTTGGCTGTAATCCTTAGGACAGCAGACGGCCAGGCCTTTCCTCCACAGCATCGCTGGGTGGGCTGGAATCCTCGGCCTTGGGGTTAGTGGTCAGGGGCAAGCTGTGCCACCCAGGGGCCTCAGATAAGGTAGAGCCCACCTAATGCTTCAGTGGCCTTTAAATGAATCCCCAGAGGAAAACGTTCTTGCAGAACTAAATGCCAAGGGAACGCTCACCTTCTTTGAGAAGTCAGTATATTACCTCAAGGACACAGAAACTCAGAAAGCACTTTCCAGAGTCAGCCAGGACTAAGGGGCTCTGAGGGCAGAGTCCTTGTTTCCTAAGCTGGATGCTGGATGCTGGATGCTGGATGCTGGTTTCAGTCTGTGAAACCTCATCGAACAGTTACAGAATGTACTTTTGTGCATGTTTATTATGATTTAGTAAGAATTTTAAAGAAATTCCCATTTTTCCTTGTCTGCTAGAAAGTCAGATCCGATTGGTAGCTCAGTTGGATTTTTATCAAACCTTCATTTTGGCTCTGTTTCTTTCTATCTTGCTCCTCTGGTCTAATTTGTATTTTCCCTGCTATCAATGTTTGTATGCTTCATTCCTGATGAAGTATTTCATATTCACAATATACACAGGGATATGTGTCTACTATCTAAAACGTTTTATGGAAGTAGACAAGACATAGGTCAAACAGATCCTCTCTCAAGTAGGGCAAATTCTGTCCTTTGTTCCTCACCCTCCATGCCTGGTATAGAGTAGGTGTTCAGTTAATACTGGAAGAAAGGTTTCTCTGGAAAGAGAAAAAGAAGACAAAAAAGGGAACAAGCGGGAGGGAGAGAAGGGGATTCACTGCTTAGGAGGCCCTGAGCTTCCATTAGCTCCCATTCTTACTGTCGAGAGGATTCTGACCCACAGC
>NW_006921593.1:8938802-8969942 GCF_000298275.1 Orycteropus afer afer
TGACCCACAGCGCCCCTAGAGGACAGAGTGGAACTGCCCACAGGGTCTCCAAGGCTGTCAATCTTCACAGAAGAAAAGCCCAAACCACACCCACCGTCATGAAGTCCATTCTGACCCACAGCGCCCCTAGAAGACAGAGTGGAATTGCCCCACAGGGTTTCCAAGGCTGTCAATCTTTACAGAAACAAAGCCTCAACCAAACCCACTGCTATAGAGTCAATCCTGACTCACAGCACCCCTGGAGGACAGAGTGGGACTTCCCCATAGGGTTTCCAAGGCTGTCGATCTTGACGGAAGCAGACTGCCTCATCTTTCTCCCACAGAGTGGGGGGTTTGAACCACCAACCCCTTGGGTAGCAACTGAATGCTTTAACCACGGCACCACCAGAGCTCCTGAGCTTCTAATAAGTGTGATGGAAAAAGCTGGAAATGGTTTATTAGTGACGGTTTGTACAACATGATAAACACAGCTAACGCCATTAAACCGTGCATGCTCCAATAATGCTTGGGAGGCAAACGTCTTGTTAACACATGTATTTATCAAACAGACACATGCAAAACCAATGGAGGGCTTGGAATCCACGAGCGCGTTCTTTAGGGGGTTGGAAGTAAGGCAGCAGAAAGGAACAAGTTGAAAATGGGGAGAGTGATTTATGGGTCTGGGTCTGGGAAGAGGAAAGGAGACAGGACCAAAGAGAACAAATTGAGGGGTGACACCTCTTCTTCAGTCCCCATGACTGGCCTCTCCTCATCATGTTATGCTCAGCACTCAGTCGTGAGTCTTCACGTCTACGCAGTCTCCTGAAATCTCATCGGAGGGAGCTTTAAATGCCATTGGACCCTGGTGCCTCCCCACCCAGCTCCCTCCCGGGATCTCAGGACTGCCCACTCGACGTCTCCACGGGGCTGCTCACCAGCCATCTCAAAGAGAACAGGAGGCACTCTCAACTCCTGATCTTCTCCCAACCTGCTCCACCCACGGCTTTCCCCAGCTCAGGCCAGAGAGACTTGAGTCATCCTTGACTCATCTCCTTCTCTCCAACAACTCTCCAACTCATCAGCAAACCCTGTGGCCGTCACACGAGAGGAAACAGGCCAGCATTCCAGCACTTCTCACCCCTTCACGGAGCCCCCCTCGTCCAGCCACCATCGCCTCTCGCCTGGACTTGGTGTTAGCCTCACAGCTGGCCTCCCTGCTGCCACCCGCGTCTACCTACAACCTAGTCTCAGCTGAAGGATCATCTTCACATAGCTCTCTGTTCAGAAGCGGCCCTGGTTCCCACCCCATGGTGGTAAAGGCCAAGTTCTTACAGGGGCCTCCAAGATGGTCTCTGCTCTCCACCCCCTCAGCACGGTCCTCTCCTTCCATCCCGTTTAGGACGGCATCCGCTCACGCAACCCACCCTCCTCCTCGGCTTTACTTCTCTCCACAGCATTTATCACCATCTAACACGCAACTTGGAGTCCCTGGGAGGCGCGAATGGTTAACACACTCGGCCGCTAAGTGAAAGGTTGAAGGCTCGAGTCAACCCAGCGCCACCTCGGAAAAAAGGCCTAGAAATCTACTTCCCAAAAACTCAGCCGTGGCAAACCTACGGAGCACAGTGGGGTCGCCACGCGTCGGACTGACCCGACGGCCACTGCTCCGCTGGTTTTGACACACGGTTTCTGACTTCCCTGCTGCTGTTCATTCCTTGTCTCCCTCGCTGGATGAATGCCCCACCAGAGCAAGGCCACCCGTTGTGTCCACTGCTGTGCCTGCAACATAGCTTTGCTCTCAACTATCCCCCAAGTACCTGGTTGCTGCTCAGACACACAGTCATTGAATTAAACTCCCCAAGTAGTCGTCTTGCTTAAAATCCCTCAAGGAGCCGTCAAAGTACAGCCCCTTCTGGCAGGCACTCAAGGCCCCCTGGGATCTGGCCCTGCCTCACCTCTCTAGCCCCTCCCTCCACCATCAAGCCAGATGGAATCCCGCAGCCTCCAGAAAGTGGCTTTGCACCTCTGGCTTTTGCAACGTGCCACCACCTCTGCTGAGAATGCTCTCCCAAAGCCACCTTTTCGGGGGCTCTGTGTGGAAGGTCACCTACGTGAAAGCTCTCCTTCCTGACCCCCGTGGAGGTGCACCCCACCACTGTGCTCCCACAGCCCCCAGAGCCGGGACCAGTCTGCATGGGCACAGTTAGTTCACTCCTCTGTCCGTCGACGCGAGGGTAGGGATGCTGCCCTCCTCCTGCTGGTACCTCAGCAGGCAGCAGAGGGGGCCCTTCAGTGGATGGTACGTGGTGGTGGTGACATTAGTGATTATTACAATTATCCTCTTCAGCAAATGCTTATGGAAGCCACGCCTCTTCCCAACGGTACTAAGTGAATGGCCCAAATGATCACACCCTGGTTACTAACTGACAAGCTGGCCATTCAAGCCCACTCAGAGGTGCCTGGGAAGAAAGTGCTAGTAATCCACTGCTGAAAGGCCACAGCCCCATGGTTCCACTCCGATGCACGTGGGATCGCCATGTGTCTAAGCCAACTTGACAGCAACCGGATGTGGTTTACACATGATGATTGACTAGCTGACTGACACACTGATTCACTGGAAGGGTCTCCTCTGCCACAAGCTACTTTCTCTCTGCTGCCCACACAATCAGAGAAGACAGATGTCACCTCAGTAATCCTCATCAGTCAGAGCGGCTTCAGGGACACCCCTGGAGCCCAGAGGCACCTGCGACAGGTCCTAGTGCAGGAGCCATTTTGATCCCAGCTCAGATTTCCACTCAAATGGATATATTTTAGTCCGAATTTATTAAAGCCATGGGCTCCTGGAACTGTTCAGCCCAACTGCATTTCTTAAGTAACCTAAACATGAACTGGTTTTGCGGAGTCATTAAAAAATCACCTGTGTCCAAGGTTACATGTCCCCAGACCATCACACATTCACTCAGTAACCCCTTATGTGGTTTCCACTCCGTGTCAGAGGCTCAGCCAACCGGTGGGGGAGGGACAGCAATGCGGAAGAGGGTAAGGTTCTCCCTGCCACCCAACAGGTTGCTGCCCAGGGGTCAGTGAACAAGCCATTGCAGCCACTTCAAGGGCTCCGTCCTTCCCACAGAGGCTGCCTTAACTGCGGGCATCTGCCTTCAAGGGAAGAAAGAGCTATTTCTTTTATGCCGGCTGGGCACACAGACCTGAGCCAGGTGATCCCATTTAATCCTGACAACCTGGTCTTATGACAGATAAAGAAACCAAGACTCACTACATCGGGAAACAGCCCACAGCCATCCACCAGCAGGGGATGGAGCCGAAGTTCAAGTGAAGAGCCGTCAGCTCCTGAAGGCCACGCTGTTCCGCCCAACAAGATGGAAATCTGAGAGGCCCTGAGGCCACTGAAAGGATGTCCACAGACCACAGAACTGGACAAAGTTGCCAAATCCAAACAAACCCCACTGGGATCTGCTTACAGCTCCCTGGAAGCCAGAGCCATCAGTAAATTGAAAAAACAAACACACACACATGCTCACACACACCATTAAGCTGAAAAGAAAAACTGATACAAGGGACAGTCTGCTTAGGGACTTACTGCTCTGTAACAGGAAACATCTACCCAGGCCCGTCCCTGTCGTGGGAGGGATTTTGTGACGTTGGGGCTCTTACGGCTTCCCCTAGTGAGTGGAGTTCCTGGGTAGTGCCAACGTCTGAGCACTGGGCTGCTAACCGAAAGGATGGCAGTTTGCACCCACCCAGAGGCACCTTGGAAGACCAGCCTGGCAACCTACAGCCGAAAGGCCACAGCCCTGGAAACCCTACGGGGCTCAGTTCTACTCTGCACACAGGGGTCCCCCGTTCAGAATCGACCTGGCAGCATCTGGTTGGGTTTTTCCGGTTCAGCAAATGAAAGGAGGGCCATGACTCGAGCGATAATGCAAGGAGAGGGGGTGGAGCGGAAGGGCAAGAGCAGGAAGAGACACCTATACTGTGGGCGGGACCCCCAGGTGGGACCCTCTCTGGTGGACCCCCTGTGAGCTAAGGACCCTGCTTACCAAATAGGCCGGGTCCTACTTATCTCCTCCACTCCAGGTGAGAGCCCAGCCCTGGAAGGAGCCGTTCACAGACCAACGGACCACAAGGTCTGGGAGAAAAAGGCCCCAAGCCCCTGGCTGCGCCACCTCGGGCCTCTCTCTTCATCCTGCACGCTCAGACCTCCATGTTCGCTCACTGCTGGGAGGAAGCGTCTCCAGGGTTCAGACTCGGGGAGTTTCCCATCATTACCTAAGTCCACGGACGGAACGGGCAGCAGGGTTAGGAATTCCCTCAGGAGTTCCCTTTGTGGGCACTGCCCCGTCTCACCTAACGGGGAGCTGCGGCCACGGTGGGGACTTTCATTATCTGGCAAACCAAATTTCAACGCACCCACAGTGTCTCAGCAGCTGACAGGCTGATTTCCACGACGGACACCTGGAGCACGTTCCCATCCTCTGGGTCGGGAAGGATTGGGGTGCACGCATCGCAACTACTGTTCCCGTCACCGGCTCTGCACGGCCCCTTTGGGGGAAGATCCCGGCTCACAGGAGCTGGTGGCCAGCTCAGGCTTCTCTCGAGACTTGGGCAGTGAGGTGAAGCAACCCAAGGGCTTCAGGCCTCTAGAAAACCATGAAGTGTACTCTCCCTCCTACGGTCCTCTCCTGGGAAGGACGCAAGCCCTTCCTGAGGCCACAGGGCCCTGTGTCCCCGGATCCGGGCACTGTCACCCAGGAAGGTGGAGATGGCTCCCTGTGCCAGAGCCTGGCTTCCAGGGACATCTGGGAAGTCCCGTCAAGCTGACTGCAAGGCAAGCGTTCGTTGGAGGATGAGTGCAGAAGAATGGTTCACCCAGAAGGGAGCTGTGGGGGCGAACGTGAATCAATGAAGGATTTGCAGAGAGACGCTCTCCAGCCCGAGGCCAGCTGACAAAAGGCAAGGTGCGAGGAAGACGAGTGGGCTCCCCTCCCTGTCAGGCTGGAGCCACCGGTTCCTGAATCAAATCCACTCCCTGCCCCAGCACCTGCAGCTCAGCTAGAAGTGGGTTTCCTCAAAAGGCACCAGGGAAGGGTTAAGAACTCGTGAGCTCTCCCAGGCAGCCTTTCCATCAAGCCAGCGGGCTTAGCAAGTCACGGGTAGGGGCGCCCTGTTCCTGCCGGGACGATTTACGGAGAGAAAGTTGGATGCAATGAGTTTTCCAATAACATCTGAGAGCAGCCGCCGGCCAGAGTGACAGCTCGTGGATTTAAGATGCAAGTGGAGTCGGGGTGATGCCCTTTCTCTGCACCCCCGGGGGAAGGGATCAGCCCCGGACGAAATGGTCTTTCAGGAGCCAGGACTTAAAGGAACATGATTCCCCGGCTACTCTGAACCACTCTGGCGGCCAAGCGAGGCTAGGGCTGAAACCAACACCTTAGGAGCCACCTCCAGGCCCCCTGCCGCCCCTGCCCTTCCTCCAAAACCCATGGAAACTTGCTTTGTCTCCACTCAACCCCAGCTGGGATACTGCGAGGAGGGAGAGGGACAGGAGGGGGCAGGCAGCATCCATGCAGTCACTTGGCTTATTGCTTTTAGCGCATCGGCTAGGATCATACCTCCTGCTGATCTCGGGGGACATTCTCCAAGATCCATGGCTGGGAGTTGAGGGGAGTCTCTAAGCCACCAGCAAGGAGCTGAGCACTGCAGCTCCTGGGAGGCTGGACCAGGGCGAGCGTTAATTAACAGGGTCTGATGCCTCTTCTCTTTGGTAAGTGAGCAGATTTAAAGGGCTAGAGTCCCAATTCAGAGGGTGCTGGTGCTCTTACTGCTGCCTGGCTGCTTCCCGCAGACCTGTCACTTCGGGGAGGGAACAGGCTGTGGAGGTGGAAGGCGCGGCCACTGCGGCTGGCGGGGCTCCTGGGGTCACCTGGGTTCACGCAGTGGCACAGGGTCGTGGACGAGGCAGCACCCAGCCCAGCGAGAGCCAACGTCCTGAATGGGGGCTCCTGGGAAGGCAGGGCAGGGTGGACGGCTCAGGGGCAGGTGGACATTGCTCCAGTACAGCGGGCAGTGGGTCTCGGCCTGCAGGCTCCTCTCTTGAGGGCACGGCATAGGGACAGCCGCCAAGGAAGCTGCACACACACTGAAGACCTGGCCGGGCACACACACAGGCTGCCTTCCAGACCCCAGACACGAAGGCATGTGGCCCGCAGCCAGATGGATGCCCTGTGCACACCTTGCCCCCGTACCTAACAGGCGCCTTGGGTGTGGCACAGGTAAGGGAGCCTGGGGCAAGGCGGCCGCAGGTGCCCCCGGAGGAGCAAACCCCAGTGGATGTCCCCTGCCTCTCTGGCTGCCTTTGGTGGAGCCTGCATGGATCCGTGTCAAAGATCTTTTCGGTTCAAGGCTATCACCGGCACAGCCCCTTCTGACCTTGGCAGCTGCTGGTTCACCTGTGAATCTGCATCCGGAGAAAAACCTCAGCATCTCATCCAAAAACACACACAACCAACCAGCTGCCGTGGAGCCACGCCTCATCACAGCGCGTGTCGCAGCAGAGCTGTGCTCAGGGCGTTTGCAGTGCTGATTCTCCAGGAGATTGCCAGGCCTTTCGTCTGAGTGCCTCTGGGTAGACTGGAACCGCCAACCTTTGCAGCTGAATACACTAACCACTGCTCCGCCCAGGGACATCCATCCATCCTCACTGCTCGCCTGCTGTCCCACAACAGGGCTGACTTTCCTGTGACGCGTCTCTCAGCACACAGTAGCACTGCGTGCAGGAGTTCAACGCCCCTTTTCAATATTAGCATACTCATTAAGTGCAGCCAGTCAGGGCTCAGCAGGTGGAGGGCATCAGGGGCTGTGCCTTGAACTGAGTGATACTTGGAGGGGGGGGGGTGGTCCAGGACGGAGCTGGCTGTGGTATCAGATGAATCTCAGACCTGACCCTGTCTCTGCTAACAGCGGGCATGTGACCCCTTCCCACCTGGAGCCTGGGTTTTCTGGTTTGTAACCTGAGGGCTTTTCCTAAGTCAGCAAGGCTCTTAATGGACAGGGGAAGGGAGGAGAGGACATGGGGACTTTTAGAAAGCACGTTGTCAATGACCAGAGCACAAAGGCTGGCCGAGGGGACAGCACAGTGCAGAGGGCTCAGTGTGCTGGAAAGAACCTGGAGACCCACGGGACAGGCTCCCCACCAAGGGCCCTGGAGTGGAGGAGGGGCGCGGTGAGGTGAGCACTCTGGGGAGGACTGGGCCCGCAGGGAGCCAGCTGAGGCCAGCCAAGGCCAGGAAGGACGGCACCAGATTCCACTGGGCCTCGAGCAAAATGACAGAGAAGCCACAATCTCTCCGTGCCTCTGCAGAGAACCTCTCCCCGTGCCCACCTCCCCCTGCCTGGCACCTCCTCCAGCCCTCACAGGCCCAGCGCCCTCACTCCCACTGGCAATGAAAACCTTGTCGGCAGAGAGCATGCTATCACTCTTTGAGACGTCCATGGAAATGTGATTTCTGCCCTCCATCTTTCCAGGGTTATTTGCATATTGCGTTGTCTCTCTCCTTTAAACAGAGTGAGCAAAGGAAGCCTGTGCTGCAAAGCATGTGCTGCAGGGCCGGGGAGGAGGGGGTGTCCCTTCCTCGAAGAGGGTGGCCCCTGACTCACAGTCACAGAGCCCCGGGTGCCTAGCGGGGCACCTCCAGGCAAAGCTGACTCTGGGGTCAACAGAGGCCGGCCCGGCAGAGACCCAACAAGAACCACGTGGTAAAGAAGATTCTAGAAGGGAGTGCCATTGACCACCCCCAGCTCCCAATTCAGGAGTTGGGGGCCCCTTTCTGAGATTTTGTTGATAAAACTGAGCCCCAGTTTTTTGAGACTGGCAACAGAATCTTCGTGGGGGAAGGAGGAACAGGGACTTTGGCTCCTCCTTTGGGCCAGTCCTCTGGGGTTCTTTGCACAAGCCACCACAGCTACCGTCACAACGGTCTCACCAGCCACTGTATGCCATAATGCTGCAATTCACGCCTTTCCTCAGCTCTCCCCAGCGTTCTATAGAGCAGACCTGAGAGCCGGCCGGATTATCTGGATGAGAGTGCTATGAACCTTGAGAAAGACAGGAAGTGAGGTCACCGGGGCGGAGGCCATGGCTTCTCCAACTTGGAGGAGAGGGTCCCCAGCCTCCCCACCTGGAGGCACCCTCGTGACTATCTGACCCCTCCACACCCAAATAAAGAGACTCAGGCCCTGAGAGCCGCAGGTGCGCCCTCCGCTCTGGTCTAAGGGCCACCCTCTGTGCCACTTGGGCCAAATAAGCGCCCTGCCTCTTGTCTGGTGCCTGACGGCTGGGAATACGCACCCTCTTCATGTCCATCTGCGGGAGCTTCACTTTGTTGGACTTCTATAAGACAAGCCCATCAGAATACAGCCCGCAAGACAAACGCCTGCACGGCACAGGGAGGGTTTGCAGAGCCTGAAATCAGCCTGTGGACAAAACTGCCCCGTGTGCTAGCTATGCACCACTGCCCCCAACTCCAGGCCACCCACAGACCCTCAGCTCTGGGACCACATGGCACTCAGGCACCCCTGCCAGCTGGCTTCCTGTTGTTGCCATTAGCCATTGTCAAGTCGGCCCCCAAGTCATGGTGACCCAATACGTAACAGGGGGCACAGTCCCCTGCCAGCCCCGCACGATCCACTACAGACGGGACCACTGTGACCCAGGGGGTTTTCATCGGCTCATTTTCAGACAGCCAGGCCCTTCTTCCTAGTGCCTGTTAGTCGGGAAGCTCCATTGAAACCTGCTCGGCAGCCTGTCAACACGCAAGTCTCCACGACGGACTCGATTTTATTAATGAAAACTCAGAGAGGTCCCCGTGACTTGAGAGTTGGGAACGGTCCTTAGGACTCCCTTCTAGAATCTTCTTCACCATGAGGTCCTTCAGTATCTGTCTCTGCTGGGCCGGCCTCTGTTGACCCCAGAGTCAGCCTTCCCTGGAGACGCCCCACTAGGTACCAGGGGTCTATGACCGTGAGTCAGTGGCCACAGTCTCCAAGCAGGGTACAGCCCCTTGCTTCCCTACCCAGATGAGGTGCGCTGGTTGGGAATGGAAGGTGAGAAATGTACCTCACGCCACAGTGAACAGAGCCCACTCATGCTGCCCCAGAAATGCGTCCCCAAGCTTATGCCGCTAGCTCTCCCCGCTCTCCATTCCCACTGCTGCTGGCTTAACTTTCCTCCTTCTGGTCTCCCACACATATTCACAGGGGCCCAAAAGGACAAAGGTGAACTGCCCCATAGGGTTTCCAAAGCCAAAAATCTTTACAGAAGCAGATAGCCATATCTTTCTCCTGCAGAGCTGTTGGTAGGTTCAAACCACTGATCCTTCAGTTAGCAGCTGATTAACTCAACAGCAATGAGTGGGCTTCCAGAAAACATTTCTCAATGTCCATCCCCTCTGTTGGTTCACAAACAGCGCCTTGAGTCCTGCGTCTAGCAGGTAGCAACAAGGGAGGTGAAGAGACGTGAGGCTGTCCCTCACAGGGCTCCTGAGCTGACAGGAAAGACAGACACCAAATCACTACAGGGGAGGTGAGCGTTAGAAGCAAGGAAGGTCCCTGGCTACTGCCGGTCTCATCAGGACAACTGACTTACTGTGGGGGACTCGGGGGGGGGGCCTTCCTGAGGGGGTGATGAAGCTCCTGAAAGATAAGCCGATGTCCACGAGGCAATGGGGAGAGATTGTTCCAGACAGAGAGAATAGGCTCCAAGGCACCAAAGTGTGGGCAAGGAGGGGAAAGGAAGGGAGGCCAGCCTTGTCAAGGGTGAGACTCGTTGGTGCGAAGGCTGGAGAGGTACCAGAGGGCAGACAGGAGGCTGTGGACTGGGTGGTAAGGGAAGGAGGAAGCCACTACGGGCTACGTTAGAAGGTAATGTCATGAGACGTACATTTTTAAAAGACCCTCCATCTATGTGGAATACCAAAGGGACCTACCGGAGTCCTTGGATGGTGCCAATGGTTCACACATTCAGCTACTAACTGAAAGGTTGGCAGTTCAAGTCCACCCAAAGGCATCTTGGAAGAAAGGTCTACTTCCAAAAATCACCCACTGAAACCCCTCTAGAGCACTCATCTATTCTGACATGTACAGGGTCACCATGAGCCAGAGTCAACTCGATGGCAAGTGAGTTGTTTGGTTTTTTTTAGGGGAGCTCTAGTTACACATTCAGCTGCTAACCAAAAGGTCAGTGGTTCTAACCCACCAGCCACTCTGCAGGAGGAAGATGAGGCAGTCTGCTTCCATAAAGACTGACAACCTTGGAACCCTACGGGGCAGGTCTACTCTGTCTTGTAGGTGCAATATGAGTTAGAATCGATTCCACAGCAGTGGGTTTGGCCTTGGTCTATTGCAAAGATCCAAGTAAGACATGAAGGAATTTAGAACAAAGGTTTACAGCACAATTTTCTAAACCTTTCTAACATGCAAAACATGTGCTCCCCAGGGCCTTGGGACAAAAATCAAGCTCCTTCATCTGCCCCTAAGGTCCCTCGCAAGCCGCTGGCCCCAACTGACCTCTTACCGCCTCCCACGTCCTGCCAGTTCCCCCTCCTAACACACCTCTGGCTGCATGCAATGACTCAGCTCCCAGAAGAGACCCGGTGCCCACTTCTGAGCCTTAGCACCTGCTGTTCCTCCTGCCTGGGATGTCCTTCCTTGCTCGAAGCCCCACTCGGATATCACACTCTCTCGGACTCTCATTCTCCAGAACCGCCTCTCCACCTACCCATTTCCTGTCCCTCCAGGCAGAGAGGGTTCAGTGTCCCCCATAACATTTTCAAAGCACTGGGGGGGGAAGGGGACATGACAGGTAAACCAGTTAATGAAATCTCTTCCAAGAACTTGGAGGGCTCTGGGTCTCAGGAGCCCCTTCTTGTATGTGTCTTACTCAATCTCAAGTCTCACCCCCACCGCATATAAACGCCCACAGTACCCACCAGAAGGCCCGGTGCATAACCCAAACCAGCTGCTGCCGAGTTGACCCTGACCCGTGGCGCCCCCGTGTGTGTCCGAATAAAACTGTGCTCCACCCGTTTCAGCGGCCGATTGTCCAGAAGCCGACTGCGGCCCTTCTCCCAAGGGGCCTGTGCATGGGTCAGACTGCTAAGCTCCCAGCTAGCAGCCCACTGTGTTAACCTTTGTCCTACCAGGACTCTGCCTCGCACAGGAACCAAAAAGGCCAAACCCACTGCCATCGAGTCAGTTCCAACTCACAGTGACACTCTAGGACGGAGCAGAACTGTCCCACAGAGTTCCCAAGGCTGTAAATCTTTACGGAAGAAGACTGCCTCATCTTGCTCCAGCTGAGAGGATGGTGGGCTCCAACTGCTGACCATTTGGTTAGAAACCCAGTGCTTTAACTATAGTGCCACCAGAGCTCCTGCCCTTGCACTTAGTAGGTACTTAGTAAGCAGTTTTGGATCATAAGGTAAATGACTTTACAAACGCAAGGTATTTATACTCAAGGCACGGGGTCCCCTGCAACTCACTGGCTAACAGTGCAGCCCTGGGGGCAGGAGGTATCCCCAGGTTAATTTCCTGGAGGTGATGATTGGCTCAAGACAGCTTGGTGACTGGCCTTGCTCCATCCATCTGGCCTCAGGCACCGCCCCAGCCTCTCTGAGGGCGGAGGCAGCCCCAGGAGGGCATTCCAGATAATGTACAGTGTGAGCGGTAGGGTCATCCCCCTAAATCACACCACTGTCACTTGGCAAGGCCATTTCCCAACTTCCTCTCATTTCATAGCCAGAGGAGCTGCCCGATCTGGCAATGAAACCCTCGGCTTCTAGAAAACAAATCCGTCAGGCCACTCAGTGCAGACACTGTGCGGAGGCTCAGAGGGAGCAAAGCAACGGCATCTACAACCAGGGTGCCCCCGCTCTGCACAGGGCCACAGCCGGGGTGCCCCCGCTCCATACTCGGAGGCCACAGCCGGGGTGCCCCCACTCTGCACACGGCCACGGCCGGGGTGCCCCCACTCCGCACACGGCCACGGCCGGGGTGCCCCCACTCCATACTCGGAGGCCTACAGCCGGGGTGCCCTCACTCCACACACAGAGGCCACAGCTGGGGTACCCCCACTCTGCACATGGAGGCCACAGCCAGGGTCGTGTCCCTGCTCTGTATACAGAGACCACAACCAGGGTGGTGTCCCTACTCTGTGCATGTCAGGGTCCACTCTGAGGGTTGCCTGGGTTAATTTATTTTTCTTGTCATGGTCCTTATTAGCCAACACACAGCTAACATGTACTCACGATGTTGTGATTAGTTGCTGTCAAGTCAGCTCTGAATCCTGGTGACCTCGTGCACCACACAACAGAACATTGCCCGGCCATGCTCACCACCACTGCAAGTTAGAAACCATGGCGAGAGGGCAGTTAATTTACCTAAAATGCCACTATCTCAGGGTCAGCACTGTTGGAGTACATTTCCATTAACTGCCAATGACAAGGGGCTCTAGTGGTACAGCAGTTACGTACTCAGCTGCTAACGGAAAGGTCAGAGGTTTGAACCCACCAACAGCTCTGCAGGAGAAAGACCCGGTGATGTGCCCCCGTGAACGGTACAGTCTAGGAAGCCCCATAGGGCAGTCCCATGGAATCGGTGTGGTAACACACAGCAACAACCAATCGGCAACCGGAGCCTGGTGAAAGCCTCCCTCGCTGCTGCCTGCTTCTTTGTGCCCCTCCCGTCCCCTCCCCGGCCACCACCGGCACCAAGGGGGTTTCTCAGCTTCGAGGTCCTCCCGGACACTCAGCTTGGTGACGCTGCCCACTGAGAGCCGGCTGGGGCAGGTGCCGGCCCACCGAGCCTGGCTGGATGTGGAGGCCAACCCAGAGGCCCACATCAGCCTTCTTGGGCTCAAGTAGTAAAACACAGTCAGGAGGCAGACACCATCCTCGAACCAACAACCATTCCCCCAGAGGCACCGAGAACACCAGGAATCCAGAGGGAAGCACGGAGGATCACGGTTAGCTTAGAGAGCGAGGTCTACAGGCACACAGGCAGGCCTCCAGCCGAATCTGCAGCAGCTGGAACGGGCCACGTCCCAGCTCTTCCTGAAGGCAGCCAGCAGTGCGTTACAGCAAATTGACACACATCCCTACCATGCCAGGGCAGCTTGAACAGAAGGGTCCAATCCTCATAGGGTCCCCCTTCTCAGGACATTATGCTGAGTGACATTAGTCAATCACAAAAGGACAAATACTGTCTGAGACCCCTACTGTTGAAAGTCAAGGTCTGCACACAGGAAGAGACATTCTCAGAAGGTGCCCAAAGGTGAGAGGGGGAGGGAGGGAGGGTAGACCGTATTAACTTGGGTGAAGGGAAAAGCAATATGCAATAAGGGGCGGGAGGCAGCGCAAAATGATCAAGGCAGAGGAAGGCCCTGGGAGGAGCCCAGGAATTAAAGGCAGCAACAGTGAATACTGTTACTTCACTGTCCATAAATTATATTTCAGTAAAATGTAGTTTTAAAGAAAAGAGAAATAAAACAAAAGGTGGATACTGTTACATACACAATCCTGCAATGACTGTAATAACAATGATCACTGAGTGGACACATCACACTGAACAGGGGTGGGATGGTAAATGGGACTACAGTCATGAATACACACAGGGTTGACAGAGGTTATCTCTACCAATGCATTTATACAGCTGCAAATACATCCATGAATGTAGCAGACCACACGGGGGCAAGTTATGAAAACGTCTCAGCCATACCAAACACCTCGAGGGAGTGAGTCCTGGGGCTGCAGACTCAAGGTCAATTAGCATGACCCAGTCTACAAAGACAATGTTCTACATCCTACTTGGGTGAGTAGCAACTGGGGTCTTAAAAGCTTGTGAAAGGTGCACTCAAAGAAGTGCACTCAAGGGTGCAACTGTTGGTCTCTCCTCATCCAGAACAAAGAAGAGTGAAGAAAATCAAAGGCAAATGGAAACAATTAGTCCTAAGTACTAACGACCACGCCAACGTCAGCCTCCACAACCCTGAGACCAGAAGAACTAGACGGTGCCCGGCTACCGCTACCAACCACTCTGAAAGGGATCACTACAGTAGGTGGATAGGGTGGGAGGACAACACGGAACCATCTGCAGAGAAAAAAGAGCAGGCTTCCTGGTCAGACAGAGACTTGAAACATCGAGACCATGGCCTTTAGTCACCCTTCAAGCCTTGAGCTGAACTCACTCCTGTGGCTCAACTTTCAGCCAAACAACCGACAGACCTGCAAGATGAACAATATGTGCTCCTTCTAACAACCAACCACAAGGAAGAAAACAGGGCAGCATTTGCCCGGGGAGAAGCTCAGCAGGGACAGGAATGAAGGATGAATAGAAACTGGGAACACAGGGAGGGAGTGGGAAGAGTGCCGTTACATTGTGGGCACTGCAATGAATGCTATGAAACAAAATGCGTATAAAATACTGAATACAAGAAAACCAATTTGCTCTAGAGATTTTCACCTAAATCACAATAAAGTTAAAAAATGAAAAAGAGGAAGACTTACACCTGCATCCCAGACTTTTATTCGACTGTGATTGTTCCACTAAAGGTTAGTGGTTCAAGTCCCCGGAAGGAAGCCCTGGTGGACCACTTCAGGAAGGTCACAGGCATCGCAAACCCCACACCTGGGACCAGCAGAGTCAGAACTGACTGACAGTAAGGGATGTGGCCAAGGGAGTCCTGGGCTGTGCACAGGGTCATGCTCAGCCACTCACCAAACAGTTGCAGGTTCAAATCCACCCAGATGTGGCCCTCAGAAGAAAGGTCTGGTGAGATCCTTCCGAAAGATCCCAGCCACGGAAAGCCTTGTGGAGACCGTGGGGGCACCACGATTGGAGTCTATTCACAACAGTGGGGAGTTTTCTGGCTCTGAAGGTGCCAGGCTGCATCCTTCCCTCTGGGCTTTATCAAGAACAAGCTACCAGCTCAGAAAGCCTTCCCTTCACCTCTCTGCCGCCCAAAGTCTACCCTCCACGGATGTTCTGCACAAGCGTCCATCAGCAATAACAATGTCTATAATGACAGTAGCACCTGGCGCACATGTGAAGTGAAGTGTGCTTCATGCTCACATGCATGGTAGGAGGGGAGGACTATTGGTTCAAGGACGCCTGGGGCACAGTGGCTAAGCTCTTGGCTGCTCACCGAAAGGTCATTAGTTTGAACCCACCAGCCATTCCACAAAACAAAGATGAGGCAATCTGCTTCTGTAAAAACTGACAGGCTTGGAAGCCCTGTAGGCAGTTCCACTTTGTCCTCTAGGGGCGCTGTGAGTCAGAATGGACTCCACGGCAGTGGGTGTGGTTTGGGCTTTGCTTCTGTGAAGACTGACAGCCTTGGAGACCCTGTGAGCAGTTCCACTCTGTCCTCTAGGGGCGCTGTGGGTCAGAATGGACTCCACGGCAGTGGGTGTGGTTTGGGCTTTGCTTCTGTGAAGACTGACAGCCTTGGAGACCCTGTGAGCAGTTCCACTCTGTCCTCTAGGGGCGCTGTGGGTCAGAATGGACTCCACGGCAGTGGGTGTGGTTTGGGCTTTGCTTCTGTGAAGATTGACAGCCTTGGAGACCCTGTGGGCAGTTCCACTCTGTCCTCTAGGGGCGCTGTGAGTTGGGATCCATTCGAAGGTAACAGGTACTACACTCTCCACTTTTCACACCAGAAACTGAGGCTCCCAGAGCCAACACGAGGTGCATTTCATTCGTTTTCCCGAGAGTGTGCTGCTAGAGGTCCCAGTGCCATCCCTCTAGCTGTGCAACATGGGACCTGCCTTCCTCCCTCACATGAAACTCAAATGTGCTCTCTCTGCACATCAACACCACCTGATTCCAAAACCTCTGCTGACCTTCTCTCTGATGTCTCTGGACAATAAGAAGCCCTCTCTTAAATTCCTATCCCAGTGGTGGCCAAGTGACAGTATTAGCCACATCAGACCCAAGGGCCCACCACCTGTCAGTCTGTCATACTGTGCTGGCTCATGTGTGGCAGGGACACTGGAAGCCAGGCAGATCAGATACCAAATGACATGGTGGACAGATTTCACCGGAGCTTCCAGACTAAGACAGACCAGGGAGAAGGGCCTGGCTGTCTTCCTCCAGGAATTAGCCAGTGACGACCCTGCAGATCACAACGGAACAAGTTCGAATACAGTGGTGGAAGATGAGCCCCTAGACTGGCACACTCTCCGAACACAGTGTCCACAACTGCGGCCCCAAGCAGACCAATGCTTGTGAAGATGACATGGGGCCGGGAAACGTGCCGTTCTGTTGAGCGGGGGCTCACCATGAGTCAGAGACGATCGACAGCACCTAACCAACCACCACTCGTGTGCCAACGTCCCTGGCTTCCCAAGAGCCTCCAATGCCTCGTGCTGTCTCCACAGGTGCCCAGGTCCAGCACCCAGGGTCCCAGAGGAAGGTTCAGAGGTCCTCTCAACCCAGCTAATGCCTCAGGGCCCAGGCCATCAAACCTAATGACCCTGGAGAAATCACAGGAGGGCACCTCAGACACGGCTCTCTGGGCTCTCCAGAGTGCAGGAGAGGAAAGAATTGGGGTTCAGGATGCAGATGGACACGCTCCTAGGTAACTTGCTCTTTGCAGTTCAATGCACACATGGCCTCACCCAGGAAGGAAGTGCTCCTTATGGCTCAGGTTCAGGTTTCCCTTCTCTGTGTTCTCAAAGCACTGTGTCTCTCTCATATAACAGACGGGTCACACCATACTGTAAATTCTCGGGGACCTCTGCTCCCCGCATACATGCTACATCGTGGGCTTCTGAGGCTTGGGGCCGTATCTTATTTACCTCCATGAAAGGGTACTGCACTTACCTCCTGGATCTGCCACTGGCCTGGGCACCCCCAGCCCCAACCTTGACTTTTAAGACTTGGCCTCATGTCTCTGTGTGCCAGGATCAACATCTTCCCACCCACCTCTCCCCCCTTCAGGGAAATGACAAGGAGGAATGGAAAACAGAGCTCTCCAAGGCCAAACCTGCAGAAGGAGAATCTGTAATGTCACAGTCAAGGCCAGACAGAGAGTGACACTCTTCCAGCACAATGAAGTCCACGCTTCACGCTGGCAGGGAAGCAGGGACCTGGTACGTGGGTCACTGAGGTTGGCGGGGAGGAGACCAACACCTGCGGGAGATGTCAGATGGCTGATGGGCGGCTGGAAATAGTTAGGGGTGATCGCACAGAAACAGAAAGAAACTCAGACTTCCACCAAGTGCAAATCCCCTGCCTCCCCTTGTCTGACGGCCAGATGCCAAGGCCCCCTCACTCTGAGCAGCAGGGAGATGAACAGGACTTCCAACCCCAGAGAGGATGCTGGGAGGCCCCGAGCGAGGGCATGGCCCTGCCTGGGAGAGACAGACTGTGAAATGGAGAAGGATGAGGGGGGTAAACGGGGTCCAGGTGGGAGACCTGTCACATCAAGAGGACAGAAAACACCCTGACGGTGCTGACAGGGAGGCCCCACGCTTGATCTAGTGAAGAGTTTGAGTCAGTTAGATGAAGGCCCCAGGGGCCATGTCTGGACCCACTGCCCATGCCAGCTTTGTATGACTTAGATGTTAACACAGGGGCCTGGTCAGACAGCAGACAGAATTTTCTTTGAGTGTGAGTCTGTGTGTGTGTGTGTGTGTGTGCAGGTGAGCAGGTACTTGCCTGGCAAAGTAAGAGAAGGGACTAACCACCCTTCCCCATATCATAATAGTGGGCACCCAGGACACCTATGGGGACAGTAACGTGGAGGTAAGGAGACCCCTTAGGGAGGGCACCAAAGAACTCATCAGACATTTACAATATAGTGCAAAAAATGCCACAAGGGAAGTTCAGGTTGCTCTGAGGGCACAGAGCAGGGGCCCCTTAGGGGATAGGAAGGCTTCCTGGAGGAGGTGATCTCCATACTGGGCTCTGAAGATCAAGTATAAGTTCATCAGAAGTACGTCCCTGGACTAACCCCCATCTACCCCCAGTAAACAATGGCAGACCCCATGTGGGTCCAAGACAAGGAGCCCAGCACCCAGCCACATAGCTGAGATTTGCTAGCACCTGCTGGACACCCCACCCCCACATGCCGCAGGGCTCACGGCCCCTCTCACTTACTGTGCTCCTGGAGTCGGTCTCTAGCCCTTTCTCTGGAGCTGCCAAGGGGTCCCAATCCTGCAAGCTGAGCTGGGCAGGTGGATTTGCTGCACAGCTGGGCGCCTACCCCAGAGCCAGCCAGCCCCTCGGAGCTCCCTGAGGAGCTCCGGCCCCAGCTGGGCTGAGGGCTCCGGCTGCAAGTGAGAGACGTGTGCAGTGAGCCCTGGAGTCCGGCCAGGCCACCCCGGCAGCCGAGCAGGTGGAGGAGGAGCCAGAGGGGCCTGGACAGCAAAACAATCTGACCCCCTCCAAGGAGCCACCGTCAAGGCCACTGTGGAGCCCCACTCGGATCTCGAGGACAGGTTCCTGGTCATATCTATTAGAGGCTAGCGGGGGCAGATGGGAGGGAGGGAAAACGGAGACCCATTGCTTAGGGAGCTTCTGCTAAAAAAACAAACAAACAAACAAACAAACAAAACACCCACAAACCCAACCCACTGCCGTTGAGTCGATTCTGACTCACAACGCCTCTAGAGGAGAGTAGATCTGCCTCACAAGGTTTCCATGGCTGTCACTCTTTACTGAAACAGACTGCCTCATCTTCCTTCCACAGAGCAGCTGATGGATTCGAGCTACCAACCTTTGGGTTAGTAGCCAAATGCTTTAACCACTGCACCATCAGAGCTCTCTGAGCTTCTGTTAAGGGGATGAAACAATTTAGAAACGGACAGTGATGATGGGCAGACAACACGGTAGGCATCATGAGGGTCACTGAAATGTACGTGTGGAGACTGTCCGAATGCAAATGTTTTGCTACATACATATTTGCAACAATAATTTTAAAAAAATAATAAAAGAATTTAAGGAACTGGGTATTTAGGACAAACCGAAAACCAAACTCATTGTTGTTGAGTCAGGTACGACTCACAGCAACCCCTCCTTGGGTTTCTGAGGCAGTATCTCTACGGAAATACATTGCCCAGTCTTTCTTCCAAGAGCAGCTGGTGGGTTTGAACCTCCAGCCTTCTGGTTAGCAGTCAAATGCCTTAGGCCCTACACCACCAGAGACCTTTGGAAAAAGAAGGCACTAAGACCTTATCATTTGGACTTACTATCTTTTTTACTTAGGAGCTCTGGTAGCATAGTGGCTAAGGCACTTGACTGCTAACCAGAAGGCTGGCAGTTCAAACCCACCAGCCACTCCTTGGAAGGAAGGTTGGGCAATCCTACTTCCGTAGTGATACTGCCTCGGAAACCCAAGGAGGGGTCGCTATGAGTCGGGGCCGACTCAACGGCAAACAACAACAACAATCTTTTTTACCAGAAAGAAATCAATTGTGTCTCCACCATCAAAACACAAAACCAAACAGCAAGTTAACACGTAGCTTTACGATGACTGGGCTTTTAATCAATGATGCAGAGAGGATCAAATAAAAGAACATTCCCCTGAAATTAAATAACCTTCAGTGGTTTGTTAACACCACCTCGGCAGATGTGGGGAGGGCATGCTCTTTCCGTCGCTTTATTTCCAAGATCAAGATTTGTTCCTTGGCTCCACGGATGGGATGCGAATGTCTTGACGAGACCAGAGAGAACTTGGCTCTCGGGTGACGTCTCTAACACACAGACCTGCAAAGGAGTCCTGAGAACTCAGTGGTTGGGCACTCGGTCGCTAACCAGAAGGTCAGTGGTTTGAGTCCACCAGTGCCTCCATGGAAGAAAAGACGTGGTGATCTGTTCCCGTAAAGATTACATCCTTGGAAACTCTGTAGGATGGTTCTACACTGTCCTATGTGGTCGCTGTGAGTTGGAACTGACTCGCTGGCACAACAACAAGGATCTAACTCTCAGCCCTCGGGTCCCTGCAAGAGTCAGCACCTAAAATAAAATAAAGCGCAGACCTGACACTTAAAGCCTCGGTGACAGCCCACTGCTCCCGGAAGCTCAGCCCTGGGCAGGACCCGCCAGGCCTCTGTGGCCTCCTGTCACTTCTGTTCTGCACACCCAGCCTCTGCAGACCCGGCCACACTGGCCTCTTCCACCCCTGACTCTGCCAAAGCCTCCTCATTCCCTGCCCTTCCCCCTGCATGTTCTTCAGGGTAAGTCCCAGGCCCCCTTCATGACGTGCCAAAGGGGCGTTTCTCCAGAGATGCTCCTTCGACTCCCTGTACTTGGGACAAGCGCCCTCTCACTACAGTGTTTAGAGTGGTGCTTACAGTAATAATATGCGTTGCTGTTAGAGCTGCCTTCAAGTCAACCGCGGAACGCAACGCTGCCCGGCCCCGCACCAACCCCACAGTCAGTCGCAGAGTGGACTGCTGTGATCCAGAGGGTTTCCCTGGCTCATTTTCAGAAGGAGACAGCCAGGCCTTTCTTCCTGGTCTCTCTCAGTCTGGAAGCTCCATTGAAACCTCTCAGCATCAGAGCAACACACAGCCTCCAATGACAGACAGGAGGCGGCTGTGGAGGAGGTGCACCGGCCGGAACTGAACTCGGATCCCCAACATGAAAGGGGAGGATCCCACCACTGAACCACCAACGTCCCCTACTACCGATTCCTGAACCCTTTACTGATCACACCCCGTTTAAACCTCTCAACGGAGGTTGTTGTTGTTGTTGTTATGTGCCGTCGAGTTGGCCCCGACTCGTAGCAACCCCTCCTTGGGTTTCCAAGGCAGTATCACTACGGAAGTAGGATTGCCCAACCTTCCTTCCGAGGAGTGGCTGGTGGGTTTGAACAGCCAGCCGTCTGGTTAGCAGGCAAGTGTCTTAGCCACTATGCTACCAGAGCTCCCAACGGAGGTTAAGCAAAGATAATTTTATCCCACTTCCTAAATTAAAAAAGCAAGGTCTGGTGCAATGTAATCATTTCCAAACCTCACACAGCTGGAGAGGGGTCATGGCAGAAGTCACACACAGATCCTTCTGACGGTGACCGCATCGTATCCCTATGGTGCTCTACTGTCACACGGCTCTGTGCAGACTTTCACACACACCCTCAGTTCCATGGCATATCCCCCAACACAGAATGCCTGAGATGATCTGAAAACCGGCTGCACCATTTTGCATGCCAACCACTACTGTGTGAGAACTCCAGACATGCTAAGGTATGGTCAGTCCCGTTGCATTTGAGCCATTCAATAGATATGTATTGGAATCTTAGTAGTTTTAATGTGCATGTTCCTAGAGACTCATGAAGAGGAGTTCTGGTGGTGCAGGGGTAAAGCATTTGGCTGCAAACCAAAAGGTCAGTGGTTCAAACCCACCAGCTACTCCTCGGGTGAAAGATGAGGCGTCCATTAGGAATTATAGCCTTGGAAACCCTATGAGGCAGTTCTTCTCTGTCCTATAGGGTTGCTATGAGTCAGACTCGACTTGAAGGAATGGATTTAGAGACAAATGAAGAAGTCTTGGTGGCATAGTGGTCAAGCATTTGACTGCTAACTGAACGGTTGGCAGCTCGAACCCACCAGCTGCTCTGTGGGAGAAAGATGTGGTAGTTTGCTTCCGTAAAGATTACACACTTGAAGCCCTACAGGGCAGTTCTATTCTGTCCCATAAGGTCACTATAAGTCAAAAGCAACTTGACAATAGTGGGATTCATTGACCAGCGTGTGCTTCTAGGGAGCATGCTTCTGGTGTTCTATTTCAGAAACATCTGCTTAACTGAATGGGACACGGTTTCCTCCTGCATTTTCTGCTAGACGTTTCGTAGTTTCAGGTTTTATGTTTAGGTCTCTGATTCACTTTAAGTTTTGCATGTGGTGTAGGCTGTGAACTAAAGCGCCTTCTCTTTTTGCACACAGGTATTCAGTTGTTACAGTACTAACTGCTGAATAGGCCAGACCACTTTTTTCTACTGAATTTTCCTTGTACCTTTATAAAGAATCAATTAAAAAAAAAAAAAAAAAACTCACTGCCGTTGAGTCGGACCCAACTCATAGCGATCCCTTCTTGGGTTTTCTGAGGCGGTATCACTATGGAAGTAGATTGCTCAACCTTCCTTCAAGGAGTGGCTGGTGAGTTTGAACCGCCAGCCTTCTGATTAGCAGTCAAGTGCCTTAGGCACTACACCACCAGAGCTCCTGGTCCACATACATTTGGATGTGTTTTGGACTCTCTATTCTGTTTCATCGATCTATTCATTTGTTTTTATGCACTAAAATGGGGAGCTCTGGTAGCATAGTGCCTAAGGAACTTGACTGCTAACCAGAAGGCTGGCGGTTCATACCCACCAGCCACTCCTCGGAAGGAAGGTTGGGCAATCCTACTTCCGTAGTGATACTGCCTCAGAAACCCAAGGAGGGGTCGCTATGAGTCGGGGCCGACTTGACGGCATATAACAACAACAACAACAACAACATGCCATTTTATTTACTTTAGTTTCACCTTTAAAAAAAATATCTATTTTGGCTATTTCAGTCCCATTGTTTCACTACTCATCAGGTTTTCACCAGCCAATTCTTTGAGAAGTGGATGGTCTCTTCCTTCTTCCTCGTCTGTCTTAGTCTGGAAGCTCCACTGAAACCTGTCCGTGACGGGTGACCCTGCTGGCACTTGAAACACCGGTGGCATGGCCTCCAGCCCCACAGCAACCCGCAAGCTACTGCAGTAGGACAAACTGACAGATGAGTTCATCTCCCTCAGCTGTTTCAAAGCACTCCGCTCACTTCCTGGCCTCCCCCATACCTGCTCCAGCTGCCCACTGGCTCCCACTTCCCGCCTGGCCTCTCCCCTTCCCTGCTTCGTAAATTGGAGGGTCAACAGAAAACGGGAAGGCCCACAACAAGTTGGATTGACACAGTGGCTACAACAACTGGCTCAGGTCTAGCAAAGATTGTGGGGCTGGCGCAGGACCAGGCAGTGTTTCATTCTGCTGTGCACAGGGTGACTGTGAGTCAGAGATGACGCGACGGCACCTAACAACAACAGTCCCGCTGTATTCCATGTGAATTTTATAATCTGTAAATTTCTATTAAAAAAAAAAAAAGCCTCCTGCTGGGATATCATTTGGGATTGTGTTGAATTCACAGGTCAATTTCAAGGGAAGAAACATCTTAGCAATACTGACTGTCCTGACAGGGTCTATCCCTTTACTCAGGCCTTCAGTATCCTCGACAACGTTTTGTAGTTTTCATTTTATGTGCCTTTCACAGCTGTCTTAGTCATCCAGTGCTGCTGTACCACAAACACCACAAGTGGGCGGCTTTAACAAACAAGAGTTTATTCTCTCCCAGTTGAGAAGGCTACAAGTCTGAATTCAGGGTGTCACCTCTAGGGGCAGGCTTCCCCTCCCTGTCGGCTCACACTTCAGGAGGAAGGTCCTTGTCTCCTGTGAGCATCCGTAGGCCTGGTGTTCCTTGGAGACCTCCACGCGTCTTGGCATCAGTCTTCCCTGGATTGTCTTCCCCTCGATTGGCTAGAAGGTTCTCAGCACAGGGACCCTGGGTCTGAAGGACACATTCCACCCCCAGCTCTGTTTTCTTAGTGGACTGAGGTCCCTCTTTCTCTGCTCATTTCTCTCTCCTTTTCTCTCTTAGAAGATAAAAGGTGATGCAGGCTACACCCCGAGAAAACTCCCCTTATGTTGGGTCAGGGCTGTGACTTGAGGAAGGGTGCCACTTCCCACCCTAACCCCCTTACAAATGATTGGCCGATCACATCAAATCACACCATGTGGAATGACTGCATCATTGCATAACTGCCAAACCACTGAGAATTATGGTCTAGCCAAGTTGACATGTATTCTGGGGGGATGCGATTCAATCTAGGACAGTATCTTTTGTCAGATCTATACCTGAGCATTTCAGATTTTTTTATTATTAACAGTATTTTAAACTTTAACTTTCCAGTTATTCATTGCAGGTACACAGAAATGCCATGGAGGCTTTTGTATTTTATTATTATGTTCTACAACCTTGCTGAATTCACTAATTATCTCCATTAGCTTTTTTGTAGACTGCACCACAAATTCTACATAACAATCATGTTGTCTGTCAATACAGTTTTACTTCTTTCTGTCCAATCTGAATATTTTATTTCAAATCTTGCCTAATTGCTTGTCTAGCATCTCTCCTGTAGAATACTGACTAGAAAGGTGAAGGTGAACACACTTACCTTCTTCCTAATCACAGGGGAAAACACAGGTGCCCCTTATCAATTCCTGGAGCTGATGGAATACCCATTGGGGTGTTTCCGTCTTAATAGATGCAATAAAACAGTTCATAAAACCCAAAATCCCTTCTTGAAAAATACTCTCAGAAAATTGGGATTAGAAGGTGAATTCCTCAGCTTGATAAAGGGCAGCTCTGTCTTCTTCCTTGGATCAGGAATAAGGTGTGCACATCAGCTGGACATGCTAGTTCATTAGGCCGAGAGATTTGGAAGACAGCTGCCTGGCCAACTGACTGGAAGAGAGCCGTATTTGTGCCCATTCCAAAGAGAGGTGATCCCACAGAATGCAGAAATTATCAAACAATATCACTAATATCACATGCAAGTAAAATTTTGCTGAATATAATTTTTGGAAAACAATTTTGCTGAAGATAACTCAAAAATGGTTGTAGCCATATATTGACAGAGAACTGCTAGAAATTCAAGCCAGATTCAAAAGAGAGCATGTAATGAGTAATATCATTGCTAATGTCACAAGGATCTTGGCTAAAAGCAAAGAATACTAGAAAGATGTTTGCCTGTGTTTTATTGACTATGAAAAGGCATTCAACTGCGTGCATCATAACAAATTGTGTATAACATGGTAAGGATGGAAATTCCAGGACACTTAATCATGCTCATGAGGGGCCTGTATATAGACCAAGAGGCAGTCCTTCTAACAGAACAAGGGGACACTGCATGGTTTGAAACCAGGAAAGGGGTGTATCATCAGCACTGTATCCTGTCACCATACTTATTCAATCTGTACACTGAGAAAATAATCAGAGAAGCTGGACTGTATGAAGAAGGACACAACATCATTATTGGAGGAAGAATCATTAAAAACCTGCAATATACAGATGATACAACCTTGCTTGCTGAAAGCTAAGAGGACGTGAAGCACTTACTGATCAAAGACTACAGGCTTCATATGGATTACACCACAATATAAAGAAAAAAAACTTCCTCACAACTGGACCAACAGGCAGCATCATGATAAACGGAGTAAAGATTGAAATTGTCAGGGATTTTATTTCACTTGGATCCACAATAAACACCCAAGGAAGCAGCAGTCAAGAAATCAAATGACATATTATATTGGGCAAATGTGTTACCAAAGACCTCTTTACAGTGTTGAAGAGCAAAGATGTCACTTTGAAGACTAAGATGCTCCTGACCCAAGCCATAGTATTTTCAATAACCTCATACACATGTGAGAGCTGGACAACGAATAAGGAAGACCAAAGAAGAACTGATGCATTTGAATTATAGTGTTGGTGAGGAATAGTGAACGTACCATGGGCACCAGAAGAACAAACAAACCTGTCTCGGAGGAAGAAAATTGGAAATGCTTCTTAGAAGCAGACTTTGTCTCTCCTACTTTGAACATGTTGTCAGAAGGGCCAGTCCCTGGCGAAGGACATCATGCTGGGTAAGGTAGAGGGTCAGTGGAAAATGAGGAAGACCCTCAATGAGACGGACTGACCCAGTAGCTACAGCAATGGGCTCAAGCATGACAATGATTGTGAGGATGTCACAGGGCTGGCCAGTGCTTCGCTCAGCTGTACAAAGGGGCACGATGAGTCAAAACCTACTGCATGGCTCCTAACAACAACACTGAGACGGAATCACTGATTGATTCTCAGGTGTTACACTCATCCCCCATACCTGAAATAAACACTTTTTTACGATATTTTATCTTTTTTAAATATTGTTGGGATTTGCTATACTTTTGTTTAGAATTTTTGCATTGATATTCCTGAGGGATGTTGGGCCTCCCCATGTCACCATTTCTGATGTATAAGAATCATTAGAGGAATTGTTGTCATGATGTGTTGCCGAGTCGCCTCCGACTCATGGTGACCTTATGGATGACAGAACGAAATACTGCCCGGTATATACGAGTAGTTACATTGAAATTTTTATTGACTAATAACAAAGTAAAAAATGCAATGTTTAGTTTGCCTCCATAAAAACTGTTAAAGGGTTCAAAGTCCAGGGGCATTCATGGGAGTGCTCTTCAACATGGGCCGGGGGGCAAAGATCTGCAGGGGTACACGAGATGAGGGAGAACAGTGCAGGCAAAGAAGAGTGGAAGATGAAACCGACTGTAAAGATGGTGTGGCGGCATTACCCATGGCCAAATTTAATCCCATGTAACTCTATGACCACAACCAGACTAGTGTGTGGCCAAACTACCGAGAACCATCTGACCTCCTCCAACTGGAAGAGCAGGGCTCTGTGCAAAACTAGGTTCAAGCACGTGCCATGCACCAGATGTCTGCTGTGTCTCCTCACCTTGGAGAACCACAGGCCTGCCTCACACAGCCCGTTACCTCTCATAACCCGACCCTGCCCTGACCCAGGCGTGCAGGAAGCCAAGGAAACTCATGGGCCTCTTACCAGCCATGAGGCAGACAGTCGAGACAGATACTGTGATGGTTAATTCTGTGTCAGCGTGGCTAGGCTATGGTTCTCGGTGGTTTGGCCAAACACTAGTCTGGTTGTCGTCATGCAGTTACATGTGATTAAATCTGGCCATGGGTGACGCAGATTACCTCCCATGATGTAATGTCATGACCTTCTATAATGCGATCTAATATAATATGATCAATGAGATGAGGTCATACCAGTGGAGGGTGGCGCCTAAACTTAACTGCTTCTGAGTTATGCAAAGAGCAGAACAGACACAGGAAGACAGATGATGCTGGAGACCGTCTACAAGCAAAGGAACTCCAAGGACAGCCAGCAGACGCCAGAATCTAGGAGACAGGCTCACAGATGTAACAGGCCCGGCCAAGATCCTGATTTGGACTTTCAGCCCCCAGACCTGTGAGAAAATAAATTTCTGTTCTGTAAAGCCAGCCTCTTGGGGTGTTTGTGTTCCAGCAGCAGTAGGAACCTGAGACCGAAGTTGCTTCTGAGGCATAAACCCTGCTGATGGGGTTCAACCCTGTGCTAACTCTGCCTCAGCCACTCCCCTGTCCATGGCAGGAAGCAGGTAAGAGACTGGAGAGCAGGTCTGGAGGCTGCCCCTTCACGGGTCCTCTTCCAGGACACAGATCACAGGGGGCCGTTTCCTTGGAAACACACAGAAGAGGAGGGGAGAACTTCCCCCTCCCGAAAAGAATCATCACAGCTTTTCTAAATTCCCAGCACCCCTGCTGAGTACAGGCACACCCCGTTTACTGCACTTCATGTCATTGCATCCGCAGATGGTACATGTTTGACTGACTGGAGGCTTGTGACAACCCTGCGTGGAGCAAGTCGATCGGCACCATTTTCCCAACAGCACGTGCTCACTTCCTGTCTTGGTTACATTTTAGTGATTTCCACAATATTTGAAACCTTTTCATCATGCACACTTGATACTGTGTAAATGTAACAAGGAAACAAAATAACACGTGTGGCTTGCTTTATTGCAACATTCGCTTTATTGCAACAGTCACTTTATTGCAACATTCGCTTTACTGAGGTGGCCTGGAGCCACACCCACAGTATCTCTGAGGTCCACCTGTACCTCTGGTCCCAGTTCTGCAGGCCTCTTATTTCTGATACAATCTTGGCTTAAACATTCTTGGCAGAAGGCAGACAGCAGCGGCGGGAGCACTCTTTCTCTCATTCTTTCTCAGCCTATGTTTGACGTCCTATTAAGTGCAAGGAGCACTTTCTCTCTCACTGTTTCTCACAGCCTGCGTCTGATGTCCTATTAAGTGTGAGGGATCAGCCAGGCCAATCTCATTTCCAGGAAGAGACCCTACTCTATGAAAGTGGTCCGGGTCCTTCAGGCCGGCTCACGTGCATGAACTGCAGGACTAAGCGTTGCTTATGGCTGTAGGCCTCAAGGGAGCCTCTTGAAAGATCTTTTATTTGATGTCCCTGAAAACTGGAACCAACAACTCGAAGGGGAAGCGGGGCGAGGGCATACCGTTTGCTCCAGGAGTCAAGCCTGTGCGCGAGGAGAGGAAGGCAGGACAGGATGGGGCCAGGTGTCCTGGCCAGTGGGCTGGAGCCATGCTACCTGCAGCCCACAGTTGGACAGAGACGGATGCATGCACTGACTCCCTACAGAAGAGTCTAGGAGTGCCTCTGCACCCACGTTCTCTGCCGGCACCCCACACCAAGACCCCCTCAGCAGTTCTCTATTCCAGAAGCTACAGGGACATGTCACTCAATGTCTCTGTTGTACACCTAGGTGTTCAAGGAGCTCACACGTGCCTGGGCCCCACATGCAGCCAGGCTTTCTGGCTCCCAGCCAGGGCTCTCTGGGAGCTCAGTGGACGTCACCCCAGAAAAAGAGTTCTCTCATTTGGGTCTTTGCTTTTAAGGGCAAGGAATTGCAAGTAAAGCTCCGAGAGATTAGGGACTGTTAGGGATTGAATTGTGTTCTCAAAAAATATGTGTTGGGCTGCTGGTGGGGACTGCAAAATGGTGCCACCACTGTGGAAGATGGAATGGCACTTCCTTAAAAAAACAGAAATAGAAATACCGGATGATCCAGCAACCCCACTATTAAGTATAAATCCTAGAGAAATAAGAGCCGTGATGGGAACAGATAGATGCACACCCATGTTCATGGCAGCACCAGTCACAATAGCAAACAGGCGGAAACAACCTAAGTGCCCATCAATGGAGGAATGACTCAACAAACTATGGCACATACACACAACGGGCTACTACACAACATTAAAGAACAAGGGTGAATCTGTGAAACAGCTCATAATGTGGATGGACCTGGAAGATTCTATGCTGAGTGAAATTAGTCAATCAGAGAGAACAAATATTGTATGACACTAAACAAACCAAAACCAAACTCACCGTTGTCAAGTTGGATCCGACTCATAGCGACCCCTCCTTGGGTTTCTGAGGCAGTATCATTACGGAATTAAATTGCCCAACCTTCCTTCCGAGGAGTGGCTGGTGAGTTTAAACCTCTAGCCTTATGGTTAGCAGTCAAGTGCCTTAGGCACTACACTACCAGAGCTCCTTGATAGCCTCTAAAGAACTGCAAATCAAAACAACCAGAGATATCACCTCATCACAGAAATAACAGCAGAATTTAAAAAAATAGAAAACAACAAATGCTGGTGAAGGTTTGGAGAGATTGCAAGTCTCTTATGCTACTGGTGGGATTGGAAAAAGAGTACAATCCCTGTGGGAAATGGTATGATGCTTCCTTAAAAAGTTGGAAATAGAAATATCATATAATCCAGCAATCTCATTATTCAGTACATATCCTAGAGAAATCATCCAGGCAATAATCCTGTGATGTGAATAGATCCAGGCACACCCATGTTCACTGCAGCTTTACTCACAATAGCCAAGTGCCTATCAATGGATGAATGGACAAACTGGTGCAGACACACAATGGAAGGCTACACTGTGTTACAGAACAGCAATGAATTTGCAAAATGCCTCATAACACGGATGAACCTAGAGGACATTACGCTGAGTAAAATCAGTTAATCACAAAAGGACAGATAATGCATGAGATCACTACTGTAAAAAAAAGGAAAGCAAGTTTTTTATGGCTTTCAGAGTGAGGAGAGAAGGGAAGGGAAATCACTAACTGGAGTAGACGCATATTAACTTGGGTGAAGGGACAGAAGTACATGACAAGGGAGAGGGCAGCACAAGACCAGTGGCAAAGGAAGACCCTGGGAGGTGCGGAGCAGAAGACAATGAAGTCAATCCTAATACACACACGATCCCGCAAGAGCAGTGATAACAAACGCTGTCTATGGGCAAGGGCACAGGCAGACACGCAAGCTGAACAGACGTGGGAAGGCGAGTGAGAGCAGCCCCGCAAGCGTGCATAGAATGTTTCAACATGTTTTTCTATGTGCTGCAAATATATGCAAAGATACTGCAGAGCGTAGAGGACAAAGTTCTGAAAACGCCTTAGCCGTTACCACGCACCTTGAGGGAGGGAGTGAATCACTGGGCTGGGGGACTTAGGACCACAGTCTCAGGGACATGTAGGTCACTTGGCATAACACAGTCCACAAAGACAATGCTCCATAGCCTACCATGATGAGTAGCGACTGAGGTCTGAGGAGCTTGCAAATGGCCATCTAAGATGCAAATATTGGTCTTTCCTGGTCTGGAGCAAAGAAGGGTAAAGAAAATCAAAGACTTAATGGAACAGTGCAGAGGACAAATGGACCGTGTGAACCACAGCCTCCACTGCCCTGAGACCAGAAGAACTAAATGGTGCCTGGCTTCCACCAATACCCACTCTGATCAGAATCACAACAGGAGGTCCTGGACAGAGAAGAAGGGGGGAAAAATATGTAAGACAAAGTTCAAGATCATAAGATAGACCAGACTTACTGGTTTGATGGAAACCAGTAATGGGCCCCCCAAGACTGTGGCCTTGAGACACTCTTTGAGCCTGGAGTGGAACTCACTTTCACGGCTCAACCTTCAGCCAAGCAATAGACAAGCCTATCAAGTGACTAATAACATCAGGGAGGGATGTAGTCAACCACATGAGACAACAAGGGCGGCATTCGGCTGCTGTACACAGGGTCACTGAGTCGGAACCAGCTCTACCACATGTGACAACAACAAATATAGGTGGTGGGGTGCTGTTACTGGAATGAGGTAAATTGATCATATATATCCATATCAACAGCCACTAAATGCCTCATCTTGAGAAATGTTTAGTTGTGTTTTGTGAGTGAGTTTTCTGGAAAAGTCTAGGTTTTACTTCAAAAAAAAAGCTACTCTCAAAATAACCGAGCCGTGAACGTGGAAAAAGCTCCTATTTCAACGGGTCAGTTCTGATGCATTTCAAGGTGAGCAGCACTGCCCTCTGCTGAGAACCAGGACGATGAAAAGCCAGAACGAAGTGAG
>NW_006921593.1:8971172-8972466 GCF_000298275.1 Orycteropus afer afer
ACCCCTCCTTGGGTTTCCAAGGCAGTATCACTACGGAAGTAGGATTGCCCAACCTTCCTTCCGAGGAGTGGCTGATGGGTTTGAATCGCCAGCCTTCTAGTTAGCAGTCAAGTGCCTTAGCCACTTCCTAGAGTAATTAAAAGTAGGCAGAAACGAGGGCACTATAAGCCTCCGAAGAAGGGACATAAACAGATAAGATCCACATTTAACCACTTTTCCCTGAAGTCACTCCCCAGTCTTCCTGGACCATGAGAACTAGCTTTCAGACAGAAAGCCGCAATCTTAGGCCAAAGAGTCAGAGGTCAGAGTTCAGAGTTGCCAGGGAAGTGAGAGATTAAGACATAGGGAAATATGGTAGAGGAGGGAAGCAAAAACCCTATATATGAAAATTCCTTTAAATGCTTGGCTAAAGTGACATCACCAAGATGGTGGAGAAGAAACATCAAAAAACAAGTAGAAAGTGTCAGAACTGAACTTGTGGTAACTCTGAAGAAGAGTCAGAGGGTCACAGCAACCAAAGGAATGCTGAATCACAAAAGAGGCAACATCAAGAAAACAGTGGAAAACCTCTGAGACATTTTGTTACAGGACTGTGTCCCCCCCCCCCCCCAGCTGGGCAGCCAGCCTGAAGTGGCAGCCCACATGCCCAGCTTGGGACTCCGGTCGTGAGTTCTGAAAGAACAAATTACTGTGTTTATCTGTTTGAATCTGTCAGGTTGCTACCTAACGGGCTGAAGCAAAGCGTGCCTCTGTTTCATCCATTGTGGAGGTAGCAAGGCAGAGCGGTGGGGGTGCTGAGTGAAAGGCCTGCAGCCTTCTGGGGCAAAAGTGGCCAACTGAGACATACAACAGAAAGCTCAGGCTGAGGTCAAGGAGCCTGGAAGCTACTGGAGGGTTCAGAAAAGCACACAGATGCTCAGGGCAAGATGCATGCAGCAAAGGAAGTTGGAGGAGTCCTTTCACGTTGGGCTGATGTCTATAGGCCAATGCAAGTGTGGCTAAGTGCTGAAGGCGTGCTCCAACACAGCCGCGATCTGCAAAGACTGCGCCAGGGGTTTTTGCTATTGTCTTGTTTTTCTTTTCTTTTCTTTTGCTTGTTGTTTTCCTGCTTTTTTTTTTTTTTTTTTTTAAATGTGACAAAGGCGCATGATCACGTGACTCATTACTTTTCATCTCGGGTGCTCCCAGAGACTAGAACTAGACCTGTGCAAGTGAGGGGACCTGAAGCTTAAGCTTCATTACTTTTATGATAAATGCACCGTTGGTTGTCATACTCTCCCTATGAAGGTTAATA
>NW_006921593.1:8973216-9007027 GCF_000298275.1 Orycteropus afer afer
CCGTGGTGTCTGTTGTTTGGCTGGAAGCCACAGGAGTGAGTTCAATTCCACACCTGAAGGTAGCTAGGGGCCATAGTCTCAGGGGTCTCACCAGGCTCTATTAGGCCAGCAAAACTGGTATATATATATATGTATTTTTTTAATGATTTTGAGTTTTGTTCCACATTGTTCTCCCACTCTATTTGGGATCTCCTGCACTTACTCCCCTCCGAGTGGTTGACAGTGGTAGCTGGGCACCATCTAGTTCTTCTGGTCTTGTGGTCATATAGGCTGAGGATCACATGATCGACCAGTCCCTTGAACTCATCATTTTCACACGTCTTTGGTTTTCTTTCTTCTTTGCTCTGGATGAGGAGCGACCCACTGTTGCATCTAGATGGCCTCTTGCAAGCTTTTAAGGTCCCAGTCGCTACTCACCAAAATAGGATGTAGAGCAATGTTTCTGTGTAGTAGGCTATGCCAATTGAGCTTGATGTCCCCTGCGACCCTGGTCCTGAGCCCATAGGTCCAACTACTCACTTCCTCCGGGTAGCTGGCTGTGGCCAAGAGGCGACTACAACCCTGCTCCTTGTCAGCTCTTCTTTACGCCTGGACATTTTTACAGCACATACAAATATGCATGTGGAAACATTGTCTGCTAACCCTATACAGAACATGTAACCTTTTGACATTGACTTTTTTCACTCAGCATAATGCCCTTGAGTTCCACCCAATCTGTTGTGTGTCAGTAGCTGCTCATTATTATTTCTGGACGGGACTTCATTGTGTGTCTGTAACGCTGTGTGTGTGTCCATTCATCTGAAGGACATTTGGGCTGCTTCTCATGTGGACATTCAAATAAAGCTTCTTTAAAGACCTTGTATAGGTTTTTACATGAGTATGAGCTTCGTTTCTCTAGGGTAAATACCCAGGAGAGGAACTGCTAAGTCATATGGTAGGTTTGACTTTTATGATACTGCCCAACTGTTTTCCCAAACGGCTGTACCATTTTCAATTCCCACAGCACGGGATGGAACTTCCAGTTTTCTACTTGGTATTATCAGTATCTTTGTTTTAGCTATTTCTAATACATGTATCATGGTATCACCTTGTGGTTTTAATGAGCATTTCCCTAATGGTTAATGCCTTGGGTGGTGTAGTTGTTAAGTGCTTGGCCGCTAACCCAAAAGGATGGCAGTTCAAACCCATCAGCAGCCCCGAGAGAGAAAGATGAGGCAGTCTGCCTCGGTAAAGATTTACAGCCTTGGAAACCCTGTGGGGCACTTCTACTCTGTCCTACAGGGTTATTATAGGTCAGAATGTACTGGATGCAACAGATTTTCCAAGTTTTTAATGGTTAATGATATTCAGCATTTGTCACAAGCTTATTTGACACCTTCAGATGCTCTTTGATGACCAGAAGAACTAGATGGTGCCCGGCTACCACCGTCAACCACTCGCAGGGGAGTAAGTGCAGGAGATCCTGAATAGAGTGCGAAAACAATGCTCAAGTCTTTTGCTCATTTTAACTTAGGTTGTTTTCTCATTGTTGAGTATGAAGAGTTCTTTATATATTCAGGACACAAGTCCTTTCTCATACATGTGATTTACAGTATTTTCTCCAGTCTTTCAGTCTCTTTTAAGATGCTCTTGCCAGCATCTTTCACCAACCATGAGTTTTTTTCAATTTGATGAGTTCAATGTATCAATATTTTACTTTATTCCTCATACTTTTGGCGTCATGTTTAAAAAATCTGACTATTCCCAAGTTATAGATTTCCTCTCACATTTTTAATCACAAGTTTAATAGCTTTACATTTTTTGTTTAGTTTCAGAATTCCTTTTGAGTATAAGGTATGAGGTTTAGGTTGAGGGTCTTTTTTTTTTTTTTTTTTTTTTTTGGCCTATGGATGTCTAATTGCTCAGACACCATTTGTTAAAAAGACTGTCCTTGCACCATTGAATGTCTTTTGCACCTTGTTCAAAATTCAGCTGGTGAGGACATCAGGGAAAATGGTAGAGCAGGCAGTTCAAAAGGCCCATCCCTCCACAAAATCTCTAAATATCAACAAAAAATATCAGAACCCACATTTTCAGAACTCTGAAAAGCAAAGATTAACAGCAACCAAGCAAATGTTGAATCAAGATAAAGGCGACTTTCTATCGGACCCAAAGAAATGGGTCGTGTTCAGCTGCCATTACTGAATGCTTAGATCAAGAACCCAATAAGTGGATGTTGATCAAGAGGAGGGAAAATGTGAAACAAAACACCAATTTCCTACAGATACCAGACTCACTGGATCCACTGAGACTGGGGGAAATCCAAATCTACTATCTTAAAATAATCTTTAAAACCTTGAACCAAAAGCATCCCACGGAGTCATCAGTAAACAAAACAACAGTTTAGCTCAATTAGTTAAGAATGTCAGCCTTGAGTATTTGGCTCTTCTAAATAATTACCTACATGAGATCAACTTCACAATGGTAATGCTAAGGCACAGACTGAGAACTTTAAAGGGCAGAGAGAATAAGTTAATGGTGTGGAACAATACAGGCAGAGATCGTGGGAATGATGACACATTGTGAAGAGGGCAACTGACAGCACTGATCTGTACATGCAGATGCTATTGAATGGGTCTGTGTCTTGTGTCTATTTTTACCAAAAATAAAAATGTTTTAAATGAAAAGAAAAAGTCAACTTAAAAATGGTGGCGGCATTTTTACATTCCCTTAGCCACCCCACCCCTGGCTCCGTGGCCATCTTGAAAATAGCGGCATTTCCAGTGTGGGACCCGGTCCCTGGTGTGGAGGAAGCAGAGCAGTGTTAACAAAGAATTGCTTCCATCTGCTCCAACCGTCTGGGAGCTGCCTAAAGGATTGATGCTTGTTTGCTTCACCTGTTCGTGGGTCAAAAGACTCCATAGTGCTACTATTTCAATTCTCCCCAAATGAATCTAGAGTCAAGTGCAATCCCAATCAAACTCCCAGCAGGAAGTTTCATAGAAATTGACGAGCTGGTTCTAACATGCTTATGGAAAGGTAGTTAAGACAACCTAGAAAAGAGGAGAATCGGAGGTCATATACAGCAGATTCCAAAGCCTACTATAAAGACACAGTCATCAAGACACTGTGGGAGTAAAGACAGGTAGATGAGTGGAACACGAGAGCGTCCAGAAACAGACCCACATGGAGATACAGACAAACGACTTTTCCTAAACGTGGAACAGACGAGGCCATCTTTTCAACAAAAGTGAAAGGACAGTCTTTTCAACAAATGGTGCTGGAACAACTGGATATTTCTACCAAAAGGAGGAGGAGAAGGAAAAGAAGAAGAAAAAGAGGAGGAAGAGGAAGAAGGAGGTGATGATGACAGCTAAGGAGACAAGAACCCTGATCCACACTTTACACCATAAACAAAAGCTCATTCAAAATAACAGAGGTCTAAACGTAAAACTATGAAACTTCTAAGAGGAAAATCTTTGTGACCTTGGGTCAGACAAAGATTTCTGACAGAGTTCATCCATTTTGTTCTGTGTACCGATCACCTCATAAAACGGGGCCACGGTTCCCATCTCGGGATGAGAGAAGCCTCCCAAGCATCTCAGGGTGCCATGACTCTTGAAAGTCGCCTTGTCTCGGACTCTCCCAGGCAGGCAGACACGAGGAGACTGATGAAAACTGATTATAAACAGAAGTACAATTCTCCTAGTATCCCTTCCGAAATAAGCCAATGCCTCTCAATTGACTTTTGGAATCCATCTATTCGTGACGAAATAGCAAAGACCGGGGAGCACTTTGGGTGTTTGTGGTATAAGGACAGGACAGAGACCAACCCCCCATCAACGTTTTCACATACTGTTCCGGGACAATGCTGAGACGATCAGATTAGGACGGCTGCTGGGAATCAAATTAGAAAACCATCAAATGATTCTAGGCCATTGCATGCCCCCCACTTCCCATGTGTACCTGAAGGAAATGAGCAGCTTAACAGCCGGGGACAGTGAAACATCAGTTGCTAGTTTCCAAGATCGAGATCAGGGAGAGAAGTGAAAGGGCTCTGTGAGCCCGAGATTGGCCGCAAGGCCACAGGTCCCCACTGAGGCTTCAGTGCACCAGGTCTGCAGCTCCACCCCACACAGTCCCTGGAGGCCTTTGACGGATGGAGCAGGGTGCTGGCTCCCTATGGGGACTCTGGAAAGGCGCTATGGTTCCAAAGGCTCAATACTGATGAGGCTCCCACTCTGAAAAGTCACACACATTCCCCCGCATGTGTTGTGGTGCTGTTATCACTGAGCGCCCCAAGTCGCTGCCAACCCAAAGCACCTTACAGAACAAGTAGAGCGGGTTTTCTAGGCTGTAACCTTTACAGGAACAGATTGCCGGGTCTTTCTCCCAGGGAGCCTCTGGATGGGTTCAAACTGCCAACCTTTCCGTTACCAGCACTGTCATGTCACCAGGACTCCTCCTTGTTGGTCCAGTGTCCATCCGGCCTCAGGAACGTGGCTTCCCCACTTAGCACTCCAGGCAGGTCCTGTTGGAACTTCAGCCCTGCCATCTTGAATGGGGTCCTCCTCCTGCCCACCTCTTCAAGTTCTCTTTACAACCCTCCCTTCCAGCTCCAGTGGTGGTGAGTCCCGCTGAGAATGGGTGACCCTGTAAGAGCACGTGGAGGCCTCTGTAGTCTGAGGTTCCCGCCCCAGGCTGTGACAGCCTGATACCTCATCAGGCCCCCCTGCACACTGGGGTGCGGTGCAAAGCTCAGCCCTCTCAAGGCCTCCAGGCTCCTGGCTACCTGACCGGCCAACTTCCTGGGGGCAGCTTCAGGTCTGCCACCGCCTTCCTTCCCCCACTGAAGGGAGGCTCATGTTGCTGAGCCCCCCATCCCCACCCCAGTGCCTCAGAGCAGAGCTCACCAGAACCGGGACCACATGAGGCCCAGGCCCAAGGCACTATTTTCCCAGCTGCCCTGCTCTTGTTCTGAGTCAGGGAGTCAGGCCACTGACCCAGAGCCCAGTGTCTACTTTTCTCTTTAAAAAATCCAGTATCTCTCTTTCTCCTCCCCTCTCCTTTTCTCCTCTCCGAGCCTCCTCTCCTCTCCTCCCCTCTCTGACATTTGATTGCGATTTGGGTGAAAAACAATCCAGGTGTATCTGTTCTCTTTGGGGGAGTCCCTGAGTGGTGCGCACGGCTAGTTAACATGCTCACCTGCCAACAGGAAGGTTGGCGGTTCAAGTCCACCCCGAGATGCCCGGGAAGAAAGGCCTGGTGATCTGCTTCTGAGGAATCAGCCCATGGAGCACAGTTCTCCTGTGACCCACACGGGGGCACCGTGAGTCAGGGCCAATTCCACAGCACCGCGAGCGTGCAGAGCTCTACAAACACTCCCCAAACAACACCAAGACTGCCATGCAGGAAGGAAAGTGTGTGCGAGGCCAGGCCCCGACGGGGATGGGGCTATTTGCTCCCAGTCCACGCGATTCGTCCAAGAGTCCGGGGCTTCCGGCTCAAAGACTCGCGTGATCTCGTGACAGGTGGGGCGGACCCTCTGTCAAGTCTCACTCCTTAGAAGGGCTTAACTGCTGCGAGCTCGCAGCTTCATGTAGAGCGCTGCTCAGTGGGGTTTTGGGGACCCCTCTGGAGTCCCCGCATCTGTGCAATCCCCTCTCAGTTGAACAGAGTAACGCGCCCTCCCTTTCTTCTCGGGACAGGCGCTGGAACGCGGGATGCTTCTCAAACATAAGCAGATGGCGGCCCTCCTTCGTCACTACTGTCTCAGCTCTGTCGCGCCGCTGTAACAGAAACAGCACACGGGGGCGGCTTTAACAAACAGTAGTTTATTTTCTCCCGACTGCAGAGCTCGGCTCTCGGGGAAGGCTCTCTCTCTCTGCCGGCTCTGGAGGAAGGTCCTTGTTTCTAGCTTCTTCTTCCTGGTTCCTTGGAGATCTACCTCCGTGTGCCCTGGCCCCAGTCTTACCCCATCTCGCTCTCTATCTCCTTTCAGCTCGGTTCTGCCTCACAAGAGATTAGCTCAGACATACCCCACAGCAATCCTGCCTCATTAACATAACAAGACAGCCCATTCCCAGATGGGATTGTAACGCAGGTTGCAATGGCGGTTAGGATTACTGACAACACAGATTTTGGGGGGACATGATTTGATCCAGGAACTCTGGTAGTGTAGTGTCTAAGGCACTTGACTACTAACCAGAAGGCATGGCGGTTCAAACCCACCAGCCACTCCTCAGAAGGAAGGTTGGGCAATCCTACTTCTGTAGTGATACTGCCTCGGAAACCCAAGGAGGGGTCGCTATCAGTCAGGGCCGGCTCGACGGCACATAACAACAACAACAACATGATGTGATCCATAACAGCTGTTATTGATAATAAAGCTACAGAAGGTGTGGTGATGAGAGGAAGTTTCTGAGGCCAGAGGACATGTGAACACTGTTTCCCACGTGGGTTTTGTTCCTTTCACTGATGTAAACATGTATGTAGCAAGACATGTGCCATTGCACCATTCCTTACACCTACAGTTCAGGACGGGAGCTCTGGTAGCATAGCGGCTAAGACACTTGCCTGCTAACCAGATGGCTGGCGGTTCAAACCCACCAGCCACTCCTCGGAAGGAAGGTTGGGCAATCCTACTTCCGTAGTGATACTGCCTCAGAAACCCAAGGAGGGGTCGCTATCAGTCAGGGCCGACTTGACGGCACATAACAACAACAACAACACAGTTCAGGACATGAACTCACTCATCACCCTGTGCACCCACACCACTGTCATTTCCAAATCCCCATGACTCCTCAGAAGCTCAGGGTCCCCCACACAGTGAGGCTCCCTTCCCCTCTCTCCCACCCTGGTGACCCCTCGGGTATCCATACACCTGCCTGTTCTAGATGCTTCATCTCAGCAGGATCATACACTGTTTGTTTTTCTGTGACTTATTTCATTCGGCATGATGAGTTTTAATATCCAAAATCCGTAAAGAACCCCTCTTACTCAATAACAAAAAGACAAACAACTCAATGAAAAAGTGGGCAAAGATCTTAAACAGACACTTCACCAAAGCAGAAATGCAAATGGCCAATAAGCACATGAGAAGATGCCCAACATCACTGGGCATCAAAAGACCCCACTGCCGTCAAGGTGTGTAGAACTGCCCCACAGAGTGTCCAAGGCTGTAAACCTTTAGCAGAATGCCGTGTCTTTCTCCCATGCAGTGGCTGGTGAGTTTGAATCACTCACTTTCTGGTGAGCAGCTGAGCACTTTAGCCACTGCACCAATTAGGGCTGGAGGGAGATGCAGACCCCACCCTCTGGAGGATGCTGCAGCCCTTGTCTTGGGATGTCTGCTGTTATGGTGACGGGAGAAGTGAGTACTGAAGCTGGGAGATGGTGAATGCTGCAATGGGAAAAGGGGGTTCTGCAGGCTTAGAGGAGTCTTATTTAGATGGTAACCCTTTCAGCAGGCTAGCAGGTGCCCTTCAGGACATCCAAATCTCTGTCTTCCCTGCATCTCCCTGAGAACCGGATCTGTATCAGTCAGCTTCTACCAGGTTGTGCTGCAACAACAAACAACGCCAGAATCTCAGGAGCTATAACAACCGAGTTCTGTGTCTTGCTCATGCGCCATGATTTGGTGTTGGCACTGCTCCAGGTAGGAGTTGCAGGTGATGCAAATGTTAAGCACTGGGCTATTACCCAAAAGGCTGGCAGTTCAAATCCACCCAGGAAGGTCTGGTGATCTGCTTTGGAAAGGTCCCAGCCAGGAAGATCCCACAGAGCACGGTTGTGCTCTGAAAACATGGAGTCACCATGGGTTGTGTGGCAGTTAAGGCTATGTGTCAACTTGACTGGGCCTGGTCTTGAGTGGCTGGACAGCTGGATACAGTTATTCCCTACGGTGAGACTGGTCATCAACTCCATGGTGGAATCTACTAGAGCAGCTGTTTTAGGGATATGGTCTGCTGCTTATGTACAAGGAGCAGCTTTGGAAATGGTCTGCAGCTTTTGGCATGCTTGAACACTGCATGTAGCTGAGTCTGCATTTAGCAGCCTACCATGTCTCCTGCTGATCTTGGGACTGTCTCTGGACTTGAACTAGTAGTCTGCCATGTTGTTTGGTAATATTGGAACTGTGCCATTTTATTTGTCGACCTTGAATAAAATAACTCAGCTGCCTGAGTTAAGAAAAGCCTCAGTGGGCCAGTAGCAAGAGGCAGAGCTGAAGCCCTAGGTCAAAGGGCTTTCACCCAGCCCCTAGAACTGGCAATTTGAACTAGACTTCCAGTCTCCAAAACTCTAAGAGAATAAAATTCCTGTTTGTTAAAACCATCCATCTATTTGTGGTATTTCTGTTAGAGCAGAATGGAGTAACCAAAACAGGTTGGAATCAACTCAACAGCCACTGGTCTCATTGGGTTTCTGGTCCAACAACTTTAACTGTTCCGAGAGAGATGCTGGAGCCTCCCCAGCCTGGGGCATGCCCTTCTCCGGGCCAAGAGGGACCGCAAGAGCTGGCAGAAACACACATTGGAACCTGTGCCTGGATGTGATGTAAGCTGTGTCTGCTCGCGTGCCATTGGCCAAAGTCAGTCAAAGGGTCAAAGGTAAAGCTGATAGGATAGGAAGGAAACCTACCCCCTTCCACGGTGGTGGTGGCGGCGGTGGCGGGGAGGAGTGGGGCAGGGAAGGTCCAGAAAGGGCAGCGAATATTTGGAGCAGATAATACAAACTACTGTGCACCCCAAGGAGCCAGCGTTGTTTGAAGGGGGGCCTGGCCCGGTGACACCATACAGCAGCACAGAAACAGCAAAGGTACTGAAGTATTTTTAATCCCCTGGAAGATGGCCGTGGTGCAGACAATTACAGCTCGCTCGGAAATGTTCTTGTGGCAGACTGGTATCTCTTAAGAGAATAAATTGGCCCTGCTCAAACTCGGCAAACCATTCAGGGCCTTTCAAAACCAAAAGAGGTGCCAAGGCATTTTGTAAGCGGCTGTTAGTAATAGATGTGGCGAGTTACTTCTGACTTATTAAACAGAGAATGCTTTTATAAATGACTCCATTAGAAAGGATTCGTGAAATATTAGGGCTCTGAGAACAAGCTGAATAGGAGGGAAGGGAAGCTAATTAGGGCCGTTAGAAAGCTGTTCCTTTGGGAGCTTGCCAATGGAAACAATTCCCACCTTCCTTTTCCAGCAGGCAGTGAGTTAGGGCAGTTTGCTGGGGCTCCAAGAAGGTGGGTACCAGGGAGAAGGAGGGCTGAGGAACCAAGCCCTGCTTTGGGGCTCACGTCTGGGTGACAGGGGACAAAGGCAAACATGTGAATAACTGACACTAGATAACAGTGGTGTCTTTTTCTAATTTGTATGTGTGTACGTGCAGGTTAGTGGGAACCCACTCGCACCTAACGACGACGACGCCTGCCTGGAACCTGGGACTATTTCCTAATATAGTAAATGGGATTCTGCAGGTGTAAGGAAAGGTCCTGAGATGGGGAGATTTAGTGGATTGTGTGGGTGGGTGACTGAGTCAGTTCAGACTCAGAGTGACCGCACAGGACAGAGGAGAACCAGCCCTAGGCTGTAATCTTTACAAAAGCAGGTCACCAGGCCTCCTCTCCCGTGATGCGGCCGGCAGATTCAAACTGCCATCTTTTCAGTCAGCAGCCACATGTCTAACCATGCACCACCAGGGCTCCTTAGCACCATCACCAGGGTCCTCGTAAGAGAGAGACAGGGAGACTCAATTACAGACGGGGACGGAGACAGAGAGCGGGAGCAGACAGATCCACAGAGGCTGCGCTGCCGCCTTTGAAGACGGAGGAGGGACCATGGGCCAAGGTCGCAGCTCACTAAGCTCCTGGAACAGGCGAGGGAACAGAGTCTCCCTCCAAGCCTCTGGGGGAGCCCAGTGACTGTGACCTGCAGCACTTGGAGAAACGCGTGTGTGCTCTTTGGGGCCACTAAGCCTGTGCTCACTTTATTTTCACAGCAGCCACAGGAGAATGCGGAGAGTGTGCCTGAAGCAATGAGAGCCCAGACCGGGGGACCCCTCACAGCCCGAGAGCCCAGAGCTGCAGAGACAACCCCAGAACCTGTACTTTAATTTACTTTTATTGGATTTTCTTAAATGTCTACTTTGGTGAATGTTTTATACTAATATTATATGATACTAAGGAGCTCTGGTGGCACAGGGCTTAAGGCATTTGACTGCCAACCAGAAGGTTGATGGTTCAAACCCACCAGCCGCTCCACGAAAGGAAGATGGGGCAATCTGTTTATGTGAAGATTTACTGCCTTGGAAACCCATCGGGGGTCACTGTGGGTCGGAATCCACTCTATGGCAGTGGGTTTGGTTCTTGGTTTTTGGTACATACTATGGGGCAGTGGTGGTTCCGTGGTGGGATTCTCCATGCAGGGGACACGGGTTTGACTCCTGGCCAGTGCGCTTCCCATGCAGCCACCACCCGTCAGTCAGAGGAGGCCTGTGTGTTGCTCTGATGCTGAACAGGCTTTAGAAGCCTCCAGACAAACTAGGAAGAAAGGCCTAGTGATCTACTTCTAAAAATCAGCCAATGAGAACCCTGTTGTTGTTGTGTGCCATCAAGTCGGACCCGACTCATAGCAACCCTTCCTTGGGTTTCCGAGGCAGTACCACTACGGAAGTAGATTGCCCAGCCTTCCTTCCGAGGAGTGGCTGGGGTTTGAACCGCCAGCCTTCCGGTTAGCAGTCAAGTGCCTTAGGCAGTACGCTACCAGAGCTCCTAGTGAGAACCCTGGGGATTGCGAAGGCCTGACCCACAGCCAGTCGCAGGCATGGTGCAGGACCAGGCAGCATTCCCTTCCACTGCACAGGGGCTAACCCTGCAGCAGCTAACAGCAGCAACATACTATACTAGCACCACTGCCACCAAAAACTCAACCTCACTGCCGTCGAGTCGAATGGGCTCACAGCAACCCCTCCTTGGCTTCTATGGGAGTAGACTGCAGTCTTCCTCCTGAGGAGTGGTTGGTGGGTTTGAACCACTAGCCTTCTGGTTAGCAGTCAAGTGCCTTAGGCACTGCGCTACCAGAGCTCCTGCTACTATACAGCATCCCAGTACTAGTGGGCAGTGCACCAGTAACCAAACAGCAACCCAGTGTGTGGTGGGAGTACCTGCTGGTCTGATGGAGCTGTGTGACCAAAACACTTGTGGAGACCCCAGTCCAGAGGCAGGGTGAGCACTGGGGAGACTGGCAAGGGCTCGGAAAGATGCCAAGGGCTGGGCTAGGGGAGGCACACGGAGCTGGGTGAGCAGGTCTGAGATGGAGTGGGAGGGATGGGTGCAGAGCCTCAAGGGTGCCCACTGGGTCCTGACTTGAACAACACGGGGTGACGTTCATGAAGAGAAGGTGACGAGTCAGCCCTAGCACGTTTGAGCAGCTTGGGGCATCCGCGGCAGCCAGGTAAGCAGGTCTGGGGCTCGGCCTCAGAAGAAACAGAGCCAGGATGCTCCTTAGAAGCGAGGACAGTGAGACTCGTCTTGCTCACCTCGGACACATCATCAGGAAAGACCGATCGCTCAATAAGGACGTCACGGTTGGTCAAGGAGAGGGTCAGGGAAAATGAGGGACACCCCCAATGAGATGGAGGGACACGACAGTCACACAACAGGCAGAAACATACCAACGGTCGTGAGGAGGGCACAGGACCAGGTATGTGTCTTTCTGTTACGTGTGATTTTATGCGTGATTCTTACAGCATCGAACAACGACGACATGCAAATGGGCAGAGTGGGGAGCTGAGGACCCAGGGCTTGAGGGTTGGAGAGAAAGCAGGATGGCGAAAGGCAGAGCAGACGCCCACCAGGAAGAGCCGGTGACACAAAGCAGCAGCCAGGAGGCGCCCCTTGGTCTCCCACACTATGGAGCGTCAAGGGAGAGGCACTGAGAGCCAGGCACAGGGCCCTTGCTGCGATGGAGGCAGCATGCGGCTAGGATTGAAGCCAGGTGCGTGCACTCACCAGGGAACTGTTGGGAACTGAGGAGAAGCACTTCCTCCCTGTGACGGGTTTTTTTGCCAGTCAGGATGGAAATGATGAAGCTCCCTTTTGGAGAACATTTCTGGTTAATTTCTGGAGGGGATCTGAAATTGAGGGTGAGACCATGGTCCAAGGAATGGCAAATCTGCCTAAAAGCTTCTGCATGAGAAATTAAGGACATGGGCAAAGCCGGCCCCTCAGGGAGCGGGGTCTTGCCCCATGTGCAGCTCCTGGGTGCAAGCACACCATGCCCACACCTCTCCCCATCAATGCCTGCAGATCCCATCAGGTGGGCGACACGCCCATTAATGAGAGAATGTCCATAAGCATTGTAACTTAAACTCACTGTCCTGGAGTCAGATATGACTCATAGCGACCCCTCCCTGGGATTCCAAGGTGGTATCACTACGGAAGTAGATTGCCCAATCTTCCTTCTGAGGAGTGGGTGGTGAGTTTGAACCATCAGCCTTCTGGTTATCAGTCAAATGCCTTAGGCACTACGCCACCAGAGATAAACCCAAGACGGGTAGGCGACACAGCAGGCTGCTGGCTTTGGAGACTGACGAAGCCAAGAATGGCAGTTGAAACAGCAGCCACCGACTAAAGTTCAGAGGAAGACGTGCCAGATGCAAGATCTGGAGCAAAAAGCCAGTGACCTGTCCCAGGAAGTGCATATATTGGAAGCAGGCCAGAGCCTGAGGAAAGTCCCTCTCCACTGACTGGCTGCTCACAGCAGATCGCACCCTGGAGGTCATTACATCACACTACATCAGATCTCATCATGCGGGACAACTACATCTAAATGCCAAACCACTGGGAATCATGGCCCAGTCAAGCTGACACACAACCATAACTATCACAGCTTCCAAAAATTATCCAGTGAAAACCCTATGGATCACAACAGAATACTGACTGTCCCACTGTTATGGACTGAATTGTGTCCCTAAAAAACGTGTTATAAATCCTAACCTCTATGCCAGTGGTTAGGAGCTCTGGTAGCATAGTGCCTAAGGCACTTGACTGCTCACCAGAAGGATGGCGGTTCAAACCCACCAGCCACTCCTTGGAAGGAAGGTTGGGCAATCCTACTTCCGTAGTGATACTGCCTCAGAAACCCAAGGAGGGGGTCGCTATGAGTCAGGGCAGACTTGACTGGACTCGACGGCACATAACAAAAACAACAACAACATGCCTGTGGTTATAATCCCATTTAGGAATGGGTTGTCTTTGTTATGTTTATGGCCAGGATTACTGTAGGGTGTGTGTGTGTGTGATTTGGGTTAAAGTTTACAGGGCAAATTCACTTTCCATACAGGTCACATATACTTTGTCTCATGACATTGACTACAATTTTCCACAATACAACAGCTCCCTTCCCACTTCCTCCCCATAGTTATCTCTTCCCTATGTCCTTCCCTCCCATGCATTCCTGCCCCACCAAGCTGTCTCCCTGTGCATACATAGCCCTTCTATTCTCCCATGATTGATCTCTCCAAAGAGTGTAATTACCTAATGTAAATGTTCAGCTCATATGCCTGTCTTTTGTTTGGCTTGAAGCCACAGGAGTCAGTTCAATTCAGACCTGAAGGGCAGCTAGGGGCCATAGTCTCAGGGCTTTCCCCAGGCTCTATCAGACCAGCAAACCTTTTTTTTTTGATGATTTTGAGTTTTGTTCCACATTGTTCTCCCACTCTATCCAAGATCTCCTAAAGAGATCTCTCTCCAAGTGCTTGACAATGGTAGCTGGGCACCATCTAGTTCTTCTGGTCTCATAGTCTTATAGGCTGAGGGTCACATGGTGTACCAGTCACTCAGACTAATTGTTCCCATGCGTCTTTGGTTTTATTCATCCTTCTTTGTTCTTGACGAGGAGACATGCATCATTGCATCTAGATGGCCACTTGCAAGCTTTTAAGATCCCCATTGCTGCTCCCCAAAGTATGATTTTACCCGATTTTTAATGAAATCAGTTTCAGGCCTTCCCTTCACCCCTACGCCTTCCCAGGGCACCACTGGGCTCCCTCTCCTCTCTACCACCCATCCCTCACTGTGAGTATTTTTAATAGAATGGATTACATCAGCATCCTTCCTTCCGGAACAACAGACCAGCTCTTGGAGGGGATGCTGGGAAGATCAGGACAGGATGCAGTGGCCAAAGCAATGACCGACTTGAGCTTCTGAGTCACGAATTGTCATAATGAGAAGGCACAGTGCGTTGCTGTTGCTTATTTGGTGCCTGCCCTCTGTAAAAGCCCTGGGGATGAAAATAACAGGCTTTTAAAGGAAGAGCTGCACAGGGTTCTACTTAACAGGCGGCACACAGCCCATCAGCTACAGGCAGACCCAGACAGACGCATGGCCGCCTGGTCCTGGGAGCCGAATTTAAATGCCACCTCCAGCAGCCTCCCTGAGCACCAAGGAGCAGGAAGGAGCCCAAGAAGGCAGGATTGCTGTTACTCAATAGAACAGGCTAAGGGTTCCCAAGAAACCTGCCAGCAAGGGCTAATGGGACAGGACAACCTATCTGAGAAGTGTAGCTGCAATGACAAAGTCAACTCCTCAAGACCAGGCTCGGAGACCTGCCTCCTGACCACCCTCCTGGGGGAGAAGGGCATTGTCAAGACAAGTTCTTGGCTGCGTGGGGTAGGTGGGGCAAGAGGGGGCGAGTGGCTGGGGGACGCAAAGTCGTTTCTCTAGAAATAGGACTGCTTGGCACCTTGAGGTCCCTGTGGGGTGAGCAGGGCAGGTGGGCTCTGTTAAGAGAGATGAGGGGGTAGAGGATGACTGCTGAGGGGACAACCAACAGCGGGGATCTCGCCTGTGCACTTCCTCCACTCACCAAACAGGCAGACACCTCCTGTGAGCACTGGGTTCCTGCTGAAAGGAAAGTGTCACATGGTAAGACTAGGCCCCTGTCCTGCCCAGAAAGAGGCTGTGCCTAGGAGCCAGAAGTAAAAATCAGTGAGGTAAATGCAGGGCACATGGCAACCTGGGAGTAGTGATGCAAAACTATCTTGTCTTAGAGAACTGAGGAGAGCTTCACAGAAGAGGTGACATTTGAGCAGGGTCTCAAGGGATGAATACGAGTTTGCTGGGTGCAAATGGCAAGAAAAGGCCATTTCAGGCCGAGGGGGCAGCAAGCACAGAGCCAGAGCTCTGAAAAAGCCAACTACCCCCCCCCCTTCTTCCTTTTCTACCATCATCATCATCCCAGCTCCAAAAGGGCTTCCTGCTTCCTCCAGATGCAGCTTTCCAGTGTATCTTGGCTATTCTGAGAGCAACAGACATGATTTTGCTCCTTTTCCTTTGGGAGTCTTCATCTAGGGGGACATCAAGTCCTTCAGAAGCGTTGTGGGTCATGTGAGGCACTATGGGCAGCGTGGGCTGCTGCATGGTGGGTGTTTGGTCTTGTTCAGCCCACGAAGGGCCCCACCTTCTGGAGACGGCCCCACCCCTGGTGACCAGGGGTCTAGAGGAGGCTGCACTCTGGGCCTTCGCCCCACACCCATCCTGGGTCATGTGCCTCTGAGCTGGGCTGGTTGGTACACTCACTCCCACGACACTGTGATGGGGCCGGATGTCAGCACAGGACTCATTTCCGTACTGTCTGTGGCTGCTGCAAGCAGGCATCACAGGGCCCGCATGCCCTCCATACCTACACTACAGTCAGTTCTTGTAATCTGCGGTAGTTATGTCTTCTAAAGTTCCTGCAAACACCAATCAACGACTACAGAACCGTTGCTCCTGGAGGAAACAGAGAGAAGTTTCTGTGAGCCACTGTGCATTCTGAACACCTTCTAAGCCAGGGGTTCATCCCCCAGCAAAGACGACACAGTGTTCTGTCGTCATCCACAGGGTTTCTCGCTGGCTAATTTTCAGAAGCAGATGACCAGGCCTTTCTCCTTGGTCTGTCTCAGTCTAGAAGTTCTGCTGAAGCCTGCCCCTCTGGGCGAAATGCCGGTGGTACAGCTTCCAGCATCACAGGGACACACCAGCCACCAAGGTTCAACACACTGACAGACAGGTGGTGGCAGCTGAGCACGAAGCTTCTACCTGCACAGTTCACAGCATCCTGTTGAGTGAAATACAACCCTGGTGGCATGGCATCCCTATTCATGGTGCACAATTTTCAGGGCCAAAGCCTTGGTGAGGGACGTGGGGACTCACCAACCAGAGGCGCAGTGGCAGCCACTGACAGGTAAGTCACTTAGACAAACAGGGTCCAGTGCTCGACCCTGGAGTCCCGACCTCTGGGTGAAGAGCAGTGGTAGTCACTTCTGGTTAAGTCACTTAGACACATAGGTTCTGGTGCCCGACCCCAGAGTCCCCACCCCTTGGTTTATACTCAAGCCACATTGTTAATCACTTTGTCCTTGACATAAATTAAGAGTTGAAAACAAAACATGGGTATTATGTTCATAATTTTCCAGCTTGAGTGGTTTTGTCTTCATTTCTCTAAGCCAGTGCTAGATGGGAAAGACGCTATTTCACAGTATAAATGATAGCCCCTGAGTGTTGTCAAACGAGGCAGTGGTGGCTCAGTGGCAGAATCCTCGCCCTCCCTGTGGGAGACCTGGGTTCGATTCCCACCCAATGCACCTCCAGCGCAGCCACCACCACCCGTCCACAGTGGCCTCAGACGTGCCAGCGAGCGGGAAGACGGCACAGGACAGGGCAACGTTTCATGCTGCTGTTTGTGGTGTCACCATGAGGCAGAGCCGACAAGCTGCCCTAGGAGAAAAGTCAAGGCAAGTGTGTCCGCGAACCACTGAGCTAGTGAGATAATCTGAAAAGGATCTACCGCAAAGCACAAACTCAAAGCTCGAGTTTAGAAGCTGAGGAGGAGCTGGTCAGGCGTGCAGGCGAGGATGGTACAAGCAGTCCCTGACCTACAACGCGCTCCGTTCCAGCAACGACTCCATCGTAAGTACATTCTCACCTAAGTTGAAAAATCTCATTTTGTTTACTTGGATTTCGTTATTTTTGTCTTTTATTATCAGTATCTTTATAAATCCGATCTTCCTTTGACTTTGGGGTTTGGAAACATACACCTGAGAATGAGAACATCAGTGCTGCAACACTGTACGTAGGACATATTACTAACGACATGATGCATGAAGGAAAAGACGGAGAAATATGTGTTAAGTCAGCAACTATCTGTATTGTAGCCTGAAGGAGCAGCCTGAGTGAGGAAACAGCCCACATGTTCACGAGGTGACACGTGGCACTCCGTGATGGGGTGCTGTGTACCTGAGAGCAGAGGGCGGGTCATGAAGTGCCTCTTGTGTCCTACTGAGGTTAGGCTTGCCCCTGGGCTCTAGGGATCCAAGGATGATGCAAACAGTTAAGCAAATGACTACTAGCTGAAAGGCTAGTGGTTCAAACCCACCCCGTGGCTCCTTGGAAGACAGGAAAAAGGCCTTGAAAACCCTATAGAGCAATTCTACTCTGCACACATGGGGTCACCATGAGTTGGAACTGACTCTACGGCTACCACCACCAGCAATCTGGGCTTGGAGAGCTCGGGTGGAGAAGTCATGGTCCATCACTGTGGCAGCCTGTCCTGTGGGTGGAAAGAGGGAGGGTGACAAGGGGCTGGAGTGTGGGTCCAGTCCTGAGTTATAGTTCTGACCAGTATCTGCTGGTTAAACCAAGTCCAGCATGAGCAGGACTGCCTGGAATACAGGAGGGCTCAGTAAATGGCCACTGTTACTCTATCACCAAGCGTCCACTACCACCATCTGCAGACTGCTGGCTAAAGAGGACACAGCAGTCACATCAAACACAGGAGCACGGCTGCTGACACACCGCCCATCAGCAACACCCACCACCACCAACCCCAACAACATACCACTCCAGGCCTCCATAGAGCTCACCTGTAGCCTGTGACCGTGGCCTTCAATTCCACCTTCACCCTTCACAGATGTCTTCCCAGCTTTCATGTCTCCACATTCCACCTGACATATGAGGGCCTTCACCCTGTGCCCCAACTCCAGCCTCAATCCTGGGGACGAGGAGCTAGCAGTGTTATACAAAATGACTGGCTCCTACTCAGTTGGTAAGGGCCCCAGTCACGGAGATGTCAGAGGAACCCAAGTGCCTTCAGCCCTTTCACTAAGATTCCTATTCTGTGTATAGCAAACATGTGCCAAGAGTTCCAAGACTACCCTGTGCCACTGCAGGCATCACCAATGGATCATGACCCTATGCACTGCAGACATAACCAATGATCACAGCACTCTTCCTGTTACTCCTGGATGTGCTGAACACCCTCCTTGGCACAGTACTCAGGCAATTAGGAACATGCTTTACACCAGGATACCTTATCCCGTTGTCATGGTTTTATGACACGTGCTCTGCTCTGCTCCTCTGGAATAAGGTGGATTATGAAAATGCTCCTGGGCCCTCCTCTCTAATCCCTCATGTATCCTTTTCTCAGGTGGGGAGGTTTATTATTGCTGAGAGACTGACATTTCCCAATTCCCAGAGGAGGAAGCCACTGCCCATCTATCAGTATGTTGTACTGTGGTGGGCTGTGTGATGCTGGCAGCTATGCCATCAGTATTTCAGAAACCAGCAGGGTCACCCATGCAGACAGGTTTCCATGGACCTTCCAGACTAAGACAGACTAGAAAGAAAGGCCTAGAAACCTACTTCCAAAACTCAGCCAATGAAACCCTAGGGCTCACAACAGAACACTGTCTGATTCGCTGGCTGTGGACACGCCACCAGGAGGGACCAGTCGCTGGGGAGGACAGCGTGTCTGGTGAAGTAGAGGGTCAGTGGGGGTGAGGGAGACCCTCGGGGAGATGGACCGGCACAGGAGCTTCCAGGATGGCTGCCAGTGTACCGGCAACAGTGAGGAGGACAGGACTGGGCAACGTTTCATTCTGTTGTACGTAAGGTCGCCACAAGTCAGACTCAACTCAACAGTAGCTCCCTATCTCTGGAGAGGGGCAGAGGCTAACGTGTCAGAGAGGGCTCACGCCCTCTGATTTACTCACCAAGCAAGTCACAGGCAGAACTGGAGAACCACAGGCTCTTCCTCCCAGAGGAGGGGAGGGGACACTCCACTTGCAGGTGAGGGGAGAGACCCACTCTTACAGGGGAGGGGAGGGAACCAGTTGGGAGAAAAAATCAGTTCAGTTTTTCAACTATCCAAGTCATTTTATCCAACTGCTTAGCCAACAAATCAGAGCACAAATTTCTGGTGGTCCCCAGTGAGAGCCAATGAATAAGCTACCCAATTGATTTGCTCCCAAATAAGAAGAATGGAGAAGACGTGGTCTGGGGCCTCACAGTGTCTTGAATTTGTAACACCACCACAAGGAAGGAAGCCTGGAGAATAATTAAGATGTTTGACTCTTCACATTTTCTGCAAATATTGCCGACTCCTTCCTCCCATAGGGTACATAGCGTCCCTAGCAGTCAGATGCTTACATTCCTGGTTTATAGGAAGGTTTGTGGCCACTACCTGTCCTTCTTTCTCTACGACCTATGCCAGAATTCCTGAATCCATGAGTCAAAATCAAAACACACCAAGAACCCCCCAACACACACACACACACACACACACACAAACTGCTGCCATTGGGTCAGTACCAACTCAAGTGGACCCCAGGCATCTCAGAGTAGAACGGTGCTCCAAGGTCTCAAGGGCTGATCTTGGGAAGCAGATCAGCAGGTCTTTCATCAGGGGAACCTTTGGGTGGACCTGAGCCTTCAGCATTAACCATCTGTGCTACTGGGGCCTCCTTCCAAATAGGAGGGTGTTTTTCCTCCAGAAAATGCAATGAGTTGACGACTCTACACCAAACATCTTTAAAGCCTAGTCACAAAAGCTAAGATGTTTTATTATTAGCAAAGAAATGAAATCGGTAAAGAACAGAAGCACTAAGCAGGCTAATGGCCCACAAAATTAGTCCCGGCCAACTCACATTACATCAACAGTGCCCCGGGAAGAGCTGGCCAATTTATATACAAATAAAAAATGAGAAAAACAGCCTGGCCTACTCAGAAATCAACAACAAGGAAGATTAAACCATCTCTCTGCTGACAGGACAGGCGGCTGTGGATACATTTCAATGCCAACTTTAGGCTGAATTTCAGTTGCAGGATCTTATTTAAGGAAAATAGGCTTTCTCCACAATGCAGCAGAAAGCACACCTCCTCATCCTTCTCCTGTTTTGTTCTGATTATAACAATATTCATTCACGTTTCTTTATTCATAGGCTGTCTTTGTTGTTAGCTATTGTCACACCGACTCCAGCTCATGGGGAACCTGTCCGTGTGCGCCGTAGAACTGCTCCCCGGGGTTTTCTAGGCTGTGACCTTGAGGAAACACATCGCCAGCTCCATCTTCCAAAGTGCTTCTGGGTGGGGTCCAAGGGCCAGCCTTTCAGCTCAAGTGAGCCACCGTTTGTGCCACCCAGGGACTCCTCTGATAACCCGCTTACATAACTAAGATGATGCTAAATGTGATTTTGTACTCTATTGTAACCTTTGCATTAGGTCATAGGCATCTCCTGTCATTACAAAGTCCTTCAGAATGTTTCCAATGGCCACCAGCACGCCACTGACAGTGTGGGTCAGATCAATGACCCCCACCCAAAGGTGCTATCCCGTCATCCACTCATAGCACCGTTGGTGCTCCTGAAGGTGCAGTCTCTCCTCATTGCACACCCTCTTGAGCTGATCTCATTCTTTTTTGAGGCTTCAGTGACGATATCCACCACGATGTCTCTCACGTTTCTCTCTCCCTCCACCCTCTCCAGAACTGTCTATATGATTGCCAACTCAGCCATCCTCTCGAAGCCTCCATGTCCACAAATGAACTAAAGTGCTTCCCTGAACCAGGTTCCCTTCCAGTGTGAACAGCCTGAAGCCACAGTATCCTTCCTCCTGTTCTCAACCAGAGGCCCAGGAGTTGTCTTTGACCTTTCACCTCACCCACTCCATACAGCCAGTGGGCCAAATTCCTAAGATTCCTTGGATCTCCCAAATCCATCCACCAGTTCTAGCCCAATCACTGGGCCACACGGATGGCTGTGCACAGCACAATGCCACCTCCTCCCGCCTGTTCTACACCTACCAACTCATCTCCTTGTGTTTTGGTCTCTCCATTTTGCAACCTGCAGCCAGAGGGACCTTATTAAAATGCAAATCTAATCATATTGCTCCTTTGCATAATTGCTCTTAGGCCTGGCCTACGTCTCCTGAGTATGTCTCCTGGCTTCCTTGCATGGCCTGGCTGCTTCCTACATCTGCGTCATCCGTCGGCTCTGTCCACCCTTGCCTTCTTACAGCTACTGAAATGTATCGCAGGAGCCTGCTGAGCCACGAGGCCTGTGCATTAGCTGGGGCCTCTGCCTGAAACACTCCAGCTGCCTTCTGCCCTGGCCGCTCTAAAATTCCCAAAAGGCAAGCTTTCCAGGTGCACACTCTCACTGAGACTGTCCCTTAACACTTAGCACAGCGTGCTTTATGCTAACATTGATCTGTGTAAAGCTTTCATGAACGTGCCTTTGACACTGACAAACATCATAATGGTGAGAATTATATTTCTGCTTTTCTTTCACTTGCCGCTGAAATCACCACTGTTGTTGTTAGGTGCCATCAAGTCAGTTCCCACTCATAGTGACCCTGCGCACAACAGAACGGAACACTGCCCGGTCCTGCTCCGTCCTCACAACCACTGCTGTGTCTGAGCGCACTGCTGCTGCCACCGTGTCCATCTCACTGAGGGACTTCCTCTTTCTTCGCTGATTCTCTGCTTTGCCAAGCATGATGTCTTTCTCCCAGGACTGGTCCCTTCTGATAGATGACAAATGTACGTGAGACAAAGTCAAGCCATCTTCAGTTCCAAACAGCATTCTGGCTGTACTTCTTCCAAGACAGATTAGTTTGTTCTTCTTGTAGTCTGTGGTATGTTCAATATTCTTTGCCAACACCGTAGTTCAAATGTATCAGTTCTTATTCTGCATTCCTTATTCATTATCCAGCTTTCCCACGCATGTGAGGCACCTGAAAATTCCATGGCCTGAGGAAAGTGCACCTTTGCTTTGTAAAACTTTAAAGGGGTTTTATGTAGCAGATTTGCCCAATGCAATACAACATGTGATTTTTGGGTTGTGGCTTCAGAGTAAAATGAAACCCTCGACAACTTCCACCTTTTCTCCGTTTATCAGGATGTTGCTTATTGGTCCAGTTTTGAGGATTTCTATTTTACATTGAGGTGTAATCAACACTAAAGGCTGTAGTCTTTGCTCTCAGCAAGCAAGGTTGTACCATCTGCATATCGCAGGTTGTTAACCAGTCTCCCTCCAATCCTGATGCCGCTTTCTTCTTCATATAGTTCAGCTTCTCAGATTATCTGCTCAGTATGCAGGCTGAATAAGTATGGTGAAAGGGTACAGCCTTGACGAACACCCCGCTTCATTTTAAACCATGTAAAACCCCCTTGTTCCGTTCAAATGACTGCCTCTTGGTCTGTGTACAGATTCCTCATGAGCACAATTAAGTGTTCTGGAATTCTCATTCTTCTCTATGGTACCCATTACTTCTTATGATCCACACAGTCAAATGCCTTTGCATAGTCAATACAACACATGTAAAAGTCTTTCTGTTATTCTCTGTTTTCAGCCAAGACCTATCTGATATCAGCAATGACGTCCCTTGTTCCATGCCCTCTTCTGAATCTGGCTTGAATTTCTGGCAGTTCCTTGTCAATACTGCTACAACCATTTTTGAATTACCTGCAGTAAAATTTTACATGCATGTGGTATTGACATTGTTCAATGATTTCCACATTCTGTTGGATCACCTTTCTTTGGAACGGGCACACAACTTTCAGTCGGTTGGCTAGGTAGCTGTCTTCCAAATTTCTTGGCATAAAGGAGTGAGTGCTTCCAGTGTTGCATCCATTTGTTGAAATATGTCAATTGTCATTTTGACTTCACCAAGTACAAGTTAGTACAGTGTCCCGCTTTCAATGGAGGTGGGGAGACTGTCTCATCTATGGATTGTATTTCCGCATGGAATAGAGGGAGTTATTAAATAGCTGACGTACGAGCAGGAAGTGGGCCTGACAGGGCCGAGAACCACAGAACTAGAAGCATGTTTAAAATAAACAGCCAGAAGAAAATGAGTGCTCCAAGTCTTTACAAAAGATGATTTTATTCATTTAATTTTTAGGATAAAAGAATGTAAAAATCTTTGTGACAACTTTCAGAGAAAGAACCATTGAGCATTTGATAATGTTTTCACTTCGAAAAGCACCTGAACCTTCAAGAACAGACTGGTTGTAGCATCCAGAGCTAGCCGAGTGAAAGAAGGTGTAGACCGCCATGTGCAGGGAAGAGAGGCTGGAACGGTGGTTTCTAACAACAAGGGAATTATACTCAGTGTTTCAAAGTTTTGGCAAGACCAATTACCCAATGCTATCATGTGGTAACTCCTCTCAGAGAACAAAGAGTTCACTCTAATCCAAGCCATGTGTGACCTTCCATAGTGGTCAGGATGGGAGTGGAATGAGCTCTGAGGCAGCTTAGGTTCAATTCAACTTCCCAATGGGTGGGCATGAGTAAATCTGAAAGTAGCTGATTCAGTATTCTTAAAACACTGACAACCGAAACTGTGTTCAAGAGATGTCATGTTAAGATATGAGAAAGGGACTGAGAGCTTATCTTAAAAGAAGCAACAGGTAGTGCAATTCAAAATGGCTGCTCCACCAAAAGCCGCTGGCCTGGTAAGAGAAGGAGGTGGGACAACCATTCCCTGTGTCATACTCGCATGAACGGCATCCTAGGGAGGTTACCAATCATCACTCAAAACTATCAGTTAAATTCTAATAATGATGGTGCACTCTCCCCACCATCACCCTCCACGCCCCCCAAGAAACAGGATTTTCCTCTCAGAAAATCAGGAAAGGGAGTGAGCTCTGCAAAGAAATCCCAAGGCTGAGTCCCAGACACGAAAAGAGAAATGTTCTTTCAGAAACCCCACTCCAGGCAGGATTTGAGTCTCCATGTTTTACCTTAGCATCTTCACTATATGAAATACAATTTGTGTCATTTGTCCTTGGAAAAACCATGGGAATCCAAGAACCTCCTGGGGCATCCAGCTTTTGTCCTTCAGCACCCTGGACTCAGATCATCTCAACATCCAGAAATATCCTTTGATCTGTTCTTTCTCTGATATCTTGTGTCCTTGGGATCAAAGCCTCTTTCATGGGCACCGAATAATGCCCACCGAGGAGTTCTGGCCATATAATCCTTCGCGCTGAAAGTCTTTGACCCACCGCTATTCTCGTATTCTTGGATGAGCTCCTGAAAGCGGTTATAATCGATCCACGTCCACCATTCTCTCTCAATCTTAAACTGGAGAGAACAAGAAAAAAAGGTCAGGTCAGAAGTAAAAGGTCTTAACAGCACCAAAAAAACCCATAAAAAAAGATCAAACACACACCAAAAAATCAAAAATGAGCCTGATGTTTTCTATTACATTAAACAACACTCTTTCCTCCTCCACATATGGTTCCAGATCAAAGCAGTGTGTAGGACAGGCAAAGGAGACTAGCTTTTCCCCTGGGGACCAATGCCACACCAAACCTGGAAGACCCAACTGCTGAATGAAGAATTCTTCCTGAAACCGGAGTCAAGTTTATCTTGAGCAGTATCAGGTACTCAAAACCCACGGCCATCTAGTTGATTCCAACTAGTTGATTCCAATTCACGGCGACCCTGTAAGAACAGGGTAGAAGTGCCCCATAGGGTGACCGAGGTTGTAAATCTTTATACGGAAGCAGACTGCCGCGTATTTCTCCAGCAGAGCAGACGGTGGGTACGGACTGCTGACCTTCCAGTTAACAAGTAAGCCCTTAACCACTGGGGCTTCAGGGCTCCTTTGTATCAGATACAGAGGGTTAAATTTGGGGGCATTATCATGTGCTGGTATCATGGCTGAGCTAGTTTTAATTCCTGTGATGACCACTCTCTACCCAGGATGAATTTTCACAGTTGTGTTTGCTGCACCTAGTGGAAGAAAAAGTCCTCTTCATCACTAAATGTTGCTTGCGTTTTGGGTGACCCTTTAGTCAATGACTTCTCATTCAGAAACGCTACCTAAATGACTTCAAATAGCCTTGTCAGTCAAGTGTGGATATATTTCTCATGAGTCAAAGCCTGACTAAGAACTCCAAAGGGGAATAACCGAATTTGTACTCTCTCAAGAAGACTGCTTCTCAAAAGTCACTGCAGAACAGTGACCAGGAAAGAAGAGACTCTGATTAACAAAAATTTAAAGGACTTTGTTTTGTTTAGCTTTTTTGAGGTTTTTTGGGAGGATAAATAGATATATTACAAAACATTTGCCAATCCAACAATTTTTACACGTACAAATTCAGTGACATTGACTACATTCATCACGTGCAACAACTACCACTACCCTTCCCAAACTGTCCCCCATTGTTAACAGAAATTCCATGCTCCCCTAAGCAGTGACTCCCCCAACCCTTCCCTCCCACACACTCTTGATAATCACTCCTATAAACGTTTGGTCCTATGAAGCTTTCTGGTCTGGACCTTTCTTTGTTCATAAATTTTTGATTATTGATTCAATGTTTTCACTTGTTTAGTTTGTTGAAATCTATTCTTTCTTCTTGAGTCTATATAGGAAGTTTATGTGTCTCTAACAATTTGGTCATTTAATCCCAGTTACATAATTTGCTAGTGTACAAAATGTTCATGGTATTCTCTTATCTACTTTTTATTTCTGTAGGGCTCATTATAATGTCTCCTCTTTCAATTCTAATATTAGATATTTGCTTCTTCTCTTTTTCTTTGTGAGTCTGGCTCAAGGTTCGTTGATGTCATTCACCTTTTTAAAAAATCAATTTCCGGTTTCATTGATTCTACTGTTTTTCTATTTTCCATTCACTTACTTCTGTTCTTATCTTTATTTCCTTCCCTCTGACGTCTTTGGCCTTGGTGCTCTTTTCTAATTCCTCACGTTGAAAAGTTAGGTTACTGATTTGAGACCTTTCTTCATCTTTTTGTTTTTTTCCTTTTTCAAAAACACTTTCTGACAGTTCTTCCCCCCTAAATTTTATTTATTTCGCAGTTGTGGTTGAGAATACACAGGAAAACATATACCAATTCAACATTTTTTATGCTCACAATTTAGTGACACTGACTACATTCTTCGAGTTGTGCAACCATCCTCATCCTCATCCTTCTTTTCTGAGTTGCTCCTCTTTCATTAACATAAACTCAGCCAAACCAGACTCGCTGCCATCGGGTCGATAAACTCACTCTCTAATCTTATGAGTTGCTGCTGTCACTCTGATCCCATAGAGACAGTTCATAAAAGAACCCAATGCTCAAGGCAGACCTTTTTCACTAGTTAAGCCAAACTATTACACAGTTTCAAGACTTCAGGAAAGATTTCTGGTTTAAGGTTTAAAGATTATCTCAGGGCAACAGCTTCAGGGGTTCATCTAACCTCCATGACTCCAGGAAGTCTAGAATGTGTAAGAATTTGAAATTCTGTTCTGCATTTGCCCCCTTCTGATTAGATTATTTTCTGGAATCTTTGATCTAAAATGTTCAGTGATGGTGGCCAGGCACCATTCAGTTCTGATTCTCAGGGCAGAAGAGCAGCTGCATCCAGGCAACTGGCCACACATTCCAAATTATTCCTGATTCTCCTTTCTCTGTTGCTCCAGGTGAAGAGTGGCCAATCATGATGCCTTGGATGGCCACTTGCAAACGTTATTAGGCCAATTAATTGGGATGTCAATGAAACCATAGTTCTTTTTTAATGCAGGCACTTAACATGATAAATTTCCTTCAAGCACTTCCTTCTCTGCATCCCCTACGTTTGATTATGTTGTGCTTTCATTTTATCCAGCTCTACATATTTTCTGATTTCTCTCTTGACCCGTTGGTTGCTTAAGAGTGTCCTGCTCAATTTCTGCACGTGTGTGCACTTTCCAGGTCTCCTTCTGTTACTACACAGCGGTGAAGAACGTGCACTGTGCTGCTGCTGGGTGAAGTGTTCTATATATGTCTGTTGGGTCTAGTCAGTTCACAGAGCATTGTTCCAGTCCTGTCTTTCTTTATTGATCTCTCTAGATGGGAACTGTGAAGGTTTTGAATTCAAAGTATCTGTTTGGCATTCATTTTTGTACATGCATAATTAATACACTGACACTTGATTTATAAACAGACAATTCTTTTTGTTATGTCTTTTAAAAAAACCTTGATTCACTCTATCAGAATCAAGTAATAATTTCATGTTCCAGCCAAGAAAAATATTGAAAATATGTAAGTTCCAGGATTTAGAACATTAAAAATGCCATCTTTCAATGGTATTAGATTTTCTCCCCCACAGCTAAGAGCTTTCTAGGGGGAAATGGCAAATAAATAGGAAAACTTAGTTTCATCACCAATTATGGTTAAGTCTTCTTCTAATAAGAATATTCTTTGAAATGGTACCTGAAGGCCCTCTATAATCCAAGATGCAAAATCCTTATCTCGCCATCACTTTCCTGGCAAAGACTGCCCCCCTGAGGGCTTCGATGATGCTGAGAGAAGTCACTGGCATCTCCAGGCCATGTGCTTCAAATGTGCAGAGTCAAAGGTGACTCTCCCTGTCCCTGACCCCTCACATCCACAACACCTCCAGGCCCCACCAATCGTTCCTGTGCAGCACATCTGCCCCTACACCCTAAAAAGCCTTCGTTTCTGGGACTCCACGACAGTCTTCTAAATGGATTGATCTTCTGGTTCCAGTTTTGGCTGCATGCAATTTCTACAGACTGCCTGAGATGACCGCGTCTACAGTGGACTAGAATGCCTGTTCCACAACCGTAGTCAGAACATCAAATCTGTGCCCAGATGCTCCTGGAGAGCCGCTCCCCTTCTTCGTGCTCCCCTACTGCTCTCTCTGTCTCATCAGCACCTACTTATGCCCCGGGTCTCCTGGTCAATGTCCTATGCTCTGGGACATCTTCCCGAACACTTTAGACTATGCAGTTCTCCTGCCATGGGATCTGACTGACTCTGACGCTGGCCACCAGCAGTCTATTGTAACTGCTCCCAAGTCCCATCCCATCTGACTCACTGTCATTAATGACATTGTTTAGGGCAGGCAAGGGCAGAGCCATTTCCCATTTACCTCTTAACAAAGCTGGAAGACCATGTGATAAAAGAAACTGACATCCTGAGAGACGCGATGGAATGGTTGCTGCTATCGGCTCCACAGAACATGAGTGGACTGTTTTCACAGTATGTTCGTAATTAAGTCACAAATGCTCATGACATGCTCATTAATGTACATGTAAGTAAATGGGGACCAATAATAACTCCTTCCTTCTATTCCTCTCGCTTATCAACAATGATGGAATGCCAACAGTGGATTCAGTCCAATCACAGGCATTTAAAAAGTAATTACAATACAACCTGGCATGTGCAGTGAGGAGGCTATGTCCCAGGCACCCTGGGGAAAGGTGTGATAGATAAATCACAACCCTCCCTCCTCACCGAGTAGCAACTCCCAAACTCCCAACGAGAAGGGTCCCCTTGGGGGCCCTGTGCTTTGCTTACTGAGTGCAACAGTAAGCATATTCTCCCGTTCCTATCCTTTCCCCTTTTGGGTTTAGGTTTCCAGGTCTCAGAGTGCATAATGCTGGTCTTCCTTACTGCTCAAACCCTCAACAATAATCACTTGCCAGGGATATGCTGAGATAGACCAAGGGTTAGCTTAGACTAGAGCAACGGACTTAATCTCTTTTACCATGACCTACAGTAAAGATGTACACTTCTATCTCGGCCTGGTATACCTACAACATTTTCACAAAACTGTGAGCAATTTTCATTTTAGAAATGCTGGCTGCAACCCACTATATTGATTTCCTGATTCCTAATGCAGTGTGAAAATTACTGTTCTTAAAGACCCTGTTTTCTCTGACTGGCTTAAGATGGAACAAATTAATTGCACAGACATGACAGCTGTAGGCTGAAATCTAAAGTGGCGACTCTGATTCCCAACGTCTAGGTAAACAAGCTGAAGAGCAGGTAGATGTAGCACAAGGCAGGTTATTCTTACGTCAACGCTGAGCCATCAGACCCCTAGGACAGAGCTGATGCAGGCTTCAATCAAGACACTCTGAAAGGAACCATACCCAATAACGGCTCTACAAAAGTCAAATACAAGGTAAAAGGGCAAAATTTAGTATGACTGACACACAGATCGTGCTGAAAAACAGATCGGCATCAACAGAGAACCAACGGCCCAAATCACAAAATTTGAGGTTAAGTATCCTGAGGCATGGGAGCTCTGGTAGCATAGTGGCTAAGACACTTGCCTGCTAACCAGACGGCTGGCGGTTCAAACCCACCAGCCACTCCTCGGAAGGAAGGTTGGGCAATCCTACTTCCGTAGTGATACTGCCTCGGAAACCCAAGGAGGGGTCGCTATGAGTCAGGTTTGACTCGACGGCACGTAACAACAACAACAACAACATCCTGAGGCATGAGGTCACCATGCTTCAAGAATTCTAAAATTCAAGAGTAATAAGAGAGGAGGCAAATTCATGCAGAATGATAAAAAAACTCAAAGGGTCGTAGATAACCTCAAGAATACACTACAAGGAGGTACAGCACTGACTAAACAACGCCAGGCTGGTAAGATTTACGGCCTCACTGGCCAGATGAGCCAACCATTTGGGCTCCACCCATTTTGGACGCTGCTGTGCAAAGGGGCACATTCTCACTACTTTCTCATCCTTCTCACAGGGAAAACACCACTGAACAGAACACAGATTCTTTGCTATTGCAAATGTCTAAAAAGAGTCTATTAAAGATGGTGGTTTAAACATGTGCATGCCCTTTCACTTCCTCTGGAAATGCCAGTGTAATGACCGTAAAGGCAGTTCTAAAAGACACATAACCTATAAAGACAAAGATCAGGAAAGGAGAAAACTCCATCATAATTTTGGAAGCTAAAGAGAGTAGAATCCTAAGCTAGCAAATAGGGAAATCCAAGTTCCAACCCAATTTATGCTTCAAAATTCCTCCAAAGGCTCAGAAACAGATGGCACCCATCACCCCTGGAAATGGGGGTTAGGAAGGTACCAACCTCCCCCCTACAAAGAAAGGCTGATCTTCTGCTTAAGGCACTGTTAATCTCAAGTTCTTGAGCCCCCTGTACTGACCACACACACACACACACACACACACACAGAGCTGAGGGTCTGCCCACCCAACAGAAGACTGAAGATTTATTCTCTGATGACAGTAAAAGAGAAGGTCTATGGACCAATAAGCAAAATCATGAAAAATGGAGAAAAGAATGAAGCTGTCAGGCATTTCATTTTACTTGGATCCACAATCAATGCCCATGGAAATCAAACAACCTACTGCATTGGGCAAATATGCTGTAAAAGACTTCTTTAAAGTGTTGAAAAGCAAAAATGTCACTGTGAGGACTAAGGTGCACCTGACCCACATCACAGTATTTTCAACTGCCTCATATGCATGCAAAAGCTGAACAATAAATAAAGAAGACCAAAGAAGAATTGCTATGTCTGAATTATGGTGTTGACAAAGAATACTGAATATACCATGAACCGCCAAAAAATGAACAAACCTGTCTTGGAAGTACTGCCAGAATGCTGTTTAGAACCAAGGAGGGTAAGATTTCATCTCACGTACTATGGACACGTTATCAGGAGGGACCAATACCTAGAAAAGGACATCATGCGTGGTGGTAAAGTAGAGGGTCAGAGAGAAAGAGGAAGACCCTCAATGACATGGATTGACACAGTGGCTGTGACAATGGGCTCCAACACAGCAATGACTGTGAGGACGGGGCAGGACCAAGGAGCATTTCATTCTGTTGCACACAGGATCACGATGAGTCGGAACCAACTCGAAGGCACTGAACACCAACAACAACACAGGGACTGTGGAAAGTACCCTGTGTGTACGGCTTCTTTCACTGAGCACAGTGTTTCCAAGCTCAACTCTGCCCACATTCTTACAAAGTTCTTTTTAATGGGGAATGGTAATAGAAAACAAGGCAGGCTAGTATAATAAACCCCTCCGGGCCCGTCAGCCAGGCCCCACAGCCCTCAGCCTACCCCGACACGCAAGAATGCCCAGCTGGCATTATCTTACTTATAAGTGTCTCCATGAAGGTGGAAAACCATTATATCATGAAGCTCCTCTAACACTGGTGTTCTAATCAGGGTTCTTTTACTTGAATGACCTGCCTCTACATGAACTGAATCTTTCCTTTGCTAGGCATTATTTACTAAAGAAATACTCTAGATCTGGGTTCTTGTTCTAATGAAAAGCATTAGAGGAGAGAAATGAAAATAATCACAAACCAAAATCCCAGACAAAAATCTTCCAGATGCCGAGATTGCCAATGACAGTACCAGTATTTCTTCCGACAGCTGGAGCCACTGGGGGGGGGGGGGTTGTTGTTGAACGTTTTAACTTTCCCATCACTCACAGAAAGGACGAGAGGTGATTACAAGGGCATTTTGTTTTTGTTTTAGCATGCACCTACCGTAAAAATGACAAACCAGAAAGCACTTCAAGATGCCTAGGTGAGAGTGCAAAAAGGTTTCACACAGAAAAGCAAGCTGTGAGCCCGGCAGCCTGAAGTCAGGACTTCCTCAGTGTTTGTTCAGGAAAGGCAGCAACAAGCAGATCTGCACTATGACGAGGTGCGAGGTGCGGGGTGCGGGGGAGACAAAGCGGAGAGAGACAGAGGAGCAGTGAAAACACGGCCACAGGGGGACGTGTGGGAGAACGCGTTACCTTTTTGTGCGCTATCAGGAGGCAATTGGAGTGCTCGTGTTCACAAGCGACGCCATAGTCGGGGAGGAGGTCCACCAATTCATGGACAAAGCGCACCACCTCCTCGTGCCAGGGCACATTGGCCATTGTCAGGCTGCTTGCTGAACTCTCTCCACAGTAGGTCACACCCTGCGGAGGCGGTACAATGGTCAGAGGGGAACAAAGGCCAACACTTGCAGGGCACAGAGTCAGTTGGTCCAATCTACATTTTACAGTGAAGAAGGCGACAAGAAGACTGTAAGATCTGCTTGGGAGGTCACACATACCATTGGTGACAAGGGCAGCACTAGAACCCCCAGGCCAGCCCCGTGTCCACCTTGTGACAGCACTGGTGTTTGAGGACACAGCCTCAGCGCTGTGCCCCAGTGGCTGCCGTCCAGTCACAGCAGGGTGTGTCAACATGCCATATGGGTTCAACGGCATCCTTCCATTCAGATGCTCTTGTACGCTGCAGTAAGATGAATTCTCATGGGATCATAATCCCCTTCTAACGGGGCACAGTTGTTGCTCTTGTTGTTGACTACCATGGAGGTGGGCCCCCAAAGCATGACGGCCCCATGCACAATGCAGTGACACAGTGCCAGGTCCTGTGCCACTCCCACGATCGGCCGCACACCAGGCCTTTGTCCTCCACAGGCGTCCCACTGCCTCCTTTTCAGAAGCCGACCACCAGGCCTTTCCTCCCAGTGCATCTTAGTCTGGAAGCTCTGCTGAAACTGACACCAAGTAAAGTAAAAACTATTTCCCCCACCCTGGTACTCGGATGGGAATAGATAAGTAAACTAAATTACCCCCAACTATTTTCCCACCCCGGCAGCTCTGGTGGCATAGTGCCTAAGGCACTTGACTGCTAGCCAGAAGGCTGGTGGTTCAAACCCACTAGCCACTCCTCGGAAGGAAGATGGGGCAATCTATTTCCGTAGTGATACTGCCCTAGAAACCCAAGGAGGGGTCGCTATGAGTCGGGTCCGACTCCACGGCACACAACAACAACAACATTTTCCCACCCCAGGTGGATGAGTATTCAGTTCCTTAAAGAACTGAACGGAAGGAAAACATTTTTCCCTGCAGGTGATAAACTTGCTAAAAGTGCCTCAGAAACAACTTAAATCAACTCTGGCCGTGGCTCACGGACATGCACAATAGGGCAGAAAGGAACAAAAGTTAATGATGACCCTCTCCCTTCTGCCCAAGCCCCTATCAGCTGATGACAGGAACCTGCTATGACTCATCCTCCAGCTCAAGTTTACGACCCAAATTCCTCAACCTTTTGTGAATATGCACAACCCCCTTTCCTGACACCCACAAAAACTGTGTTCCGATGACATCTCCGGGAGTCAGATCTGGGTACTGAACTACCCCTACTCCTTGCATTGTCGCTTTGCAATAAATAATTTTCTCTCCTCTCAATCTCGGTGTGTAAACTGTTTTGGCCTGACTGCGCACCGGGCGTTTGGTCCTATAACAAAACCTGTTCAACATCTCCCAGCAACATGCAAACCTCTGCTGACAAAGGGGCTGGCTACATGAGGTACACTGGCCAGAATCAATGCCAAGTCCCCACAAGGAAGGTAATTCTATCAACGAACCACCACTGTCCCACCTGTAAAAATTCACTGACCAACTGACTCATTGGGAAAATGAGCAGCCCTTTCCCACTATGGTTTAGACCAAGGTTAATCAACTTTCTGTGAAGAGCCAGGGAAGGGTTTCTTTGATAGTATCCTTTAAGGTAATCCCTCTGTAAAGTACTCTGTATATGGAAAAATATTGTTATAGACCAAATTGTGTTCCTCCAAAACTGTGGTGTAAATCCTAACCTCTCCCCTGTGGCTACAATCCCATTTGGGAATGGGCTGTCTTTGTGATGGGAATGAGGTAGGATTAGTGTGGGGAGTACCCTGAGTCAATCTCTTTGACACATAAAGGAGATTAAGCAA
>NW_006921593.1:9007127-9020164 GCF_000298275.1 Orycteropus afer afer
GCGACGCCATAGTCGGGGAGGAGGTCCACCAATTCATGGACAAAGCGCACCACCTCCTCGTGCCAGGGCACATTGGCCATTGTCAGGCTGCTTGCTGAACTCTCTCCACAGTAGGTCACACCCTGCGGAGGCGGTACAATGGTCAGAGGGGAACAAAGGCCAACACTTGCAGGGCACAGAGTCAGTTGGTCCAATCTACATTTTACAGTGAAGAAGGCGACAAGAAGACTGTAAGATCTGCTTGGGAGGTCACACATACCATTGGTGACAAGGGCAGCACTAGAACCCCCAGGCCAGCCCCGTGTCCACCTTGTGACAGCACTGGTGTTTGAGGACACAGCCTCAGCGCTGTGCCCCAGTGGCTGCCGTCCAGTCACAGCAGGGTGTGTCAACATGCCATATGGGTTCAACGGCATCCTTCCATTCAGATGCTCTTGTACGCTGCAGTAAGATGAATTCTCATGGGATCATAATCCCCTTCTAACGGGGCACAGTTGTTGCTCTTGTTGTTGACTACCATGGAGGTGGGCCCCCAAAGCATGACGGCCCCATGCACAATGCAGTGACACAGTGCCAGGTCCTGTGCCACTCCCACGATCGGCCGCACACCAGGCCTTTGTCCTCCACAGGCGTCCCACTGCCTCCTTTTCAGAAGCCGACCACCAGGCCTTTCCTCCCAGTGCATCTTAGTCTGGAAGCTCTGCTGAAACTGACACCAAGTAAAGTAAAAACTATTTCCCCCACCCTGGTACTCGGATGGGAATAGATAAGTAAACTAAATTACCCCCAACTATTTTCCCACCCCGGCAGCTCTGGTGGCATAGTGCCTAAGGCACTTGACTGCTAGCCAGAAGGCTGGTGGTTCAAACCCACTAGCCACTCCTCGGAAGGAAGATGGGGCAATCTATTTCCGTAGTGATACTGCCCTAGAAACCCAAGGAGGGGTCGCTATGAGTCGGGTCCGACTCCACGGCACACAACAACAACAACATTTTCCCACCCCAGGTGGATGAGTATTCAGTTCCTTAAAGAACTGAACGGAAGGAAAACATTTTTCCCTGCAGGTGATAAACTTGCTAAAAGTGCCTCAGAAACAACTTAAATCAACTCTGGCCGTGGCTCACGGACATGCACAATAGGGCAGAAAGGAACAAAAGTTAATGATGACCCTCTCCCTTCTGCCCAAGCCCCTATCAGCTGATGACAGGAACCTGCTATGACTCATCCTCCAGCTCAAGTTTACGACCCAAATTCCTCAACCTTTTGTGAATATGCACAACCCCCTTTCCTGACACCCACAAAAACTGTGTTCCGATGACATCTCCGGGAGTCAGATCTGGGTACTGAACTACCCCTACTCCTTGCATTGTCGCTTTGCAATAAATAATTTTCTCTCCTCTCAATCTCGGTGTGTAAACTGTTTTGGCCTGACTGCGCACCGGGCGTTTGGTCCTATAACAAAACCTGTTCAACATCTCCCAGCAACATGCAAACCTCTGCTGACAAAGGGGCTGGCTACATGAGGTACACTGGCCAGAATCAATGCCAAGTCCCCACAAGGAAGGTAATTCTATCAACGAACCACCACTGTCCCACCTGTAAAAATTCACTGACCAACTGACTCATTGGGAAAATGAGCAGCCCTTTCCCACTATGGTTTAGACCAAGGTTAATCAACTTTCTGTGAAGAGCCAGGGAAGGGTTTCTTTGATAGTATCCTTTAAGGTAATCCCTCTGTAAAGTACTCTGTATATGGAAAAATATTGTTATAGACCAAATTGTGTTCCTCCAAAACTGTGGTGTAAATCCTAACCTCTCCCCTGTGGCTACAATCCCATTTGGGAATGGGCTGTCTTTGTGATGGGAATGAGGTAGGATTAGTGTGGGGAGTACCCTGAGTCAATCTCTTTGACACATAAAGGAGATTAAGCAAGCGAGCAGAGCCGAGCTGGGGCAAGGGAGATGCCAAGCCACAGGAAGACTGCCCAGAAACAGAAGCTCAAAGAGACAAGGACCTTTCTCCAGAGCTGAGAGAAAGAGAGACAGACAGACAGACAGACAGACTTTCCCTTCGAGCCAGCACCTTAAATTCAGACTTACAGCCTCTTAAACTGTGAGAAAATAAATTTATTTGTTAAAGCCACCCACTTGTAGTATTTTTGTTATAGCAGCACTAGAGAGCTCAGACAAACATAAACACAGACTCATGCCAACAGGGGAATATAGCTGTGTACACATGCACATACACACCTTGACACACACATACATGCACAAACACACATCTCACCTGCACAGAAAGTCCTATAAAGCACAGCTGCAGTAAGGCAAAATGGCTTTCTGCAGTAAGGCAAAATGGCTTCTAACTTTTTTGAACTCAGCCTGATATATAAGACCCAAAGGTCTCATAACTAAGTTCTCCATTCAGTAACTTCCATAATGAGAAATGATAGATGAGTCTTTTCTCATAATAAGGGAATTCTTAACTCTGTAGCTCTTCAGCTATCCCCAGAGCAAACTTTCTTGACAGCTAGTTAGAATATTCCAGAGATGCTTCCACTAAGCAGGGAGTAACTGAGAGAAAAAGATTTCAACACATGCACACACACACACACACACAGAGACACGCATGCACGCGCGCGCGCACACGCACACACACACACACAGACGGGTAGGGACAGAATGACAGGAAATGAAGAACCCACAAATGAATGCTGCGGCGTGACCCTGATCCCACAGATGGTAAGGCTGGGGATTTGCCAGAGACTCCGATGAGCTATCCCCAATGCCACAGTCCAGATGGCAATCCACAAAGATGATGGTAGCAGGGACCACATAACAGAAACGGCAAGCCACCCAGCTTAATTATAATAAACAAGAGCATCTTCCCTAGGAGCCCAGTGATGTACTGAGTTCATTAAAGTGAATTTGAGTTTTAGGAGAGGGAAAAAAGCAGAGTACTGTGGTTCTTGGAGCTTGCAGTGCAAAGGCTGACCCACGTGCTACCCCAATCTGGGGCCCTGCTGAAAGTCCCTCTGCTCTGGGAGATGGCGGTCAGCCGGTCTTCACTCTTGGCTGTGGCAAGTTTGCCATGGGAGCCTTCCACCAGGGCAGCCAGTGGAGAACAGCAGCCAGGACAGTGCCCTATCCCATGGCCACGGGCCTCAACCAGGGCCACAAGGTGACTGAGATCACGAGCAAGCCGAAGCACAGCGGCCACCGCAGATGCCTCACCAAGTTCATACGGGTCATGATCCAAGAGGTACGCAGCTCTGCACCCTGTGAGCAACACGTCAGGAAGCTGTTCAAGGCCTCCAAGGACAGACAGCCCCTAAAGTTCATCAAGAAAAGGATGGGGACACACATCCACACCAAGAGGAAGCAAGAGGAGCTGAGCAATGTCCAGCCACCATGAGGAAGGGCTGCCGAGAAGGAGTGAGTGCATCCCACCCTCACCCCCTCACCCCCTGGTAACATAATGAAGCCTTTGCAGAAAAACCCAAGCTTGGCAAGGTTGTAGTCACTGCTTGGTCACAGCCAGCTACCCAGAGGGACCGAGTAGTTGAACCTGTGGGCTCGGGACCATAGTCACAGAGGACATCAAGCTCAGTCGGCATAACATACTACACAAAACATTGTTCCACCTCCTACTGTGGCGAGTAGCAACTGGGATCTTAAAAGCTTGCAAGCTGCCATCTAGATGCAACGATGGGTCTCTCCTCGTCTAGAGCAAAGAAGAATGAAGAAAACCAAACATTCATGGAAACAATTAGTCCTAGCGACTGGTACACCATCCGATCTGCAGCCTATACGACTATGAGACCAGAAGAACTAGATGGTGCCTGGCTACTACTGTCAACCACTTGGAAGAGGATCTATGTAGGAGATCTGGATAGAGAGGGAGAACAATGTGGAACAAAACTCAAAATCATCTGGGAAAAAAAAAAGAGGGGGGGCCAGGTTTGCTGGTCTGATACAGTCTGGTGGAACCACTGAGGCTATGGCACCTAGCTGCCCTTCAGGTCTGGAATTGAACCCACACCTGTGGCTTCCAGCCAAACAACAGACAGGTATATGAGTTGAACATTTACCTGAGGTAGATACACTCCTTGGAGAGAACAAGCATGGGAGAAAGAAGAACTGCTTATGCACAGGGAGACAGCTCAGGGGGCAGGAGTGCATGGAGGGATGGACACAGGGAAGAGGTAACTATCGGGAGGAAGTGAGAGGAGAGATGTTGCATTGTGGTAAATTGTGGTCAATGTCATGAGACAAAGTGTATGTGAACTGCTGTATGGAAAGTGTATTTGCTCTGTAAATTTTCACCCAAATCACAGTAATAATAATAAAAAAAAAAAGATAAAGAAAAGAAAAACCCAAGCTTGCCATGGGATCAGAAGTGTGCAGGGAGAACAGTACTGCGGCTGCCTGCTATTTGCTATGCTCTCTGAAGTGGCCAGGTATCAAAAGATTCCTAACACCGTCTCTCTGTCACCTACAGCTTTGATAAGAAATAACTGGCTTCATGTTTCTTTTTCTAGCACACACCTAAAGCATGTCACTCCTTCATCCTAAAAGCGCTCCCCTAGCTCCCCGAGGAAAGCCCGGGCCTCCCAGCACGGCTCACAAGGCCTTCTTGGATTGCCTCTCCAGCCCACCCCTGCCGCTCTCGGGTTCCTCAGGGCTGGACTGCCCCCACTGGCAGCTGCTCTTCTCCTGATGCCCCACCATCTCTAAAATCTCTGTTCAAGAATTCCTACCCCACCTGACCCCAGGGCACACCACACCTCTCACCAGGTAATGGTGGTCTAATGACACGTTTACGGATCTGACCTCTGAGCTACCAGAGGGCAGGGCTGCACTCGTCCTCTCTGTGCCCCTCACCAATCTGTGCTGACTGAGCTGAACATCAAGTCATTCATTCTCCAGGCCTCTTCTCATCTAATATAAAGCCTCAGTTATATCATTCAGGGCGTTTCTAACCTTTAAGTGATCATGAACCAACTGATAAACACTTTTCAATCACCTCATATGTGTGTGAAAGCTGGACAAGAAAAGAAGAAGACAGAAGAAGAACTGATGAGAAGAACCCCTGCGAGGTGAATCGACCCAAGCTTGTGAGCTGATCTGCAGACCCCTGGGCCCCGTGTCCTGTCACCCCCAGGTCTACAAGGGACAAGCTGACCGTCACCATGCTTTCCCCTGCTACAACCCCAACTGGTATACTGCATTTCATCATTTCAAAAACCATTTATTTGTGATTAGATTACACATTTCTCCAAGTTTTTGTGTTTTTTTCCCATTACAAGACCTCCCTCTCACACAAGCTCATTCTACTTTTGTAGACTCTGCCTTATTCTACAAGACATCCATTTCCCAAACAGCAAATGCGGAATCTCCAGTGCATTAATGAGGCCTGGCACACAGAGAGAGCTCGAAAATATCTGTTGGATGCAGGGCTAAAATGGAAAATGGGAACTTCATTTAAAGAAATGATGTCACTGCAACATCTCAGCTACAGAGAGTAGGTTGAGCTGATATTCTCTAGTGATGTTAATAGTTCAAGAAGCTCTGGTGGCATAGTGGGTAAGGCATTTGGCTGCTAACCAGAAGGTGGCAGTTCAAACCCCCAAGCTGCTCCGTGGAAGGAAAGTGAGGCAGTCTACTTCCATGAAGATTTACAGCCTTGGAAATTCAAAGAGATTGCTATGAGTCGGCATCTATTCGGTGACAGTGGGTGTGGTTTTTGGTTGGTGGTGCAAACACTTAAGCTCTTGGCTCCTAAGTGAAAGGCTGGAAGTTCGAACCCACCTGGTGGCTCTGTGGGAGAAAAGATACAGCAATCTTTTAGATCACAGCCTAGGAAGCCCTATGGGGCAGTCCTCTGTCACACAGGGATGCCGTGAGTCAAAACCGACTCACCAGCACCTATCAACAACATTAACAGTCTGCCGAATGGGAAAATACCCATCAGAGAATGCCACTGTTTCAAAAGCAACCATCTTCCTCTAGAAAAATAACACTTACTGACTTTTTTTCAGATTATAAAATACCTCATTAATTACAGAAAACATGGCTGAAAAAAACACAAGGAAAGGAAAGAAACTGTAAAAGGTGACTGTGATCCAGCCATTCCAAACCCAAAACCCACTGCCGTGGACTCGATTCCAACTCATGGCAACCGTATAGGACAGAGTAGCTATAATCTCCACAGAAGCAAACTGCCTCATCTTTCTGTGCTCCGCCAAGTTGCATTATAGTAATAGAGGTTTTACTGCAACATAATTTCAGGCAGCATTCTTTAATAGCGACATGATAAATTAAAACACCACTAGTCCCCGGTGTTGGCAAGGCTTCCTAACCAGCGCGCACACTTCAGATGTAATTTGTATCTCGGCATCATTAGGGCTCTTGCCAAGAGGAGCTTTTAGAAATTAAGAGCACTTTCAAAGGAAAACAGTGTCTTCCACCCGGCCAGAGATAAAATGCCACACATCCCTAAAGTCGCTTTAGCGCCCTACAGGACAGAACAGAACTGCCCCCTAGGGTTTCCGAGGCTGTGATCTTTACGGAAGGAGACTGCCACATCTTCTTCCTGTGGAGCAGCCGGTGGATTTCAACCCCCAACCTCCTGTTTAGCAGTAAGTGCGTAACCACTGTGCCACCAGGGTTCTTGAACTTACTCAAGGGCAGCTGTAAATTCCAAAACAGCCTCTGCCAGGACACAGAGAACATTCTACCTCATAAACATGAACAGAAAAGAGCAGAGCTGACTGAGAGACGGGTGAATGTTCCCGCCATGTTCACTCATGCTGTCTCCGCTGCCCACCGAGCTGTTTGTCTCTTTATCTAAGGCAAGAGCACTTCCACAACACTAATTCCAGCTGTCACGTCTCTGGAACTCCAGGCTGGTATAATCTATGACCTGTCTGGACCCAGACATGGATATTTAAAAGACAGCTCAGATGGCATGGGCAACAGAAAACTCCTAAAATGACACCCCAAACTTGCCCCCACATTTTCTCCAGCTCAGTCAACTGTCCCACCCTCCAACAACTGCTGGAGCCCAACACCCAGGCGCTGTCCTTGGTTCCTGTTGTCCTTCCACCCCCACCCCTTCTAATCTAGCAGCAAGTTCTATTGGTGGACTTCCACGAGCACCCCTAAGGCACCCACCTCTCTCCAGGTGGGCTATCACTGACCAACCATCTGTGCTACCCACTCACCCACCTTGCTCAGATCTGGCCTTCCTCCACCACTGCCCTCTGTCACCTGTGCATCACACAGCTACACGGTGTCATTTACATTCACAACTCAGATCATGTCACCGCACTACTTAAACCCCTCCCCAATAAAGTAGTATATAAACACTTCCCATTAGTTAATATACGGGCTCAACACTGACATTAACTTAGTAGGTGTCCTGGTTACCCAGTGGTTAAGCACTCAGCCGCTAGAGGAAAGGTTGGCAGTTCAAATCCAGCAGCCACTCTGCAGGAGAAAGATGTGATAGTGTGCTTCTGTAAAGATTACAGCCTTGGAAAACGTCTGGGGCAGCGCTACTCTGTCCTCTAGGGGCTGTGAGTTAGGGTCGACTCAACAGCAGTGAATTTGCTTTTTGGAGCATTACGAGTATACCAGGAACTCTGGTAGCATAGTGCCTAAGGCACTTGACTGCTAACCAGAAGGCGGTTCAAACCCACCAGCCAATCCTCAGAAGGAAGGTTGGGCAATCTACTTTTGTAGTGATACTGCCTCGGAAACCCAAGGAGGGGTCGCTATAAGTCAGGGCTGACTCAACAGCACATAACAACAACACAGTACACTAGTTTTACAAGGACCACTACAGTCTGGCCTCAGCCTCCCTCTCTGACTCATCTTGTATCACTGCCAATCACAACTGTGGCTGTGTTAGGAGCTCTGCACTAATGGTCCCCTCTGCCCAGAACAGTCTCATCCCAAGCCTCTGTATACTGGGCTGCTTCTAACTCTTTGTTCTTGTTGTTAGGTGCACCACTCAGGACTGTGTGTACAACAGAACAAAGCGCTCCCCGGTCCTGCATCATCCTCACAGTGTGGCTGCTTGAGCCCACCGCTGCAGCCAGCGCGTCCACCCCTCTCCCTGAGGGTCCTCCTCTTTGTCACTGACCCACTGCTCACCAGCAGGACGTTCTCTTCCCTTCTCTGGGGTACTGGTCACTCCATTTTCATGTCTGAAGTCCATGGGACAAAGCCCCACCATCCTTGCTTCTGGCAGCATGTCTTCCAAGACAGCTTTGTTGGTTTTTCTGGCAGTCCATGGTGTACTTAACATTCTTTGTTGTTGTCTCACTATTCAGAAAAGCCTTTCTGCTTATGGTACAATTGCCAATCACAATGATACATTCACCCTGACCCAGCAATCCACTGGCAGGAACCCATCCCAGACAAACACTAGCAAAATATGAACAATGATGGCTGCACAGCACAAATGATGTCACCGCCTTACTCAACATATCCCAAATGCCGAACTGGCAAGTGCTGTGTTATCTATATTTCCACCACGATGACGGAAAAGTATCAAAGAGACAAGCAGACACTCCATGCCTCCTGATGGACGTATACAATTTCATTAAAAAAAAACAGTCTTGAAACACACACACACACACACACACAAACACACCTGCATCCAATCAATCTTCTCTCATTCTGACTATCAATCCACTGGAAATATAGGTGGCAGAAGCAAGCAGTCAGCCAAACCTAAAACACAGGGAACTTAACAGAATAAATGACTCTGTGTCTTCAACAGAATTAATCACATAGGGGAAAATATAGATGGGAAAAATGGTCCAAATTTCTTTAAATTAAGAGATAATCCAGTTACAATGCATGGGCCTCATATGGATCCTGACTCAAAACCACTATTAAAAAAGAAAGACAGAACTGGGAAGATATAAACCTTATGTTCTAGTAATGAAGGAATTATTGTCAATTTTATTTACGTGTAAGGCATTATTCTGGACAGGTTTTTAAAAACAGTATATATCGCAAACCAATATGCTCTGTAAGCTTTCACCCAAATCACAACAAAAAGAGCACGTGTCTTTAAGAGATACATACTGAAGTTGTCACGGATGAGTGCTACAATACTGGGGTTTCAAAACGCACCGGGTTAAGGGCAGAGCAGGTAGGAAAGGCCAGCTGATCTGCTTCCATAAAGACTGCAGCCCGTAAAACCCTATGGACGGCTCTACTCTAACACACAGGGTCACCGTGAGTCAGAACCCACCAGACAGCAACGGGTCTGGGACTGGTCATAAACTGGGTAATGAGAAGCCCAACAGACTGTTCTCTCCATTTGTGCATATGTTTGAAATTCTCCATAGTAATTTTGTTAAAAGCCAACTCTAACACTATTTGCCTCTTCAGTATAGCAGTGTCCTTGTGTACTTTTTATTTCCGTATTTTTGGTGACTGTCTTGTCTGTCTCCTACGCCAACATAAGCACTTTAAGAGCAAGAGCTCAGTGGTCTTCTCCACTATTTCCCAAATGCCCACAACAGTGCCTGGGTCTGAATGTCTATCTCTGAACAAATCAGTAAGGTACCTGAGACCTCAGTTACAGTTAAGTGACTGTAACTCCACTGTGGCCAATAGAACATCATGCTCAGCGTGCACACCTGAGCCAGCAGGACTTACCTTCACTTCGATGAAGTCAGGATTCCCGATGGCCACCAGCTTGGCGTAGGCGTGGAGCTCATCCACGTTCCATGCTTTCACGAGCGTCAGTCTGTAGACCGTTCGTTGTTGCTGAAACAAAGGAAAGCCCGACTTCATTTCTAACTTGGTGGAAGTCAGACAGTAACCAAATCCACAGCTGGCATGGCTGGGCAGAACCCAGCCTCACTTCTCTAAGGTGAAGTTGTATTTTGTACATAAATTTTTTTTTAAATGTACACAATGCCATAAGGTTTTCATAAGCCGTGTGAGGGCATGTAGTAACACAGTTCTTCTCTCTCCCACACAGTATCTAACACTGTGTTTGGCACTCAAAAATTTCTGGACAAATACACCCTGAATCAGACTTAGCGAAGAATAGCAAATGGACCGAACAGTTTTTGGCTTTGGGAAATTAATTCTAATAACCTTCAGGTGTACCAATCACTCAAGCTGTCGATGACAAGAATTTCTAATGACTCTTGTCCTCTTTCTGCTCTCTGATTATTCAAGGATCTCTTGGCATCTCTTGTCGGCAGAAGGGAGCCGTCATGAAGTGTCAATGCTGCCAGTTGTTTGTCATCTCACCAAGAGGACAGCTAGGTTTCTGCAAAGCAAGTAGACAACAGCTCCCTGGAAGCAGCTTATACCCTTGACTTTGCCAGTCCCCTCAGGAATTGACCCCAAACAAATGATGAGAAATGCAAAGTCTTTCAAGATCGTTTGAAAGCAAAAGCAAGATCCCCTCCGCTTGAGTGGGGGCAGAACCTGTGACCTCTAAACCACAGAACATGGCAAACATGAAGGCACGGACAGTCACGTGGACATGCTTACGTTACAGAAACTGTAGCACCTATCCTGCCAGAGTCTCAGTGTCTGTCTGTCTCTCCTCCTTCTGTAGTTGTGAGGAAATAAGCCACCACACCGGGAAGTCCCACAGTATCAAGGAATTGGAGGAAATCTTTAGGAGCTAAGGGCAGCCTCTAGGCAAGATCCAGCAAGACAACCATGCTGTCAGTCCTACAGCCACAAATCAAAACCAATCCCACTGCCATCATTTTGGTTCCTACTCACAGTGCCCCTAAAGGGCAGAATAAAACTGCCCCCACAGGGTTTCCAATGCTATGAATCTTTACAGAAGCAGACTGCCTCATCTTTCTTCATGGAGCAGCTGGTGGGTTTGAACTGCCAAACTTCTGGTTAGCAGCCGAATGTTTTACCCACTTTGCTACCAAAGCTCCTTCCCACAGCCACAAGGACGTGGACTCAACAATCTGAGAGACTTTGGAAGGGAACTCGGGAGGGAAGTTTCTGAGTTGAGACCCCAGCTCTGGTTGACACCTTGGCTGCAGCCTTGTGAGACCATCAGCAAGTGTCCAGACTTCTAACACAGAGACTGTGAGATAACCAATGTGGGTTGTTTACAGCTGCTGGATCTGTGCTAATATTATTGTTGTTGTTGTTATTAATATTATTATATAGCAAGAGCATGCCAAATTTCCAACAGAAAAAATGACTAACAAACGCATCATATGAAACAGTGTGAACATGTGGAAACAAATCCCAATTTCTCTAACTAGAGGGTTAGAGAAACAGACCTTGGTACAGTCACAGAAGACGCAGTCAGAGCTGAAGGACAGCCGAGAAAGCTCTCTGTGTGCTCCTGTGAGGGACTCTCCAGCACACACTTCTTTGGTGGTAGGTGCCGTCGAGTTGGCTCCGACTCAGCCTTGTTTCATTTACAATGGAACGAAACCATGCCCGGTTCTGTGCCACCCTCACAATCTCTGCTACACTTGAGCCCATCGTTGCAGCCACCAGGTCAATCCATCTCATCAAGAAGCCGGGTGGGGTTGGGGGAAGCAAATACATGACCGTGGAAGGAGAAAAGAGTGGTGGGGCAGGGCAGCTGGACTTCCATCCAGGTAGTAGACCGACGGGATCTTGTTTTATAACTTCAACTTTGGAATACGGTAATGTTTTATGTGATTTTTAAAAAGTTAATTATAAAGGAAAAACATGACCCTAAAAATCCTAAGCACACAACAAAAATTAATCCAAATGCATATCAAGTCGGTGGAGCATCGACACAGGGAAAGAAAACCTCTAGTGACTTAAAAATGCTTTGTGCATTTCCAAGTCCTCACCAACAACTGCGATAAGTCTTTCTTATTCTGGTCATGTGAGTGGGTGAAGGAGTCCCTGGGTGGCCCAAATGGGTGAGCACCAGACTATTAACTAAGAGGCTGGTGCTTAAAATCCATCCACAGGTGCCTCAGAAGGAGTTGGCGCTCTTCTGAAAGGCCACAACCACGAGCAGCCTGCAGAGTGGCTCCACTTTAAAACACCTGGCATCGCCACCAGTCCGTCTACACGACGGCAACAGACGGGAGGTGGAAAGCAGTATCTCTGCTGGTTTATGCCCAAGGCGTCTGACTGCTAACCAGAAGGCCAGCGGTTCAGACCCACCAGACACTCCTCGGAAGGAACACTGGGCAATCTACTTCAGTAAAGATACCACCTCAAAAACCCAAGGAGGGGTCGCTCACTATGAGTCAAATCAACTTGACGGCAGTGAGTTGGTTTTTTTTTCGGTAGTGACTAATGATGGGTCCCTGGGTGTGCAAACAGTGAAGTGCTCAACTACTGGCCAAAAGGTTGGTGGTTTGAACCCACCTAGAAGCACATCAGAAGACAGCCCTGGCCATCTCCTTCCAAAAGGCCTTGGAAACCCTATGGGGAAGTTCTACTCTGCCTACAGGGAGTCAGGATCAACTCCATAGCAACTAACAACAACAACGTTGAGCATTTTTTCACACGCTTACTGGCATTTAAATGTCTATTTAAACTCCTGCCCATTTCTAAACTGGGCTATTTGCCTTCTAATTATTAAGTTGTAAGAGTCTTTGTATATTCTGCATTTAAATCCTGAATCAGATATATGATCTGCAAATTCTCTCCTTTCTGTAGGTTGTCTTTTCACTTTCTTGATGCTGTCTTTTGAAGCCAATCATTTTAAATTTTGTGGAAGTGAAATCAAACTTTTCTTTTCCTTTATAGTTTGGACTTTTGGTATCACACAGATTTACTCCTATGCATTCTTCTAAGTGTTTTGTCCTTTTAGCCATTATATTTGGGTCTGTGACCCGTTTTGAGTTACTTTTCACTTGTGGTGTAAGGTAGGTAGGGTGCAATGTAGTAAATTACTTAGTGTGGCTTTTCTACCCTTAAGTCTTTGTAAACTCCCAAGGTGGGATTTTCTATGAGCAACTGAGGAGCTCCTGATTGCTGAAGCTATCCACCTGGGTTATTTCTGTTGGGCATGGCACAATACAATGTTC
>NW_006921593.1:9020748-9046912 GCF_000298275.1 Orycteropus afer afer
GGGGTCCAAATTCATACCTTTACATGTGGGCATCCAGTTGTCCCAGTCCGTTTTTGAAGACTATCTCCCCCACCCCCCATGAAAGGTACTGACAACTTTGTTAAAAATCAGTTGGCCACAAATGAAAGGCTTATTCCTGACTTTCAGATGTACCCACTGAGCCACCTGTCTTTCTGCTAGCACCACTGTGTCTTGATTACTCTTCACAGTAACTTCCAGGGTTGGGAAACCTAAGTCTTCCAAGTCGGTTCTTTCCAAGATTACTTTGGCTACTCTGGGTTCATCATTTATTTTTTCATTTCTACAAAACGAAACAAAACAAAAAACATTTTTTAACTCTTCCAATGGGAAAAGGATATAAACAATGCTAACCCAGGAGCAACAAGCGCTCCTAACACCCAGCGTGGGATTTCTAAGCACCCTTTCCTACAGAAAGGAATCAGGACTCCTGGAAGAAATGGTAGGCTAAAGGCCTGGCCAGGAACTACATCAGCCGAAGCCAGAATAGTTCTGCTGGAAAAGCAAGGAAGCGGTCAAAGATCAGCTGGACTCATGGCCAATGCACCCAGAAGCCAACGTGACGGGAATGCCACCAGAGCAACAAAAAGAGTTGGTTTGATTTGAACGTCAAAAGGAATCACCAAAAATAGGGCTGTATTTCAGAGGAACTAAATAGTTGATGAGAGAAAAACTCATTTTAAGAACAATTCCAACTAATAAATGCAAAAGGAATGAAAACATTTTCAAAACACCACTTTGCAGCCCATCAGAAAACAGTGGAGCGAGACAACATTTTCCAAACAAGGTTAATGCCATTAAGCAAAAGGTTGATGAGGAACTTAAAGATGAATGGGCCAGGCTGACAATACTTGCACCCACTGACCAACCGCATCACTGAAAGTAGGACAATGAGACCAACAGTTCCCAACTCCTCTCTATCAGACAATCCGTGAGGGAACTTCACAGGGTACTAAAGTGGGCACCCCACCCTCAGGGATCGTGCTTCGCTGAGCTGGCACGCAGCCTGGACACTTTAAAAATCCCCAGGTGACCCTAATGCACAGACAAGCTGAGGAACCGCTGAAGCAGATAGGATGTGATTCCTGACATCACGCAGCAATAAGGACAAACCAGGAAGTATTCTTGCTGGAAAAAACTGAACTTGAAATTCATTCACCCTCTGGGTCTAACTACCAGATACATGTCAAATGATACCACATGGATACAAACCAAAAACCAAACTCACTGCCATCAAGTCGATTGCGACTCACAGCAACCCCCACTGGGTTTCTGAGGAGGCAAATCTTTAGGGAAATAGATTGCGCATCTTCCTTCCACAGAGCAGCTGGCGGGTTTGAACCACCAATCTTCTCCTTAGTTGTCAGATGCCTTAGGCACTGTACCACCACAGCTCCTGACATGGATACAGTCAGTCAAATTCACATTACAGAAAATGCCACTTGACTAGCAACTTAGTTCCTTTACAAAATGATGGCATACACTTTAAAAAAAAAAAAAAAAAAAGGAAGGATGAGGAACTGTTACAGTTTAAAAGAGATGCAATAGACATATCAACTGTATAACATAGATTTTTATATAAATCTCAAACAAACCAATTGTAAAAAAAAAAACAAAAACAACCCTGCTTTTAGGCAATCAGAGAATTTGAGCACAGACTGGGTATTAAATGGTACTAAGGAAATACTGGTAATTTCAATAGGTATGGTAACAATATTATGATAATCTAAAGAACAAAGAACCTTATCCACTAGAGACACTTACTAAATTATTAATGGATAAAATGTACACTGGAGAGAGTGCTTTAAAGCTTCTCAAACTTTAATGTGCACAAGAATCACACAGGGATCTAGTTCAGAGGCAGGTTCTGCCTCAGGAGGCCTGCAGGGTTGTGCGGAGCTCTGCACTGCAAGTAACTGCCCAGGTGACCCACACGCTGCTGACCAGCAAACCAAGCCCTGAAGAGCAGAGTCCACCCCACTCAAGAGGTGGAAAGGTGAGGAGAGACAAACAAAATGATACTATTTTTCCCACTTTTGTCTGTGACTGAAATTTCCCATCATTAAAAAAAGAAAAAATACTTCTCAGTGGAAAAAAGATATATAAGAATTCTTTAACAAAGACGAAGAAGAGGTTTATCAGTCACCAGGAAACAGTGTTTTCCAAGAACATTTGTTCATATGCACTCAGTAAGCTCCTTAATAAACGAAGCATATTACACACAAAAAGAGAGAAGCATCAGACTCCCTTTACATAGCTAGCATCCTCCCAATGCCAAGACTGAACATAAATGGCAGAAAACACAACAATCTCGCTTACCTATATAAAAAAACCTTACAGAAATCTTAGCAAATAAAATCCAGCACTATGTTAAAAATTGTAGAATGCAAAGATGATTCAGTGTTAGGCCACATTTTAATACAATTATCACATTAGTAGGTCAACACAGAAAAACCCATGACCTTCTTGACAGATACCCAATGGCATTCAATATAGCTTCAACACCACCCTGATTTTAAAAACAAAACAATAATCAAAAACCATGTGGCGCCATAGCTATAAAATTATGTATCTATGGCATACATAATTTTGAAACAACAGCAAAAACAACCCAAAAATACACATGCAGGTATACTTGTACACAGGCATATGTGTATACAAGTATTACCATCCTTGCTAAGGACGTTCTGGCTGGACTTCCAAAACAGATTTGTTCATTCTTCTGGAACTCCATGGTCTATTTAATATTCTTCACCAACGACCTAATTATGCCAGCATTGATAAATTACAGAAGACAAGGAAGAGAAAATTCTACTTACAATTATAAACTCTATCTATAAAATAGTTAATAATTGATTTACGAAATAACATGAAGATGTTGAATAAAATAAACCTATCTGAGAGACCCAAACACAAACTTGACCACATGGAGAGCTAGGATGGATTTATAAATGCCATGCAACTCCAGGGGGATGTTAAAATTCCTCTGAACAAATGAACCAGAATTGAGGCCAACAATAAAAACAACAGCAGGAATTAGAACTGGTCAGTGCTTCCCGTGTGCCAGCTGCCATTGTAAGTGCTTTAGATTTTTAGCAAAAATTCCAATAGCTGGAAGATGCTGGAATTTGCGACAAATCTTACAAAACAGATATGCTCATTATCTTCACTTCACAGAAATGAAATTGAGGCCCACATCGGTGAAGGAAACTGCCCACAGGTACAGGGCAGGAAGGCGAAATTGAGGCCCAAATCAGTGAAGGAAACTGCCCACAGGTACAGGTCAGGAAGGCAGCAGAGCCAGGCTCTGAATGAACCAAGCAGTCTAAGTCTCTCACTTTGCTCAATCTTTCAAGATTGTGAAATAAAACACAGAAAGAGAAAGATACAGAAAACACAAAGGTGGGTTATAAGCAGCTCAGTGGGTTATCACAAAACAAGTATCTAATACCCTCTCCCTTTAGCTGCAAGTGCCTACTACCCTGACGTTAACAATACAGTTTAGGTTTCTGTTGCTTTTTGACATAATATATACTGGCATTGTACGTTCATTCTTTCTGTGCCTGGCTTCCACCCTCAACACTGCTTATCAAATTCATGTCACTGCATGTTGCTGGCTTTGTTTTCTCTGCTGCCTAGTATTCCGTGCATGAGTGCTCCAGGAATGCTGTCTCCTCTTATCTATCTCTTGCTAGCATATAAAAGTAATTTTATAACTCACCTTGTACCCAGTGACTTAATACTGTACGTATAATTTTAAATTTAAAACTTATAATTTTTACTTATAAATTCTAATAATTTAGTCACACTGATAAAAGTTTCCACATACAATTTATTCATTCATTCCTTACTGGTAGAATTAGGATTACTTCTAGTTCTTAGCTAGTATAAAACACTTTTCATTTCTTATAACATGGGAGTTTATCTTTGCCTGCTTCAGAAAACTATATAGAAATGCTATTATGACATGTATCCTTTGATGTCTGGTTCTTTCATTGAATCTGACGTTTGTGGGATTCATTTATGATGCTGTACGCAGCTACAGATCATTTAAATTGCCGTTTAGCAACTTCATTGTATGAATATACTACTGGTGAAGAACTTTTGAGTGTCTCTTTCCCCCACTCTGGCTCTGTTACAAAATACTGCTGCTCTGAAGGTTACTATACTGGTCTGATGGACAAGTGCATCCTTTCTAAGTGTGGAAATGTCATGTCATAGGAGATAAACACACACACACAATAAACTTTAGGAGATAATACCAAATTACTTTCCACAGGGGTTGTACCATATTTCCATCCACAGTGTGTCAGACTTCCAGCTGTCTCATATCTCCAACAACAGCTAGCATTGCTAGTCTCTTTTTATTTTCCAACTCTTGCATGGTTTCACTCTGCATTTGTCTTCTCCCCACCCCCCAAAACAGGTATTTTTGTCTTCCTGAAAAGATACTCATTTCTCTTTCTCTCTTCAAGAATATTTTCATAAGATCCCAGCTCTGCCAACTTATCAGGTAAGTTACATGGGGGTTTTGAAAAAAAGAGTATTTTCACTGGGCACTGAATTCCAGCTTGGCGATTATTTTCTTTCCTCCCTTTGAAGCTATATTCCATGGTTTTCTACCTTCCATCGTTCATGTTGTGGAATCAACTATAAATCTCATCATTGCTGTTTTGAAGCAATTTTTCTTTTTTTCCTCTACTTGCTTTTTAGAATTCCTCTTTATGCCTTGTACCAGCTTTGGGAAATTCTCATCCATTATTACTATCAAATGTTCCTTAGGCTACATTCTTACACTTCTAGCCTCCTGTGACTCCAATTGTACATATGTTAGACCTTTTAACTGTATCGTCAATACTTCTTAATCACTCTTCTGTACTTTCTATTAATTTCTCTTGTGTTTCATTTTAGGTATTCACTTCTGACCTATCTTCTAGTTCACCTCTCTTCCAAGATGTCTGATCTTCTTAAAAAAGGAATTCTTTATTTTTATTATTGTACTTTCAGATGTGTAACAGTTCCTCTTTATCATTTCTAGTTCTCTGTCTGAATTCTTACCTTGGTTATAGAGAGGAATTTGACAGTATCTAACAATTCACACATTCACTGATATTCGACACAGAAATCCCACCTCTATCTGAAGTTATACCACAAAAGATATAAAAATACCTATGCAGGTTATTCACTGCAACGTGATTTGTAACAGCAAAATGATGAGAACCGCCCAGATGACCTTACAGGACACTGGTGAGAGGGGCCTAAATAGAGCGGAGCACTACTGGATACTGTTGACAGGACACGGGTTGACTGCACTAAGGTGCACACATACAGTGCAGTACTGAGCAGCTACAAATAAAAACAAGGAAGAGCTCTGTAGACTGATAAAGTATGTCCTAAGAAGTCACCTTGTACGTGAAAAAGAACAAAGAGCAGAACATGTGTAGTATCCTACCTTTTAACTCCTACTCTTTCTTACTTATCTACTTGCTTATTTTTGCAAAAATAAATCTAAAATGTATAAACCAGAAACAAATGAGATTGATTACCTACAGGGGTTGTTGAGAAGGGGAGGAATAGATGAAGAGGAGGTGACACATTACTCTGAGTATCCTGTCATAAAGTTTGGCTTTGGAAACAGAATCATAATTCAAAACATGATTTATTTTTAAAATTAAAAAAAAAAAAAATAAGTAAAAAGTATGGAGGAAAATATCTAAAATGGAATTCAGTCAGAAAAAAAAGAAACTAACAAAACCACTTTAAAGAGAAAAACAACAACTAACTCAATTTTTAAACATAATCCTTTTTCTATACAGTACTCAATGAATCTACCACCTAGATTCTTACTTTACTGAATGAATTATAATCCATTATTCTTACTAATTTTTAGGCCCAACTTCTCCCACGGTTGTTCAGGCTCCCTCGTGTACCATTCTTATGTGTCCCCATAAGTTTGGGAGCATTCCCATTTTCTGACTGTAATAGATGTTCAGGCTCAGTGATTTCCCAGCCCTGGTGTCAGCCATTTCTCCAAGAAGCCTTGGCTCCTCTTACGGCAACTACTATTTAGAAACTAAGTCCTGGGCTCCAGATCCACTCACCACTGCTGGCCTGTCATTGCTTCAATGTCCTTTCAGCAGAGAGGTCAGAAAAAATATACACACACTCACATGTACTCTCACATACACATTTATCTGTCTTTTTTTCCACATATCTACATGTGCTAAATCAGTATGTACAGACAAATACAGAAATAACTATAGACAATATATGTATATATGAAGGAACTCTGGTGGCCCAGAGGTTAAGGCATTAAGCTGTTAATCTGAAGGTCAGCCGTTCAAATCCACCAGCCACTCTGTAGGAGAAAGATGAGGCAGTCTGCTTCTGTAAATATTTACAGCTTTGGAAACCCTATGACGCAGTTCTACTCTGTCCGACAGGGTTGCTATGAGTCGGAAATGACAGTGGGTTGGTTTCTGGTTTTATGTATACACATCTATGTATTTCCTAATTCTGTCCCCTGAGAGGGCCTGGAAGCAATGACACCCCAGCAGCAAAAAGCACACCCTGTACCCAGATTGTACCATGTACTCCTGACGTTAACTCTGCACCCAGATTGTACCATGTACTCCTAACGTTAACTCTGCACCCAGATTGTACCATATACTAACGTTAACCCTGCACCCAGATTGTACCATATACTAACGTTAACCCTGCACCCAGATTGTACCATACTCCTAACTTTAACCCTGCACCCAGATTGTACCATACCCCTAACTTTAACTCTGCACCCAGATTGTACCATACCCCTAACATTAACTCTGCACCCAGATTGTACCATACCCCTAACTTTAACTCTGCACCCAGATTGTACCATACCCCTAACTTTAACCCTGCACCCAGATTATACCATACTCCTAACTTTAACTCTGCACCCATATTGTACCATACTCCTAACTTTAACTCTGCAATCTTGAACAGAATTAGTAAAGTGACAGATTTCACTATCTGTCATCAAAACTTATTCTAAACCTGCATTATTGACCTACAGTAAACAAACAATAAGGAAGAGCGTGTTAACTGACTAAAGTAATTGAAAAAGGCCAGAAATAAAACAGCGATATTTGGGGTGGGGGGTGCGCACACGCACATGCACATGTATGTGTGCATGTGAGAGAGACTTAGCATGTGACAAAGACATTCAAAGGAACTGAGAGAAAGAATAGATTATTCAATAAATGATTCAGAGATAAGTACTTAGTAAAGCATAATGTTAGAATCCTGGCTCAGGACATGTGCAAAATAAATTCCCAACGGCTTAAAGATTTAACTAAGTAACAAAGAAAATGAAAATTTAAATATAATAGCATGAAAAAAATCAAAGAACTAAGAAAGATCTAATGACAGTAATGCATGACCACATAATCCACTGAGAGAAACTAAAGACTTAAATAAATGGAGAAATGAATTGTGTTGATGGATAAGAAGACGAAAGAGAGTGATGCTAATTCTGTCCAGATGGATCTGTACATTCCTGGCAATGCCACTAAAAATCCAAGCACATACTGCTTTCTGCTTAAAAACTGACATCCTGCTTTCCTAACATTTGTACAGAACTGCAAAGGGCAATCATTAGCTGACCTTGTACAAGGCAGGAATGAAGAGAAGGGCAAGGCGTGCGAGAGTCCATCTGCAACGCAGCCTGGGGAGAGAAAAAAGGGGTCTTCTTCGAAGGTAAAAAAAAGAAAAAACAAAAACAAAGCTCACTGCCATCGAGTCGGATCCAACTCACAGCCACCCCTCCTTGTGTTTCCGAGGCAGTATCACTACGGAAGGAGATTGCCCAACCTTCCTTCTGAGGAGTGGCTGGTAGGTTTGAACCGCCAGCCTTCCAGTTAGCAGTCAGGTGCCTCAGGAACTACGCCACCGGAGGTCCTCAAAGGTATAGATTCTTATTTCCTTTTTCCAATCAGAATTCAACATTGTTGGGTACAGCATATTTTCCCTGTGGAAGACATTTTTCCAAATATACAAATTTAAGTCTCTGTTTAGTTATACAAGGGAGCTCTGGTAGCATAGTGCCTAAGGCACTTGACTGCTAACCAGAAGGCTGGTGGTTCAAACCCACCAGCCACTCCTCCGAAGGAAGGTTAGGCAATCTACTTCCATATGATACTGCCCCGGAAACCCAAGAAGGGGTCGCGATGAGTCAGATCTGACTCCATGGCAATGGTTGTGTTGTGTTGTGTGTTAGTTAAACAAGGTGCCCTGTCATGTACAGTTAAGTGCTTTGCTGCTACCCAAAAGGTTGGTGGTCTGACCCCGCTCAGCAGCTATGAGAAAGATCTGGTGATCTGTTCTCACAAATCATGATTACAGCCTAGGAAACCCAATGGAACAGTTCTACACTGACACATGGGATCGTTATGAGTCAAAAATCGACTTGATTGCACAAAATAACAACAGTTTAGTTACAAACATGGCTTGCAGAGGATCATGCTTAGAAAACGCTAAAACTGTTCAATTGGGAAGTTAATATTTATCATATAATTTTAATCATATGTGACTGTGCACATATGACCACACCGTTTCAAAGCAAAGGATAACATGCAGGTAATAGGGGACTAATTTCTCTTGTGAATATGCACTTTTCCTTTGGTATATTTGGATTAATAATAAGGGATTGTACCCAACAAAATTCACAGTGGTTTGGTCAGTTACCTTGCTGTCTGTAGCACTGTTGTTGTTAGGTGGGCCAAGTCAGTCCTGACCCTTAGCGGCACTATGTGCCACAGAACACAACACTGCCCAGTCCTGAGCCTTCCTCAATCGCTTTTATGTTTGAGCTCACTTCTGCAGCCACTGTTGTCAATCCATCTCACTGAGGAGCTTCTTTTTTTCACTGGTTCTCTACCAAACATGATGTCCTTCTCCTGGCAAAGGTCTCTCCTGATAACATGTCAAAAGTTCGTGGAACAAAGTCTCACCATCCTTCCTCCTACGATGCGTTCTAGCTGTACTTCTTCCAAGACAGATTCGTTCATTCTTCTGGCAGTCCATGGTATATTTCAATCAACCACATCAATCATTATACAGCTTTCACATGCATAGGAGGTGAATGAAAGTACCTTGGCTTGGGTCACTCCCTCCTTAATTCTCATCTTTGCTTTTAATACATTAAAGTCTTTTTGCAACAAATATGTCCTTGCAATACATGGTTTGATTTCTTGACGGCTGCTTCCATGGATGCTGACTGTGAATCCAAGTAAAATGAAATCCTGGACAATTTCAATCTTTTCTCCATTTACCATGATGTTGCTTACTGGTCCAGTTGTGAAGATTCTTGTTTTATGTGAGGTGTAATACATACCTAAGGCTGTATGTAGTCTTTGAGCTCCATCAGTGAGTACTTCAAATCCTTTAAACAAATCAAGCTGTATTATCTGCATATCGCAGGCTGTTAATGAGTCTTCTTTTAATTCTGACGCCATGTTCTTCTTCATACAGTCCAGCTTCTTATTTGTTCAGTATAAAGATTGAGTAAGTATGGTGAAAGGAAACAACTCTGACACACACTCTTTCCTAATTTTAAACCATGTAATATCACCCTGTTCTGTTCAAATGACTGCTGCTGGGTCTATGTACAGGTTCTGCATGAGTACAATTAAATATTCTGGAATCATTCTTTCGAATGTTATCCGTAATTTCTTATGATACCCACAGCTGAATGCCTTTGCACAGTCAATAAAACACAGGTAAATATCTTTCTACTATTCTTTGCTTTCAGCCAAGACCCATCTGACATCAGCATGATGTCCCTCATTTCTCATCTTCTTCTGATTCCGGCTTGAATTTCTGGCAGTTCCCTGTCAATGTACTGCTGCAACCATTTTTGAATTATCTTCAGCAAATTTCCTTGTGTGTGACATTAATGATATTGTTTGTTTTCTGCATTCCATTGGACCACCTTTCTGTGGAATGGGCACAAATATGGATCTCTTCCAGTTGGTTGCCCAGGTAGCTGTTTTAGAAATTTCTTGGTATAGACAAGTGAGCACTTTCAGCAACTAGTATTCCATCCATCCCTGGAGACTTGTTCTCCACCAATGTTTTCAGTGCACTGCACTTCTTCATCCTCCAATACCATCAATTACTGATCATATGCTACCTCCTGATGGTTGAACAATGACCAATTCTTTTTGGTACAGTGACTCTGTGTACTTCCTTCTAACTTCTTTCAATGCTCCCTGCATCATTCAATATTTATCCATTCTTCAATACTGCAACTCAAGGTTTGAATTTTTTCCTCAGTTCTTTCAGTTTGAAAAATGCCAAGAGTGTTCTTCTCTTTTGGTTTTCTAATTCCAAGTTTTTGTATATTTCATTGTAACCCTTAACTATGTGTTCACAAGCTGCCCTTTGAAATCTTATGTTCAGCTCTTTTACATCATTATTTCTTCCATTGGCTTTAGCTACTCTCCATTCAAGAGCAAGTTTCAGAGTCTCTTCTGATATCCATTTTGGACTTTCCTGACTTTTTAATGACCATTTGCCTTCTTCATGTATGATGTCATCTGACAGCTGGTCTGGTCTTCATTCATTAGTGCTCAATGTATCAAATCTTTTTTTTTCCCCAAAATCTATTCTTTTTTTTTAAAAGAGTCTTTAGTAATGTTTATTATCAGTTTTTTTTAATATGTATTTTTTATTTTAAGAGCTTGTTTCACATTCAATGTTACATGTACATTTAGTTTCACTCCCCATTCGCCATGTCCAACCCTAACCCAGTCTCCTCCTCTCCCTACCCTACATCCCTGCCCCTGTGCCCCTCATATTTATGCACTCCTATTTACCCTGCATTTCCTCCGTTTGAATGTTGGTCCTCTGGTGTCCCATGGTCTATTGCTCTAAGGGATGTACTACCATAGAGAATGTGGGTGCCTCATCCTGGGTTGAGTGGTCTGCGTGTATATCTTGTTAATTACTGGGCTGAGAGTCAGCCCCCTGGGGGTGCGTTTTGTTCCAGGCACAGAATGTATTCCAGGGCCATAGTATTCGGGGTCTCACCACATTTCATCTGACCAGTAATTCTGGTCGTTATTGAGTTTTTAGATTTTGTTCCATGTTTTCCCTCCCACTCTATCCAGGATCTCCAGATTTGATCCTTTCCTAAGCGGTTGGTATTGGAAGCCGGGCACCATCTAGTTCTTCTGGTCTCAAGGGCCATCGTGTCCTAGGGCTGATTGCTTCCAAATGCTGTTTTTTGTTTTTTTTTGGTTTTTTGCATTTTTCTTCACTTCCGATGCTAGGAGACTGTTGGCTGCATCTTAGATGGCCACTTCAAAGCTTTTAAGACCCCAGTCGCTACTCACCAATGCAGGATGTGGAGCAAGGCTTTCATGTATTTTGTTGTGCCAATTGAGTCTGGTGTCCCCCAGTACTATGGTCCCAAGACAGTAGATCTACTGGATCTCTCTCCCATAGTGTCTGGTTGTCTGTGAGGGATTACTCTGTGTCTGTCTTCTATTGTTTCTGTAAGGACTACAGGTATTTTGTATCACTGGTGTCTGTGCAAGATTAGCCTCAGCTGAATCTATCTTTGATCTAGACAATACTTTTTGTTCACTGACCCCCATCTGATCATCTCAGGTGTTTATGTGTTTATCTGTAGCCTGGTGTTTGGCATTAATGGCAATGCAGTATTGTGAACACACTGGTTGGTATTAGCACCTGTTGTCTATCTCTTATGTGCACAATTCGGTGTCATCTCATTTCCTAATGTAATCATGGTGGTCATGGATCCTTCCCATATATCCCTCGCCCTAGCCACGTCAACGTGTAGGCCCCACCTAGTCCGAAATTAATCCCTCCCCGTTCCTGCCCAACCCAGTAACCTACTAAGTGGGTTTGCTTGGGAAAGGAAACTCACTTAGTAGGTTACTGGGTTGGGCAGGAACAGGGAGGGATTAATTTCTTCTCTGTCTTTTTACAGTAATGGGCTCATATAGTACTTGTCTTTCTGTGATTGATTTATTTCACTCAGCATAATGTCCTCCAGGTTCATCCACATTGTGAGATGATTTGCATATCCTTCATTGTTCTTTAACGTAAGCATAGTATTCCATTGTGTGAATGTACCATAATTTGGTTATCCACTCATCCACTGATGGTCATTTAGGATGTTTCCATCTCTTTGCTATAGCGAATTGTGCTGCGATGAACATAGGTGTACATATGTCTGTTCGTGCGCGCTCTCATCTCTTTAGTATATATTCCTAGGAATAGAATTGCTGGGTCAAACGGTACTTGTATTTTCACTTTTTTAAGGAAATGCCATACCGTTTGCCACAATGGTTGAGCCATTTTACAATCCCACTAGCAATGCACAAGAGTTCCAATCTCTCCGCAACCTCACCAGCATTTTTTATTTTCTGACCTGTTGAACTTTGCTATTATTCCTGGGGTGAGATGATATTTCATTGTTGTTTTCATTTGCATCTCTCTAACGATTAATGAGGAGCTCTGGTAGCATAGGGCCTAAGGTAATTGACTGCTAACCAGAAGGCTGGTGGTTCAAACCCACCAGCCACTTCTCGGAAGGAAGGTTGGGCAATCTACTTCCATAGTGATACTGCCTCGGCAACCCAAGGAGGGGTTGCTATGAGTCGGGTCTGACTCGATGGCACACCACAACAACAACAACAATGATTAATGATCACAAGCAATTTCTCATGTGTTTGTTGACAGCTTGTATATCTTCTTTGGTGAAGTGTCTGTTCAAGTCTTTTGCCCATTTGTGAATTGGGTTATTTGTCTTTTTGGTGTTGAGGTGTTGGAGTTTTCTATAAATTTTGGAGATAAGTCCTTTATCAGATATGTCATAGGCAAGTATTTTGTCCCAATCTGTAGATTTTCTTTTTACCCTTCTGACAAAGTCTTTTGATGCACATAAGAATTTAATTTTTAAAAGGTCCCAGTCATCTAGCTTCTCTTCTATCTCTTCCACATTCTGGGTTATGCTTGATAGCCTATTTATGCCGTAAATTAGGGCTTCCAGATTTGCTCCTATTTTATCTTTGATGAATTTTATAGTTTGGGGTTTATGTACATTTAAGTCTTTGATCCAGCTTGAGTTTGTTTTTGTGTATGAGGTGAAGTATGGGTCTTATTTCATTTTTCTACAGGTGGATATCCAGTTTTGCCAGCACCATTTGTTAGAGGCTGTCTCTTCCCCATTTAATGGGTTTGGGACTTTTGTCAAAGATCAGTTGTCCATAGATGGATGGGTCTATATCTGGACTTTCGATTCTGTTCCATTGGTCTACCTGTCTATCACAAGGAGTGTGAGACCTCCTACTTTGTTTTTCTTCTTGAGAAGTACTCTACTTATCTGAGGTCTCTTTTCTTTCCATATGAAATTAGTAATTAGTAATTAGTTTTTCCACGTTCTTAAAAAATTTTCTTGAAATCTAGATCAGGATTGCATTAAATGTATAGATTGCTTTAGGTACTACAGACATTTTCACAGTATTTAGTCTACCTATCCATGAACAGGGAGCTCTGGTAGCATAGCGGCTAAGGCACTTGACTGCTAACCAGAAGGCTGGAGGTTCAAACCCACGAGCCACTCCTCAGAAGGAAGATGGGGCAATCTACTTCCGTAGTGATACTGCCTCGGAAACCCAAGGAGGGGTTGCTATGAGTTGGGTCCGACTCAACAGTACATAACAACAACAACAAAATCTACAGAAAATCCATGGAGAAAGAGTGCTGGACTCCAGGGAGATCAGATTCAAACAAAGGGCTTCTCCTTGGAAAGGGAGAGCTGCAATTTCCTCTCTACAGTAAATATTCAGCATTGTTATTCTATCTTCCTTTTTGCTAAAAAAGAAAAAACAATTAGGAATACAAGCTGGATTATATTTATTTAGTTCTTAAGTAAATTATTTTTTTCTAGTTTGGGGATCTATGTTCATAGTGATTTTAATTTGCATGGGACCAAGTTTGGTTATTACTATGGCATTTTCCAAATGCTATTAACCAGTGGAGACAAGAGTAGGGCAATGGTATGGGGTACAAAGCAGCGATCTGGTGCCTGGATTCTGCAGTCCATCTCATGAGGCCCAGCGAGTTACTTGTACTCTCTGCACCTCTGTAAACCAGGGAGAGCTATTAAGACCTACCTCTCACAGTGTGGTTGTAAAATTAAATGAGTTAAAACAAATAAAGGTCTCAGCATGGAGCTGGGCACACAGCCAGCTACCATCACCATCACCATCACCATCAGCCACACCAATGATCCACTCATGACCCAGGCATCAACACACCCAACAATTACTGGGTCCCACTATATGCCAAGCCTTATTCTAAGCACCTGGGATACACCCATGAACAAAGCAGAGCAAGTGTCTATGCTCATGAAATTTACACTCAGTGTCATGAACGAACAAAAGCAGAATCAGGAAGGAAGTGAGCAAGAACAGTCTCTCAAAAAGAGGAGGGGACCCAGACCAGAACCAGCAAAGGCAGGACCTACCACCCCCTACAATGTGCACAGTCTTCTCAATCTATAAAAATGAAACTGATTACTGAGCAAATCGCAGCCTTGTCAAAATACTGAATCTTAACTGCTATTTAAAAAAAAAAAAAAGTTTAAATTAAAACAATCCCTCAGTGTTCTCACTGTTTCTAAAAATCAAAGAAACATTTAACACTACGACTAGAAATAGGCCAATCTAACAATTACTCTGTAGAAACCATAACTACTCTTTAAATTACTTTATTGACTAAGCTTTAAACTGTTGACAGGGAACCAAAAAATAAATAAATAAATAAGCCAGTGTGACCAGACAAATAGGTACAGAGTGAGAACAGAAACTCAAAGCTGGAACTCATGACACAGCCAAATGACCTAAGCATCCTCTACAGTCACATCTAAGCAGGAGTACTATCACAGGATTATGCCCAGAACAAATTAAACAAGCAACCAAGCATTTAAGCTTCCACGCAGCTAGCTGGAGAGGCAGCTCCAGGCAAGAAGACAAAGACAAGGCTGTGAGGCTCAGGGAAGAAATCTGATCCAACAGGGAAAAAAGAAAATTCATAGAAAGCACCATGAATGGCGCTCACCTCCGAAGAACAGGAGTAAGACTGGGGAGGGGGTAGGTTATATTATTTACACTTTTTCTTTTTTTAATTGTGATTCGGGTGAAAGTTTAAAGAGGAAATTCACTTTCTATACAACAGCTCACATACACTTTGTCTCATGATATTGATTGCAATTTCCCACAGTGCAACAGCTCCCCTCTCACATCTTCCCCATGGTCACCTCTTCCCTGTATCATTATTTACATTTCTTTTTACAACAAATATATTACTCTTTTAATTTAAAAAAGGCTTTTTTTTTTTTTTTTAAATCAACACCCTATAACAAAGAAAAAGGCAAAGATCGGGGTGTGTCCATATGCCAGCAGCGAACAATGTGAAGGGAAAGGGAGGAAAGCATTCCATCCAGAATAGCATCCAAAAGAATAAAACACCTAGAAGTAAATTTCACCAAGGAGGTGAAAGACTTCTACAATGAAAACTATAAAAAACCGCTCCATGAGATTGAAAACCTAAAGAATGGAAAGATACACTGTGCTCCTGGATTGAAAGACCTACCATTGTTAAGATGCCTATACTACCCCAAGCAACCCACTGTGTCAATACAATCCCTACTTCCCTCCTAAAATATCAAAAGCCATTTTGACAGAAATTATAAAGCTAGTCCTCAAGTTCATATGAAATTGTACGGGGTCCTGAACAGCCAAATACTCTTAAAAAAGAATAAAACTACAGACTCATACTTTCCAATTTCAAAATTGATTACAAAGCTACAGAAACCAAAATAGTGTGATACCGACATTAGGACGGACATGCAGATAAATGGAATAGAATTGAGGGTCCAGAAAGAAAACCTCTAGGTTTATAGTCGATTGATTTCAACAATTCTATGGACAAAAAATAATCTCTTCAACCAATGATATGAGACAACTGGACACAAAGGAATGAAGCTGGATCCCCACCTCACACCATATACAAAAATTAACTCAAAATGGATCAAAGAGCTAAATGCAAGAGCCAGTTACAAAACTCTTAGAAGATAGTACAGATGTAAACCTTCATGATCCTGCCCCACTGGCTACATCTTTCCCCTGTCTGTTCTTCTATGGACTATGAGCTAAAAACTAATTTTAAAACTGCATAATTACAATTGATAGAAAATACTAACTCAGAAGCCCAAATAAGCAAAGTATTACTCCCAAAATAGATGTCCATTCTTCTCTTTACTAGCCCTGTATTATTTTTTTAAAAACAAATTCTATTTAATTATTATTATATTCTGAATTATGTAAATATAATTTGTGAAAATGTGCTTTCTCCAGGGAGATAGCTTGGGGGCTGGGAGTGCATGGGAAAGAAGGACTCAAGGAAGAGGTAACTATGGGAAGGAGCTACTCTGTAGGGAACTGTGGTCAATGGCATGAAACAAAATGTGTATGTCCTGCTGTATGGAAAACGAATCTGCTCTGTAAACTTTCACCCAAATCACAATAAAAATTTAAAAAAAAGAAAAAAAACAAGAGAATGTGCTTTCTCTCTTATTAAGTACTTAAACAACATCCTTCATTTTGCTTTTTGGTTTGCAAAGCCTAAAATATTTGTCGACCCCTGGATATAAAGATGTAATCTCTCCCCAAATTGGATATTCAATGAAATCACAACCTAAAATCTAAATTTTTTTTTTTTTAATTGACAAGCTGACTCTAAAATATGCATAGGAATGCAAAAGCCTGGAACAGTCAAGTCAATTTTCAGGAAGAACAAAGTTGAAGGTGTAGTGGACATCAAGACTGAATAAAGCAACAGTAATTAAGGCAGTGTGGAATTGGTAAAAGTGGAACAGTGGGACAAAGTAGAGTGTCTAAAAGCATGCTGAGACATGTGCCGACATCTGCCTTATGACAGTTAACACTGCAGAACAAGGAGGGAAAACATGTTTATTTCTTTACGCTGTTTAAGCAGCGCTGGGTCAGATGGATTATCCACACTGGAGGGTGGGGGAGGAGCCTCCCTTTAAAACATTAAAAAACAAAAATCAAAACTAGGTGGATTACAGACGTCAGCGTGAAAGACAAAACAGCCACGTGAGGACACGACATTAAGAGAATCTCTTTATGACTACAGCAAAATGCACTCAAGGCAAGGAGACTGACAGACAGGACTGCATCAAAGTTAGGAACCTGCGCTTCTCCAGGGAGAGGGTGCAGAGGCACGAGACCCAGAGGCCACAAAGAGACTCGCTCGTGGTGAAAACACACAGAAGCCTGCAAACGAGCAAGGAAGACACTGCAGAAGGAGACTGACAGGAGACCTTTCTCTCTGTCCTGGTCATTTGGTTTCCCTCTTCTGAAAGGCAAACAAAAAGGTGCCGCGCATTCATTACCAGTCATGAGGGAAACAGAATTAAAGCCACAAGGAACCACCTCAAAGCCAGCAAAACCAGGCACCGGGAGCCTTCAAAACAACTGGGAGTGGAAATTCACACACCACTTTAGAACTGCATGGCATTTTCTACTAAAGTGGGGTGACAGCAACCCAAATGACCCCACAACTCCACCCCAGGCAGCCAGCCAACACAAACGTCCACATGTGTGCATCGAACCACATGTCCAGGAATACTCTCAGTAGGATTATTGCTAACAGCCCAAACTGGAAGCAATCAAAGAATGGACAAACTGTGTCCTATTCATAAAATGGAGTATAATACAGCAAAGACAATGAATGAGCTACATACAACATCATGGTTCAGTCTCACAAACTATATAAAGAAAAAGGAAATGCAGAAAAGAAAATACATGCTTTCATTTCCACAAAGAGCAAAACTACCTTATGGTGTTGAAGTCAAAACAGTGATTATTTCTAGAGAACAGACAGGCCTTTATGACCAGGAGGGGACATAAGTTGAGCCATGAAGGGGATTGTGAAGGTGCTATTAATAGTATATTTTTTGAACTGGCTGCTAGATACACAAGTTTACTCATTTTACAATAATATACCTAGCTGTTCATTGAAGACCTGTACACTTTTCTGTATGCATTATAAGCTTCAATAATAAAGTTTATTAAAAATAAACAAAGCAAAGATGTCACTTTGATGACTAAGGTGTGCCAGACCCAAGCCACGGTTCTTTCAATTGCCTTCTATGCGAGCTGAGCAAACAAAGAAAGATGGAAGAGTTGATGCACTCAAGCCATGGTGTGGGTGAAGCACACTGAACATAGCGTGGACTCGCAGAAGAACAAGCAACTCGGCCTTATAGGAAACACACCACAACACTTCACAGAAGCAAGGGTAGGAGACCACGGCTCATCAGGAGAAACAATCAGTAGACAAGACCCTCGTCGCTGGCAGAGCACAGGGTCACGAGAACAAGGGAGACCCTCAATGAGATGCAATGACACGCTAGCCAAGACAATGGTCACTCACAGCAACGGCTGAAAAGGCAGCACAGGACTGAGCACCACCTCCGTCTGTTACCCATCAGGTCACCGTGAGTCTGAACCAAATCGATGGCACCCAGAAACCACAGCCACAGAAAAGTAAAAGAAAGAATGAATGTGCAAATGCTGGCAGGAGTTAGTTTTTTAAAGTCCTGCTCTGCTACATACAGAAGTATTTACAGGTAATAAGATACTATGTCCATTATTTCATTTAAAATACCCCAATGCCAAAAGCGGGCTGAGCTAGAATAAATGAGAACGGCAGGATGCTGACAGCCACTGAACTAAAGGAATAAAACATGGACGTGCATTACGCTAGCTTCTGTTCTCCTGGACGTCTTTAAAATCTACAATAAAAAGTTAAAACACACATCTACACATACGCGTATACATGTGCACACACACACACGTTATGGGTTAGAATTCTAGAGTCTCATTAGGCAGCTTTCAGTGTTAACATTCTGGATGAGGTTATTATATCCCAGGAGTAACAAACCCAATCCGAGCCCAATGCCATCGATTAGTTCTGACTCACAGCTACCCTACATATGGGACAAAGTGAGATGCTCCATACTGGGTTTCTGAGACTGTCAATCTTCACAGAAGCAGACTGCCACATCTTTCTCCTGTGGAGCAGCTGGTGGGCTTGAACCGCAGCCAAGTGCTAACAACTGTGTCACCAGGACCACGGTTCTTAATTTCAATGTTTTATCTTGACAGTTGCATTTCAAGATGAACTCTAGTTGAGGTTATGCCAGAACAGGATAAAACAGTCTCCTAAGATATGGTACTAACTTACAGTAATCACAGAAATGCAAACTGAAGCCGTAATGAGCACCACTGTGGCTTACCAGATTGGCAGAGGCTTTTAAAGAGCAGTCCTCACCGCTGCCGAGAGTTCAGCAGCACAGGGATGCTCACGCCCTGATGCAGGAGGACCATTCAGCACCAACGTTTTGGAAGAGAACAAGGCGACATGATTAAAGAATCTATAAACATTCCAACCTGCTGACCCAAGAGATGCAGACCAAAACTTCAGCCTACAGAAATGACAAAAACTGTGACAAATAATGACGACACAGAATATGCATTCCAGCTCTACTTATGCTGCTGTTAGGGGCCGTCAAGATGATTTTCAACTCACAGTGACCCAGTTCACTGGCTGATGCTATTAGATGCCATCAAGCCAATTCTGACTCATAGCAATCCCATGTAGCAGAGTAAGAACTGTGCCATAGAGTTGTTTTTTTTTTTTTTTTGACCAAGAATTATGTTTATTTCTCAAGCAGTAAGCATGGCAATAGAAAAAAAAAAAAAAGGACAAATAATAAAAACCCCTCACATTTGAGTTTTGTATTGTTTGTAGCTCTGCCTTAAAAAGATATTATTTCAGAATAATTGGAGTCAGTTTGTTTGTCTAGTCACGTAAATAATATATCTTTTAATACCTATTTTGTTCTTTATTAAGGGTCCAATTTGTAGTGGGTTTTTTTTTCACCTTGTTTTTTTCTTTTTTATTGTGATTTGGGTGAAAGTGTACAGAGCAAATTCACTTTCCACACAGCAGTTCACATACACTTTGTTTCATGACATTGACTACAATTTACCACAATGCAACAGCTCCCCTCCTTTTCCTCCCCATAGTCACCTCTTCCCTGTGTCCTTCCCTCCATGCCCTCCTGCCCCCTAAGCTGTCTCCCTGTGCATACCCAGCCCTTCTCTCTCCCAGGATACCACAGAGTTTTCTAGGCTGTACTTTTTACTGCAGCAGATCATTGGGCACTCCTTCTGTGGATCCAATGGGTGGGTTCAAACTGCCAGCCTTTCAGTTAGCATCCAAGGGCTTAACCGCCATGCTATCAGGGCTGCTCAGCTTCATTTATAATAATGAGATATTATTAACTTGCAAGATGTTCTTTTTTGCAAAAGGGCTGGATGATTTATGACACCATCATTTAATTAACACTAAAGATGATACTTTACAACAGTGGTTATGAACCACTCAACATATCCGAGCACATACGCCTACCGATACCACAGCTCAACGTAGGTGTGGTTCTCACAAAGGGATGGGGGGAAAGGGAGGGGACTTGTTCTTTCCCTGCCTCTGCTTCCACTGAGAACAGTTGTTAATAAATAAAAAAAACCACCTCACTGCCATCAAGTCAATTCCGAGCTCACAGCGACCCTAAAGGACAGAGCCTAACTGCCCCAGAGCGTCTCCAAGGTTGAAAATCTTTATGAAAGCAGACTGCCTCATCTTTCTCCTGCAGAGCAGCTGGTGGGTTCAAACCACGGACCTTTCTGGTTAGCAGCTGAGTGTGTCAACTGCTGTGCCACCAGACCTCCTTACAACTGTTTGAGAAGGATGTGTATGATGAGGATGCTCATGAGAAGGATATTCATGTCTACAATCACGTATTTTCAAAATGTAAAACAACTGTATATGTGGGCAGTACAGACAACAAATATGAACCCCTTTGCATATACAATACTGAGTTGTCAGTGAAAGCAAACATGGGTATAGGGACGGATAGATGGGTGAACAAGCTAAACAATTAGGTATGTCTAAATGGAGAGTGTATCCAAGATCATATATAGGGTTGGCAGACAATGGGCCTATAAGTTCATGTGAATGATCAGAATTCCCAGGTGTATAGTAGAGCTGACAAGGGGCAAGGTTATGGTCATTACTTGGTCACAGCCAGCTACCCAGAGGGACCGAGTAGTTGATCCTGCGGGCTTGGGACCATAGTCGCAGGGGACATCAAGCCCAACTGGCATAACATACTATACAAAACATTGTTCCACCTACTACTTTGGCGAGTAGCGACTGGGACCTTAAAAGCTAGGAAGCTGCCATCTAGATGCAACAACGGGTCTCTTTTCGTCAAGAAGAAAGAAGAAAACCAAAATTAATGGAAACAATCAGTCCTAGCGACTGGTACACCATCCGATCTGCAACCTATACAACTATGAGACCAGAAGAACTAGATGGTGCCCAGCTACCACTGCCATCCACTTGGAAGGGATGTAGGAGATCCTGCATAAAGAGGGAGAACAATATGGAACAAAACTCAAAATCATTTGGAGGCAAAAAAAAAAAAAAAAAAAGAAGGTGGGGACCAGGTTTGCTGGTCCAATGGAGCCTGGTGTAACCACTGAGACTATGGCCCCTAGCTGCCCTTCAGGTCTGGAATTGAACCCACAACTGTGGTTTCCAGCCAAACAAAGTACAGGCATGTGAGTTAAACATTTACCTCAAGTAGACACACACCCTGGAGAGAACAATCATGGGAGAAGGAAGGGCTGCTTATGCACAGGGAGATAGCTCAGGGTGCAGAAGAGTATGAAGGGATGGACACTGGGAGGAGGTAACTATGGGGAGGAAGTGGGAGGGGAGCTGCTGCATTGTAAATTTTGGTCAATGACATGAGACAAAGTATATGTGAACTGCTGTATGAAAAGTGAATTTACTCTGTAAATCTTCACCCAAATCCTAATAAAAAAAAAAAAAAAAAAACTGTATATGCAGGATGGTATTAATGACTCATTTAGCTGAAGAGAATTCAAAAACAGCTGCAGCAGTATACTGACAGGGAACTGCCCAAAATTCAAGCCAGATTCAGAAGACAATGAGTGAGGGTTATCATTGCTGATGTCAGATGGATCTTGGCTCAAAGTAGAGAATACCAGAAAGATGTTCACCTGTGTTTTATGTTCTATGCAAAGACAATCGACTGTGTGGATCCTAACAATTTTGGATAACACTGTGATGAACGGGAATTCCAGAACACTTAATTGTGCTCATACAGAACCTTTACATAAACCAAAAGGCGGTTGTTCAGACCAAATAAGGGGATACTGCATGGTTGAAAATCAGGAAAAGTGTGCATCAGGGTTGTATCCTTTCACCGTACTTATTCAATCTGTATTCTGAGCAAACAATCCAAGAAGTTGGACTATATGAAGAACACCACAGAAACAGGATTGGAGACTCAGTAACAACCTGTGATTCACAGATGACACAACCTTGGTTGCTGAGAGTGAAGATGAAACGAAGCACTTACTGATGGAGATCAAAGACTACAGCTTTCAGAATGGATTATACTTCAGTATAAAATTCCTCACAGCTGGATCAACAAGCAACATCATGATAAACAGAGAAAAGACTAAAGTTGTCAAAAACTGCACTTTACCTGCATCAATAATCAACGTCTATGGAAGCAGCAGTCAAGAAATTAAATGATGTACTGCATTGGGCAAATCTGCTGCAAAAGACCTCTTTACAGTGCTACAAATCAAAGACGACTTTGAGGACTAAGGTGCACCTAAGCCATGGTATTTTCAATTTTCTCATAAGCATGTAAAAGCTGGACAACGAAAATGTAAGACCAAAGAAGAACTGAATTATGGTGCTGGCGAAGGATGCTAAATACAGCACAGACCGCCAGAGGAACAGATAAATCTTAGAAGAAGGAACAGTCAGAACTCCCCTCAGAAGGGAGGATGGTGAGACTTCATGTCACAGCCTCTGTTCATGTGATGAGGAGGAACTAGTCCTTGGAGAGGGACATGATACTTGGTAAATCAGAAGGTCAGTGAGAGAGAGAAAGACCTTCAACAAGACAGACCGACACACCGGCTGAAACTCTGGGCTCCAACAGCAGCGACCGTGAGGAGGTGGAGGGTTTCATCCTGTTGGACATACAGGGCTGCTATGAGTCAGCACTAACTGTTGTTGTTATGTGCCGTCGAGTCGGCCCCGACTCATAGCGACCCCTCCTTGGGTTTCCGAGGCAGTATCACTACGGAAGTAGGATTGCCCAACCTTCCTTCCGAGGAGTGGCTGGTGGGTTTGAACTGCCAGCCATCTGGTTAGCAGGCAAGTGTCTTAGCCACTATGCTACCAGAGCTCCTCAGCTCTAACTAGACGGTGCCAAAAAACAACATTAATAGCTAAACATATACGCACAGGAAAAAACGAGCTGGGAGGAAATACAAGAAAAGCTGTGGGATCAGAAAACATATGTATACACACACACACCCGTTTTTGAAATAGCACTGACTTTTGACAGTAGACTAGATCAGCTTAACAGTCTCTTGATATGCCCAAGCCCAGCTGTCCCACAGAGCACGTGCCTTACAACGAAGATCAGATGCTTGCTCAAAGATCAGGGATCGGGAGACGGGGTGGACAGAGGTTTGGGTTGGGTTCAGCCAAGCCTCAGAAGACAATGCTTCTTGACTGGAAAACAGCACAGAGAGGACCAGGGCTTGGAGAGTCACACTCTTCTAGAAGTTACTTACACTGGGAAATAGGAAAGACAAGCTGGCCTCCTCTGATGGCCTGTTAGTGTGCCTGAAGACGAGGAGGAGGTGGGACCCCGAAGGGATGAGCACAGGAAGGGCAAGATGCAAAGACACAGAGGCTGAAGGGACTGGGAGCTGGCTAAGAAGAGGGGGGACTGCAGGTGTGCTACATACCTGACGGTGGCAATACAATTCCCACCAGCGGCAAACCGAATGAATGAAAACAAGCAGCATTCACATCTCAGTAAGCCGAGTGAGTAGCACAGAACGTGTTTCTCCATCTTTGGGACTTGGACGAAGGGGGAAAGGGATGAGCTACTAGCGTTTTAAGGACAGTTCCTCCCTGTGAGACAAGGGCACTGAGAACCACTGAAGTTTACATGTGAACACACAGAAAAGGTCAGAGAAGTGACAATATTCAAAGAAAAGATGATTGATAAAGATGATGGAATAGAAAGAGCTGGAGATGAACGCAAGGAAAATGAAAGAGAACAAACAAACGGGGAAGTTCCTAGAGGCAGAACATTTTGCCTGCACCAATCCTGAGGGATCTCCATATGCTGTCCATTCTGGGTTCCCTTCCCAAAGGTCTCTCTGTGGAAAACTCTAAAGCCACCAACACAAGGTGAGCAGGACGGGTAGTCTATCTATGGAACAGTAAAAGGAAACCAAGTAAAAATCACTAAGTAGAGATGATGTTAAAACCCAAACCAGGATCCACACACATACACCCGTCACTTAAGCAACGTATCGACTTGCACGTCTAGGAGTGTTGACAAAAGAGTAAAATCTCTGGCAACATTGCTCCAGGTAAAATCTGTCATCCCTGCGGCAGACAGAAAGGAACAGAAATAGCTGGACCTGAAGTATGCAGAAGACAGGGTGAGAGAAGGGCATTAATAGGGTCGCATCATGCCTCTCGGAAATACTCAGACAGTAATTCTGAGAACTATGGGACAGTCCAAAACATGCAACCCTGAAATTAATAAACCCTATTTCTCCTGATTACTTGTCCCAATCCATGATTTCAAGCCCCAAACACCACACTACAGCATCTGTTCCTTCCTGGAGAATTCACGACCCAAAGGCAAATGCTTGACATCTGAGAGTGCAGACCATTTTCATCCACCATTCAACCTCCTGCCCTAAGCTCCTCTGCCCAAAGCACAAAACTCACTAGAAGGTGACTCAGTCCTTAAAATAAGCCTATGAAACTCTCCTCCTGGAAAGCTTACTAGGGACAAGATGTGCCTGTGTGGACAGCACGCTACCTCGCATCTGACTCACAAGAAAGGCAGTCTGGAATGACGGCAAGAGGAGCCTGGGAAGAGCACTCCACCAATAGCAAACTGCCAGTGGCTGAGCCCTTCGGCCAACAGTCTCATCTGCCTAACCTGCACCACGTGCCATCATTTATGTACGGCCAGAAGGCACTGAAAGTTCACGTTTCAAGCCATCTCCACTGCAACACAGACGAAATGAAAAATAAAAATTTATACAAATTGGCTTAAAAGAAAAAAAGAAAAAGTCCTTGCCAGGAAATGGATGGAGCTGCCTGCCAGAGCACACATGCTAGCAAAAATAACCACCTACCCAGGATAAGCCCGCACCAAAACTGCAAAGCGTGTGTGGAAATCTATCACTTCAGAAAGACAGCCAACATAACCCGCAATGAGAAGAAAAGTTTTAGTCAAGGGAAATGAAGTGGCGAGGGCAGGAAACTTTAAAATGAGACACAAAACCTTGTAAAATTAACCTACAGACTTAATGGTGTTCCAATCAGTAGCCCGCCGTCACACCTATGTGTGTGTGCACATGTGTAAGTGTGCATGTGTGTATGCATGTGCATGTGTGTACGTGCGTATGTACATGCATGTGAGAGACAGAACTGACAAAGTGATATTAAAATAAAATGTAAAACGTAGTGAAGGGCTAAGAATAGGCTATACAATTATTGTAAAAAAAGATGGTCTTTTAGACTAGATATCAAGATGTAATATATGGAAACCTGATTATGGCAGGCTGAATTCTGGTACTGAGTCAATCAATTATCCACATAGAAGAATTCCCATCTCATACTGCATTTTAGAAAAATTAATCCTTCTTGGGTTAAACACAAAAAGGTAAAATAATACTTTCAAACTTTTAGAAGAGAACATAGAAGACTATTACCTGAGGTTATGTGTGTGTGTGTTTATATGTATTTATTATATATATATACATATGGATATCATATTTATACGTAAGTATTTTATATATACTTATCTGTATATATATATATATAT
>NW_006921593.1:9047404-9064650 GCF_000298275.1 Orycteropus afer afer
TCCTGCTGCACGTATTCATCCTGCTGCACGTACTGGTCCTGCTGCATGTACTCGTCCTGCTGCACGTATTGGTCCTGCTGCACATATTCCTCCTGCTGCTGCACGATTTGCTGCACGTATTCCTCCTGCTGCTGCACGATTCATCCTGCTGCACGTATTCGTCCTGCTGCACGTATTCGTCCTGCTGCACGTACTGGTCCTGCTGCACGTACTTGTCCTGCTGCACGTATTGGTCCTGCTTGCTGCACGTATTCCTCCTGCTGCACGTATTCCTCCTGCTGCACGTATTCCTCCTGCTGCACGATTCGTTCTGCTGCATGTATTCGTCCTGCTGCACGTATTCGTCCTGCTGCACGTATTCGTCCTGCTGCACGTACTGGTCCTGCTGCATGTACTCGTCCTGCTGCACGTATTCCTCCCGCTGCACGTATTCCTCCCGCTGCACGTATTGGTCCTGCTGCACGTACTCGTCCTGCTGCACGTACTGGTCCTGCTGCATGTATTCCTCCTGCCGCACATATTGGTCCTGCTGCACGTATTCCTCCTGCTGCACGTATTCGTCCTGCTGCACGCAGGGTTGCTATGAGTCGACGCCAATTCAAAGGCACCTTAGAACAACAGGATGGCTAAGGTTGCGGCTGGGGGCGGGAGGCAGGGATGGGGACTTATAACATGACAAGGATGTTGCCAAGTGGAAACCTTATCCATTGCTGGTGGAATGCAAAAAGGTACAGACATCATGCAAACAGTGTGGTGGTTTCTCAAAAACTATAAACAGAACTATCATGTGACCCAGCAATTCCACTCCTAGGTATACACCCAAAAGCAGAAACTCAAAAAGAGACTTGTACCCCAGTGTTCAGTGTAGCACTCTTCACAACACCCAGAAAGTGGAAACAACCTAAATGCCCATAAAGAGATGAACGGATAAACAAAACGTGGTACGTACATACAAGGGACTACTACTCAGTCAGCAGGATAAATGAAGTCTTGATACCTGCTACAGTATGGATGGAGCTTGGAAGACATGACGCTGAGCGAAGTCAGTCAATCACAAAGGACAGATATCGTATATCCTCATAAAAACCTTGGTTTGGTGGTTTAAGGTCATGGTTTCACGGACATCCCAGTTCACCAGCCTAATAACGTGTTTAGTGCTTCTGTTCTACTCTTAGTTCACTGCGCAGTGCCTGGGGTCTTAAAACTTTGCAGGGTTTCCTCCAAGGTACAACAACTGGTCTCTATCTGCCTGGAACAACAGAGAGGGAAGAGCAGGAGGACACGGAACGCATGGCTAATGGTCTCCATAATCAACTGCCCCCCTTGCCACGAGACCAGAAGTGGATAGCACCCAACTACCCTGACTGAACATTCTGATCAAAGATTCTGTAGGAGAATTGTGATCAAAAGAGGGAAAATACAGAACAGAATTTCAAATTCTCATGGACTCCAGACTTTCTAGAGCCAAAGAGACTAGGTGAACCCCTGGAATTGTTGCCCTAAGATAATCATTAAACCTTAAACCAAAACTATTCCCTGAAGTCTACTTGTTTTTTACCCTGAAGTTTGCCTAAAATCAAACAATAATTTAGTGTAACTGGTACAGAATGTCTGCCTTGAGTATTGTGCTCTTTCAAAGAACTCTCTCTGTGGCATCACGGGGACAACATCAACTGGAAAGATCAGACAGGAAATTTGGGAGGGGGGACGGTGAGTTAGAGGGAAAACAAACTGGAAAAGAAGGCTGAGTATGGTTGCAGACCTCAGAGAATGTAATCCACATCACCTAATTGTACATAAAGAAATCCTGGAAATGGTCTATGTTCCACTGTGCATATTTGTAACAAAAAATAAAATTTTTAAAAGATGGTAATTTTCAGTCATTAGCCTCTGACAGGAGAAACAGACATGCCCTTTCAAGTAACAAATCTTACTATCATTCACCCTGAGAGTCAGCGGCGTCAACAGATAAGGACAAGTGAACACAAAGCGGAGGCTTCTTCCCATTACTGACCAAGCTGGGGTCTCCCCCCACCTCACCATGTGGGTCATACATCTGGAGAAAGGACTGGCATATCCCCTCCGGGTTGTTAATAGCAGGCAGAGGAGTGAAGCAAGAAAAATAATGCATCAAAAATTCTCTAAAACTGGTGGGGCTGAAGCTAATAAACAACAACCAAAGACCAAACTCAGTGCCATCAAGTCGATTCTGACTCATAGTGACCCCCACTGGGTTTCCACGGCTGTAAATCTTTACGGAAGCAGACTTTCTCATCTTTCTTCTGTGAAGCAGCTGGTGGGTTTGAACCACCACCCTTTTGCTTAGCAGCCAAATGCTGTAACCACTACACCACAAGAGTTCCTTAGTAAACAACAAAAACTCACTGCCGTCGAGCCAATTCGATTCCCAGCAACCCCTCCTTGGGTTTCCGAGGGAGTACCACTATGGAAGTAGATTACCCAATCTTCCTTCCAAGGAGTGGCTAGTAGTGAGTTTGAACCACAAGCCTTCCAAATTGCATGCATCTTAGCATTTCTAACTTATCACAGGCAAAACAAAACACTTGTTCCCACCACTACTCAGGATCAAGTAAGGTGCGACTGGCTGAATACAAACTGCATTTATTTCAGTGCAGGGTCGTAGATGACACGGGAACTAATGGCATCATTTTTATGCCATTCCTCTGAAGGTGGCAAATGTGTTTTGCCACAGATACTCGCTTCAGACGGGCCCACGTCAGAGGAAGGATCTAGTTACCTTCTCCTGGCACACATCAAAGAACACCCCAGGCCAGATCTGTCTTCATCTCCCTGATGCGCTAATAAAGGTTTCCGAGTGTCAGTGTGAAAAAATTCTTCCTCCTTTCTGGTCTCAGTAAGCAGAGATTACCTTCAGACCATGCCTTTCAAATTCTCTCTTCTCCAAATTCCTTTCTTCACCAACCGAACACAATAATTCTCTTAAAAAGGTCAATTCTAATCTTCAAAATGGTAGTGGCTAAACTATTTTTTTTTTTTTTTTAAGAAAAAATAAGCTCTGAGATGAGCAGCCCTGAATTTTCTATTTGGAAGAAATTAAAGAGAACAGAACCCGCCAGGTGGCAGTGGAGATGCCCACTGGGCTCGGTGTTGGGACTGATGGTTTCTCTGACATCCTGACTCAATCATCTGTAACCCCACACAACTTTGGAAAAACAAAAAATTTCCTTTAATGCTATTTGAAATTTCAATGTAAGTATCACTAAAAACAAATGAAAGCAATGGTTGTTTTTGAAACAACTGTTAAAGCTACTTATGTGTCCCCACAGAGTCCCCTCCCCAACCCTTGGCCAGGTGATCATTTGTAATCTGGGCACACAGAGCAAACAAGCCTTGGTAAGTGACCCCAGTTCCACCCTGGTGTCCTATAGCGTCAACGAGACAGACACTAGTTTCTAAAATCTTACTAACAACACTCTGCTGAAAAAGTATAAAAATATCATTTATTTCATGTCCTATATTCACAGTAGGAGCTCTGGTGGCATAGTGCCTAAAGTATCTGACTGCTAACCAGAAGGCTGGTGGTTCAAACCCACCAGCCACTCCTCGGAAGGAAGGTTGGGCAATCTACTTCTGTTGTGATACTGCCTCAGAAACCCAAGGAGGGGTCGCTAGGAGTCGGATATGACTCTATGGGAATGGGTTTGGTTGTTCGGTTTACATTCACAGCACCCTGAGGTACTGCTGAAAGGATTATTCTGGAGACTGACAAATGACGAAACCCCTATCTGAGATCTACTGCCCGTCTGCTACTTTGGGTACTGAGGTGGCTTGCATGTTGCTGTGATGCTAGAAGCTATCCCACTGGTATATCAAATACCAGCAAGGTCACCAATGGTGGAAAGCAGAGCTTTCAGACTGAAACAGACCATGAAGAAAGGCCTGGTGAAAGACTTCTGAAAGTTACCTAATATAAACTCTATGTCTCCAACAGAGCACTGACGATCTATATGATATGAGCCCCGGAGGGTGGAAGACACTCAAGATACAGTGGCTGCAACAGCAGCCTCAAGTGTAACCACCACCATGACAACAGCGCAGGACGGGGCAGCGTCACCACCACCATGACAATGGGGCAGGACGGGGCAGCGTCACCACCACCATGACGATGGGGCAGCGTCACCACCACCATGACCATGGGGCAGGACCCAGCAGCGTCACCACCATGACCACGGCGCAGGACCCAGCAGCACTTCATTCCACTGCACACGGGTCACGAGGAGTCGGAGCTAACTCGACCCCTAACTAACAACAACGATATTACCTGTGAGACAGCAACTGGATTCCCTTCAGCAACTAACAACGACACTACCCAAGATACAGGAAGATCAACTCTCCCTTACATTTCCCACCCTACCCACATGTTCATGTTCAAGTCTCCTCTGAGTCAAACCAACCCCCAACCCCAGAGCCTTCCTCCTCCTTCTCAAGATGTCATTCGTGCACAGTTTTCTACAAACGTTGCAAAGGGCCTTGTGCCTCCACCAAGCTACTGAGATTACTTTGACAATGACCGATTACCTGCTCCGTGTCAGATGTTTGGGTTGTTTTTCTCCCCCAATTTAAGTGATTCCTTCTTTATCTTATTTTTCTCTTTAATTTTTAATTTAGCTTTATTTTCCTAAATTTTGAGTTTAACGCCAAGCTTCCTGACGGTGGAGTGCTAGCTGCCTACCAACACCCATTCTTTCCTGAATTATTTGGGAGCAACAGTAAAAACCCACAGCCATCAAGGTGACTCTAACACACAGGCCCCTAAAGGACAGAGAATGGTTTCCAACACTGCCATCTTCACAGAAGTGGCTGGTGGGTTCAAACCACCACTCTGTTAGCAGCCAGGGCTCCTTGGAGCAGCACTTAGCTACAAGACTCCACTTCCCAGCTTCCCTAGAGTGTAGGTAACATATTTGGTTCCAGGTAACAAGAGGTAAATGGAAGTGCTGTGCAAATCCTCTTAAAAGGAAGGTATACCCTTCTTGTACTCAAAACCAAACCCACTTCTGTCAAGTTGATGATGACTCACAGCAACACTACGTAAGACAGAGTAGAACTGTCCCATAGAGTTTCTAAGGCTGTAATCTCTGTGGAAACAGACTGCCTTGTGGAGTGGCTGGTGGGTCTGAACCACTGACCTTTCAATTAACGGTCAAGCACTTAACCACTGCACCGTCAGGGCTCCTCCACACCTAGTAAATGGACAAATCCTCCCCACCCGACCCTGATGATCTCCCAGCTGTATTGGGAATGTCACTCAAGACTTCATCAGCTAACCTTTGAAAATAAGTATCGTTTTCAGAAAATTAACATAAATTTTGCCTTTGTCAGTATCAGCTAAAAAACACTGTACCGGCAGATTCCCATGCTTTGAGGAGTCGGAAAGGTAATGCTCAGAGGCACTCTACCTGGGAAACCACCCACCTACTGGGGATGATGTACAGAGGAGGCCGCCTGTAAAGGGACGGCTCCTCCTAGTCCCCTCAGGCAAGGAGCCCTGGTGATAGCACAGTTAAGAAAGCTCAGCTGTAACCCAAAGGTCAGTGGCTGAAAGCCACCAGTGGCTCCACGGCAGAACAGAGGAGTGATCTGCTCCCGTAAAGACTACAGCCCAGGAGACGCTATCGGACAGTCCTGCTCTGTCAGATAGGCTCACAAGTCACGATCGCCTTGATGGCGTACAACACAGCCCTCAATCTGCTGATGGACGAAGCAGATGTCAAACGGTGGCTAAACTCTACTAACTTGTGGACAGTTCAATCTTTAACACCATTCCTCATTTTCTGACAAGTAATATATCACATACGAGATACAGGTCTGAATTCAAGCCACAGTCTACTCAAGGCTGACTTTAGTATACAGCCAGCTTCAGGTGAAAGACACTTTCTCAGATGAAAAAAGTTTTGGTCATGAAAGTCAACTTCCAAAAACATGTACTACTCTGTCATTTAGACCATGAAGTTGTAGAAATTTCTATGGAATAAATTATCCACTGCTATATAAATGAACTATATAAAGTCATGGCAGACTTTAAAGATAAAATATAAACTGTGTTTCTCTGATGCTGTTAGGTGCGGTGGAGCTGGCTCTGACTCACAGCAACCTCACGTAACCAGAACCAAAGCTGCCCAGCCTGTGCCGTCCTCCCAACCGTTGCTGTGCTGGAGCCCACTGTTGCAGCCACTGTGTCAATCCATGTCACTGAGGGTCCTCCTCTTCTTCACTCACCTTCACGGTACACCAAGCACGATGTCCTCCTCCAGGGACTGGTGCCTTCTGATAACATGTCTGAAGTACAGGAGATGGAGTCTTGCCATGCCCACTTTTAAGGAACATTCTGGCTGTGGTTCTTCCAAGACAGTTCTGTTGATTCTTCCGGCCATCCACAGCATATCCAACATTCTTCGCCAACACCATAATACAAATGCATCAACTCTTTTCAGTCTGCCTTACTGACTGTCCAGCCTTTGCATGCATATGAGGCAACTGGGAATGAATTTAATATATCTAATAGCAACATATATTTTCTTTATTTTTAATGAAACTAGAAAACACAAGAAAATATCACTCACGATCCCACCATTATATAACTATCAGAAATGATTTTGCTCAACATAATTTTAAGTCAAAGAAATATCAGTAAGTACATTAAAAAAAATGCTTTTCAGCTTCTGTCAAGTGGCTAATTGAGTGTTTTTAGAACCTCAGAATTATTTCAGCAGATATTTTTAAAGCTCTGATGGTGCGCTAAGCACTTAACTGGGGAACAGCTGATCTTTAAAATCATTACTCATTCTGAAGCAGGACAGATCTGATTTTATCCTAGGCGAGAAACCTAATTTGTTTACCAACCATGGAAATGATAATCTACAAAGTTTAGAGTCGTCTTTAAATCTGACACTTCAGATTATCTAACACATACAGCTAACATTACCCATTTTTAGTTGTTAAATATGCATTACAAACAAGAGCAAGGAAAACAATTTTTATGGAAAAGCATCCGAATCCTCTCCTAAAAGGGGTGCAGATTTTTCAGCCGTGGAAACTAGGTTGTAAGAAAGATATAATGGCCTGTGACGAAAAGTCCAATCCAAAAAAAAAAAAAAGTACACTATGACTCCAACTATGTAAAATACAGTCAGGATAAACATTAAAGTCTGTAAAGGTCTTGTCTCTAAACTTCTCAAACATCTTCTAAGGACAGATGTTCAAAGGTTTTAAAAAGTGCCATTAAACAAGATCTGTACCTCACACCACACACAAAAACAAACTCCAGATGGATCAAAGACTTAAATGTGAAACCTAGAACTATACAGTTTCTCAAGGAAAATTTAGGCTCAAACTTAAGGGCCCTAATATTTGGTATAAATAGACTACCAAGCATAATTCAAAATGCACCAACAGCAGAAGAGAAGCCAGATGATTGGGACCTTCTAAAAATTAAATGTTTATGTGCTTCCAAAGACTTCTCCAAAAGAGTCAAAAGAGAACCTACAGATTGGGAAAAAATATTTGGTAATAACATATCTGACAAGGGACTTATCTCTAGAATTTATAGAACACTCCAACACCTCAATAACAAAAAGACAAACAATCCAATTAAAAAATGGGCAGAAGACATGAATAGACACTTCACCAAGGAGGATATTCAAGCGGCCAACAAACATATGAAGAAATGCTCACGATCATTAGCTATTAGAGAGATGCAAATCAAAACAACAATGAGATACCATCTTGCTCCAGCACTAGTAGCAAAGTTCAACAAGACAGAAAATAACAAATGCTGGCGAGGTTGTGGAGAGATTGGGACTCTCATACACTGCTGGTGGGACTGTAAAATGGTACAACCATTGTGGAAAGCAGTATGGCGATTCCTTCAAAAGTTGGAAATACAAATACCATTTGACCCAGCCATCCCATTACTAGGTATATACCCTAAAGAAGTGAGAGCCATAACAAGAACAGATATATGCACGCCGATGTTCATCGCAGCACTATTTGCAATAGCCAAAACTTGGAAACAACCTAGATGTCCAACAACGGAGGAATGGATAACCAAACTTTGGTACATTCACACAATGGAATACTATGCAACGCTAAAGAATAATGTAGAATCTGCAGAACACCGCATAACGTGGATGAACTTGGAGGACATTATGCTGAGCGAAATAAGTCAGTCACAAAAGGACAAATATTGTATTAGTCCGTTATTGTGAAAGTTAAGGAAAGGTTTATATATTGGAGGACATTTTCTTTGTTAGTTACCAGGGGTGGGAGGGAAGGGGAAGGAATGCTGTTAGATAGATAGAGATAAATATTGATTTGGGTGAAGAGAAGGGCAATGTACCAAATGTGAGTGACCAATATGGCAGCATTGAGGATGAGAAAGACAGAGAGTTACATGGGCAGTACAAACAACAAATATGAACCCCTTTGCAAATACAATACTGAGTTGTCAACGAAAGCAAACATGGGTATAGGGACGGATAGATGGGTGAACAAGCTAAACAATTATGTATGTCTAAGTGGAGAGTGTATCCAAGATCATATACAGGGTTGGCAGACAATGGGCCTCTCAGGGTGCAGAAGAGTATGAAGGGATGGACACTGGGAGGAGGTAACTATGGGGAGGAAGTGGGAGGGGAGCTGCTGCATTGTAAATTTTGGTCAATGACATGAGACAAAGTATATGTGAACTGCTGTATGAAAAGTGAATTTACTTTGTAAATCTTCACCCAAATCCTAAAAAAAAAAAAGTGCCATTAAATAGTACGTCAATCATTCACTTCTTTCTTACCATGTATTCAGTGTGTAGGGTCACCTTTGTCTGTCTGCTACGACAGGGCAGGGCAGAATACATGATGTTGAAGTATAGTAACTTTCTTTGCATTTATAAATACTTAGGAAATGTTAATAAGCTTTCAGAAATATGTCCTTGATGCCCCCCTAACCGAAAGAACATGTATTAAAAGAACAAGACGAGGCAAGCCCTGGGTAGCGCACCAAACGGTTTGCCCCCACATGCTGGCACCCACACACTCAGGTGGAGTGTGCCTCCCTACCTCCCAGCGTCCCACCACTGACCTGAGGGCAGCTCTTCCTTGAGTGTAGTTCACATCAGTTACCTCCTCTTTCCTTCTATTTAAAGACATGGGACGTGTCCCTCTGTCAGCATGTCACACTGTGAGGCCTGTGTGTTACTCTGAGGCTGGAAGCTACGCTGCCGGTATTTCGAGTACCAGCAGGTCACCCACTGTGGGCGGTTCAGTGGAGCCTCCACACGAGGAAGGAAAGCCTAACGTTTGCTGATCTGTTTCCAAAAATTAAACAATAAAGAAAACTTTTTTTTATATACAGTCACCAAGAATCCATATATGGATGTATCATAATTTAACTGGTTCCTTACTGACAGAAATTTAGTTTGTTTCTAATATTTTGCTATGTAATGTCACAATAAATAATCTTTCATATATATTTTATTTCACATGGATGTGATCATACCTACAAGTAACTAGATATGAACCACTCATAGGTTCGTATCTAAGAAGGCTGAAAGATTATGTGTAAGTTTTCAGTTTAAAAGACAGGGTAAAAGTATCCTTCAAAAATGAGACCTGACTCATCTGTGTTCTCACCAGAGCTGTGTGAGAGTACCAGTTTCGTCAGTAAAACATTTTTTTTCCTGTATTTCTTTATCCATTAAGAGTTTGTATCCTCTGCCTCTTTTTCTACTGATTTACTGGTTGTTTTTCTTAATGATTTGTAGAAGCTCTTCCAGCAGTTTAGTTCTTTTCAAACTTTATTACCTTCATTTTTAATTTTTTTTTTTCAGAACTCTATCAAGTCCAAACACACCCTTAAATAACTAAGAAAATTTTAAGGAAAGCAACAAGAGTTTTAACTAACATTTGATAAGGTCTCAGGGCAAAGAAAGAGAAATCTTCTTTATCTTATGTTAACGTATCACAAAGGAAAATGATGATTCACAAAAAAACCACAGAGGGAAATGTCACTGTGTTTTCTACGGTGACCATTTATCTCACTACCATCTCTGATGTCGGACATTAAAAGTTTCATTTGGAGATGCTGCAAAATACACGCACGAGTGTCACTGTGTGTGTTTGTGTTATTGCGGTTAGTGGCCTTCAAGTCGATTTCAACTCACAGCGACCCCACGTGACAGAGATGAACTGCCCCCACTGGGTTTTCTAAGCTATTTTCAAATGCTTTATATGCACACGAAAGCTGGACAAGCAATAACGAAGACTGAAGAAGAGCTGACGTATCTGAATTATGGTGTCTGTTGATGAAGAACAGTGAACGTACCGTGGAATGCTAGAACAATGAGCTAATCTGCATGAAGTACAGCCAGACTGTTACTCAGCTGCAAGGATGGCAAGACTTCGTCCTTGTACTTGGGACACATTATCAGGAGGGACCGTCCCTGGGGAAGAATGTCATCCTTGGTGAAGCAGAGGGTCAGCAAGGAAGAGGAGGACCCTCACTGAGATGGCCTGACACAGCGGCTGCAACAGTGGGCCCAGCTTGGCAACAATGTGAGGTTGACGCAGGACGAGACAGTGCCTTGCTCTGCTGTACAGAAGGTCGCTGCGAGTTGGAACCAACTCAACAGCACCTGACAACAACCACACAAGTAAGAAAATGACAGTCATCTAAATAAATAATGGACAGACGATCTGAACACACGATTTACATATAAAGGATATTCAAACGGTCAGTTAGCATCTGAGAAGGTACTCAACAGAAAAGGCACTCACTGGGGAAATACAAACCAAACCACAGCAAAATACAACTACACGGCAAACAGATAGCTCTCTTTTTTTTTAATGACAATGCCAAGGGATGGTAAGCCCGCTCACACGCTGTGGGTGAAGTGTGCACTGCTACAATGACTTTGGGGAACTGGTGATGTCCACTATAGCAGAGCATGGAAGTACCCAATAACCCAGCCCTTCCTCTGTCAGATACGTGTGTGAGTAAATACATATAGAGACGAACGTGAATGAGAATGCCCGTAAGAATGATTTTAATTGTCAAAACTGTGAAACAATTCAAATGCCCATCACTAGTAGGAACGCTATATAAACTGTGCTAAAATCATTCCATACAGCAGTAAGAATCAGTGAGCCAATGTCACACACAGCATCAGGGGGCAAACATAAATACATACAGAGCAAAAGAAATGAGATGCAAAGAATACACAATGAATGATCCCTCCAATTTATATCAAGTTTAAAAGCAGGCAAAATAAAAACTTAAAAGCTCAAGACCAAGCAAAATTAACCTATGGTAATGCAAGTTGATATAGCTAGCTATTTAAGGTACTTTAAACAAAAAGCAGTCATAAAAACCGGCACAATGTCTCATAATTTTAAGTAAAACTTACACACCCATACACATACGCATGCACAAAAACCCTAAAAGACACACAGCAAGATAGTGTGTGTTTATCTTTGAATTCTAGGGGAGTATGAGTCATCTCCTTCATTATGATAAATTTATACTCTGATTGTATTTTTATCCAACACGTGAGTTTGTGTATTATTTTAAGCTGATAAAAAGAAATGCCTTTAGTTTCTTCACTAAATACTACTACTACTCTTGGTTCCAAAAGGTTACTATTCATTACGTGAATACCTATTGTTCACTCTCCCCACATTCATCTTCCCACCCAACACACTACAACGTGGCTTCCACACAAGACATTGCACTGTACCTTTTATGAAAAAGCCACTGAAGATCAGCTGGCAAACCAAGTTTATTTTTCACTGTACCTTGACCTTCCCTGTATTTCTGGAAACTCAATGTTTCCTTGAACTATAGGTAACACAGCACACTCGAATGGAACTGAACCAACACCTTGAACAGATTCTTGCCAGACTGACTCTCCAGAGGATACTCATCTCGAAAGCATCAAAATCTGTACTCCCGAAGGTTCCTTCTTGGGTCCTCTGAGAGACTTCTTGGGTAATTCCATCCACTTTCTTGTATTCAAGTACAATCTGTGGCTACAAAGATGACTTCCAAATCTATATGTTCACCCTCCACTCTTCGGAGTCCAACCCAAACAAGCAAGTATCTACTAGACATTAACCTGGATACCTCAACAAGAGCCTAAGCTGCAGCACGTTCATCTTTTTACCTAAAACAAACTGAAGCAGAAGTCAGGTAAATAGGAGGAGACCCTATTTACCAAGGAATTTCCTACGACTGGAGATTAACCAGCTGGCAGATCCTGGCCTTGGATAACACCACCAGGTAAGTCAAGCACCAAGGTCGCGGTGTGATTTCAGAGTCGTTGAAACCAGAGTATCTGTTTAGCCAAGCAGAGGAGGGTGGAATGGCATTAAATCCTGGCTGAATAAAATCAAATCCCGGAAGATCTGAGCCTATGGAGAGAGGGCACACAGGGATTCACTGAAGGTAAACAGCCAAGATAAAGCCTAAGAAAAGGTGATAATAAGAAATGGCTATTACGACCACAGCCAAATGGGATAAGGTTCAGACTTTGGCATTGATGATAGAAGATGGGAATAAAGAAAACAGTCCATGAGCAGGGGACCGAATCAGAACTACGCAGGGGAGACAAGCTCAATCCTAAAAGGGAGGGAAGGAGGACCCTATAGTTCATTCACCCTGAGATAGCCCAACGTCTATTGTAAGACACACTGCAATTTTTATGTGCTATTATTTTATGTCTCCCCTTTATAAGCAAGGATGCTGCCAATTAAACATAACTTGCTATCTCTGGCTGCATCAGACTTCAGAAATGTTAAAATGCATGTTGCAACCTGCGGGCAGCCGAGGTGGCAGTGTTTCTTCTCAAGTTGCCATGGACAGGAGAAGTGGTTTACTGTCACGCCCCAACGCTATGGGGAGAAGGGTGCTGGAATGTGGCACACACCTGCTGTCCCCCTCTGGCCAACAAGCAGGAAAGTGATTTCAATGAAGGACTAAGTGGTCTTTAAAATGACAGTCATAAGAAATTCTAACGGCATAAAAAATGCTATGACGTGAACAATATCAAAAGCCACATACAAAACTGTATCAAGTACAGAGAAAAAAGAAAGGAGACTTCCCTCCTCCCCAAAGAAATGTTAAACATGTCACAGTGTGAACAGTGTCGTCTCGGGTCCCGGAATTACAGGCACGTTCCCACTTTGCTTGTTTATATTTCTCTTTAGTCTGCTAAAAACTGCATGATCAGCATGTAGTATTTTTATAATCAGAGATAAGCAAGCGACATATTAAGTATTTGCTTTTTAGTCTGCAAATTGTGAGCTACATGCATACACTGGTTTACTGAATGTATCAGGCATACAGTTGTTTCAATTACATATGCGCAACCAAACAGATTTTTCTGTTTTTAATTGTGATTTGGGTGGAAATGACCAAACAATTTTACCTGATAGAGCTGTCGGGCTGAGCATGCACACACCTGTGGAATGGGTGCACCTTTATCTGTCAGAGCTCAGCTCAGTCTCACTCATTCCTCCTTTCAACAAACATTTATTAAACATCATGCACTGAGCTGTGCTAGGCATCACGCAGGCCTCAGAGATGAGTCAAGAATCTAATTAAGGAGAGAGCAGTGAGGCTAAAACAGAAGGAAAGAAGTGCCATCATCAAAATGGCAGCTAATGACATATGGCCCCCGCCCATCTGTTACCGTGTTGTCCTGTGGTGACGTGCATGTTACTGTGATACCAGAAGCTACGCCACCAGTATTTCAAATACCACAGGGTCACCCATGGTGGACGGTTTCAGCAGAGCTTGCAGACTAAGACAGACTAGGAAGAAAGGCCTGGCGGGCGGTCTACTTCCAAAAGTCAGCCGATAGAAACCTAGGGATCACCACAGAATATGTCTAGTCGCAGAAGATGAGCAGCTGGAAGATGGGCCCCAGGTTGGAAGGCACCCAACATACACAGCGGCTGCAACAATGGACACAAGCAGACCAAGGATCGTGAAGATGGTGCTGGACCAGGCAGTGCTCTACTCTGTCCCCCAGGAGGTCGACTCATCAACCACGGAGAACAACAGCTACAAAGGAAACTGGTCTCACAGCAGCAGAAACAACAGAGTGAGAAGCGAGGACACACAGGCTCTGAGAGGCGCCACGCAGGGCACACTGGCAGAAGTGGCAGTGCTGGCAGGGGTGGAATGTGGCTTTCCTGGAGGAATATCATGAATGACGAGACTGGAAATGTGTGCCGGGCCAGGCTGGCGCAGGTCAGGAATGCCAAAGGAAGCGTCCGAGGAAGGAGGGAGGGAGGGTGGAGTCTCAGTGACGGTGACACCCACATACGGCTGCACACTGACCGTCACCTGGGACGTCTGAAATGAAGAGTCTCAACCCCTCCAGGTGATTCCCATGTCCATCAGATTCAGGAGTTGCCAGGAGTCAGCAAGACCACTCTGGGGGTAGAACCCGGGGGGAGAAAGCTGGGAGGTGGCAACAGCGCCCAGGCAAGAGATGCAGGCAGGCAAAGAAAGTAGGGGACACGGCTACAGGAGAAAGGAAAGGCAGGACTGTGGAGGCAGGGGCATCACGGGAAGGATGAAGGAGTGAGTTACCTGAGGTCTAAAAGAACCCGGCCATCAGGACGCCACTGAGAGAACCCCGAAGGGGCTGGGGGACGCTACACTGGACAGCTGAGGTTACTAACGTGTGGAGGTGGAAATTCAGTTCTAGAAATTCAGCCATGCTCACTTCGCAGGCAAACGAACACTAATTGCTGGACCTCCTCCAGGGCTGCTAGCGAGTGCTCCCTGCCCTGGGAAGGTCCCTCTGTCCCCCACTAAATACATGAGAAGTCACTACGCCTGCCATGCACAGCGCCACAGAGCTAAGGGGAGCCGAATGCTCTAAAAGAAAAGCTGAAGATTTTTACTCTTAAATTTTACCAAAGATTAAAAAAAAAAAAAAAAAGACTAAAACTCACTCTCCATCTCTCATGACATCACAGTTCTTACCTTTTCAGCCAATGCTTTTAAACTGCCAAGGAATCTTTGCCAGAAATCTTTGAAGAGTGGGCGGTCGATTTTCCTCAGGCTGTCTTTGGTGCTAGCATCCACACTGACGTAAAGCTGGGTAACTGGTTTGAGGTTCCTTGTAATTAAAAAAATAGTAATAATAGAAAAAGAAATTCTGCCTACATCAGGCTTTTCACGATCTGAAACTTACAATCTGTAACAGATTTGGTGATTAAATACCTGGTTAAATCTAGAGACTTCTACTTCTCCCAGAAGACCGCAGCAGTCACTGTTAACAATGTGACAAAATGGGATGTCCTTTGGTTAATTTCTAAATGATAGGACATCCCGCAAAAGAAGCTGAAAACATTCAATTACTTAAAGTTGGTCCTTCTTCAAACACTAGTTTCAATGGAAAATAAACTAAAGCAGTATCTAGCTTTGGGTCTAACAGCATCATCAGCCCAGTGGTTCAGGAGCCCGGGTGGTGCAGTGGTTGAAGCACTCAGCTACTAATCCCAAGGCTGGCAGTTGGAATCTACCAGCCACTCCATGGGAGAAAGATGTGGTAGTTTACTGCCAGAAAGATTTGCAGCCTTAGAAATCCTTTGGGGCAACTCCACTCCCTCCATCCTACAGGGTTGCTGCAAGTCAGAATCAACGCCACAGCACAGAGTTTGATTTGTGTGTTTTTCTTCTCAGTGGTACAAACAGTTAACATGCCCTCAGCTACTAACCAAAAAGTTGGTGGTTCAAACCCACCCAGAGCCACTTTAGAAAAATGCCGGCGGAGCTGCTTCTACTCTGCACACGTGCGGTCACCGAGTCAGAATCAACAGAACGGCTACCGGTGGTGCTCAGACCGAAGACTCCAGTCAACTTTGTCACTTGAGATGTACAGAGTAGAAGCTTCACGACCCGATGGGTCTCCTGATCTACCGGTGGTGCTCAGACCGAAGACTCCAGTCAACTTTGTCACTTGAGATGTACAGAGTAGAAGCTTCACGACCCGATGGGTCTCCTGATACCACTAATCCACCAATGGAGTCTCCCACGACTCCCATCCAAGACGGGCAAGCCTTGTGTGAAGGAAGCCAAGCCACCCCTCCACCTCTCCCGGGCCTGAGAGTGGGAGTGGGGGCAGAGTCAGGCATCGTGTGGGCCGACAGGGACTCCACCCAGCCCTGAGCACTACAGAACTGAGCGTGACACAGCAGCCCAACCAGAGAAAACGGATGCTGCTCACACTTCCCGGGCTTCTGAATAAGCTTCCCTGAGACTACACCACTCGTTCTCCTCTTCCTTCAGATCCACTGACTCATGTCATAATTTCACGTCTGTCCATTTTCTTCAAATGGTATTTTTAGCCCAGGCTGTACTTTTTCCAAAGCCTCTCCCCTTCTCCCTTCAAACTGGTCTCATAATCCACTCTCATCAGTGAGTGCATTAAAGCAGACCAGAAGAGAAGGAAGAAAGGGCTCCTGATGACCCTCCAGACCAAACTATTCTTTCAGGTTTTCTAGCTACTTCACAATTGGCATCTGTCCCTGGAATGTTAGTTGTGCGTATTTGCTTCTAACGCTGTGTGTACTTCTTAAAACTGAGTATGATTCACATGCCGTAAAATTCCCTCACGTGTACCAATCAGTGGTTGAGGCACTTTTTGAATCCATCAGTATCGCTGCAACCATAAGATCTTAAAGGGCAGGAACCATAATTTTCTTTTGATCCAGTCATGCAGGCAGACACTTAAAACGTTCTTACAGCGATCATTTTGACTTTGGCTGGCAGAACTTTTAAGGGCATGAGGCCCAAACAAGTGCTTCCATGATGTGGCTTAGCAACACAGGGCAAATCAGAAGGGTCTAACCTCCAAGTTAGTGAGGGTGGAGAAGCTGTGCCCAAAGTTACGAAAGAGGTGACTGAAATACTGGTAGACTCTCACTGCTGTGCCTTCTCTGCAAAAGCTCAGTAGTATGTCACCAAGGAGGCCTGGTGGCACAGTGGCTGGCTGTTAACCGATAGGTCAGCAGTCTTAACCCATCACGGGCTCAGCAGGACAAAAGATCTGGTGACCTATATCCGTGAAGATCACCCACTGCCGGGGAGCTGATTCCGACTCACAGTGACCCATCAGGACACAGAAGGACTGCCCACAGCGTCTCCAAGGCTGTCAATCTTCACAGAAGCAAAGCCCAAACCACACCCACTGCCGT
>NW_006921593.1:9064906-9073599 GCF_000298275.1 Orycteropus afer afer
CACAGCGCCCCTAGAGGACAGAGTGGAACTGCCCACAGCATCTCCAAGGCTGTCAATCTTCACAGAAGCAAAGTCCTAACCACAACCACTGCCGTGGAATCGATTCGGACTCACAGCGGACAGACTCGAACTGCCCCAGAGGGTCTCCAAGGCTATGTATCTTTACAGAAGCAGACAGCCTCATCTTTTGCGGAGCAGCTGGTGGGTTCAAACCACTGACCTTTTGGTTCAGCATTCCAATGTTTTAACCACTGCTCCACCAGAGCTCCTTTACTGACAATAAAAGGCAATAATAATGAAAACTAAAAAAAAACAAGAGGTATTCAACTTAACTCTGAACCAACCTAGGACGGCAGTGTCAGAACAGAGCCCTGTCCTAAGTCGGGGACTGACTTAACTCAGGAAGTCCTCCTTGTAAGGTCGCAATGAAGAAGGGAGGAGGCACAAAGAGAGGGATAAAGAAAAGGTTTATTCTGCGCTCCCAGGCGAGGTTCACGGGTCCCTGAAAGGGGACCGGGCGAGGTTCACGGGTCCCTGAAAGGGGCCAGAGAAGTACACCGCCCTGGGTGAAAGAAGGGGATTTTATAGTGGTATCTTCGCCCCTTCTTAGCAGACTGGATTGAGGACAGGGGATGTGGTATAGGGACCAATGAGGTTAAAGCACCCCATTAGCATGGGGACAGGAAGTAGTGCTGAAGCACTTCATTAGCACAGTGGGCAGGAAATAGTTGGGGGCTTTCATAAGCAAGGGTCATGTGCTGGGGTCTGGTATGGATCTGGTCAGGCGCTTCCTTGCTTGACCAGTTCTTATAATTCTCTCCAGCTTAATCATTCACCTGTCTGGCCTGCCGTGTTCCCGTTCCTGCCTGACACTCCTGTGGGCATTAAGGCCTGTTGGTTCAACTTTCTGGTCAAACGCAGATTCACGCGGCATATCTCACCTGATCTCCGCGGGGAACTGTGCATTTGTGACCAGGAAGCTGGAGATTTTGCACTGGTGGAGGAGCTCCAAGAACCTGTTGATCTCTGGGTACATGATTGGTTCTCCCACCAGGGACAAAGCACAGTGCTTGACCTTCATGGCCTCCTCAAAGCGGTCTGCTCTCACGCCTGGTACTCCTGGAAAACACGCAGAAAAGGAGCATGCTCGGTAAGGTGCAGACAGAGGATCTCGTGAACGAGTTTCTTAACGATCCTTTGCTTTTAGAAGCCAAATGCACTTCTGATACCAGTCAGAGAAAAACCGGGGCCAGGAATAAACAAAACTTATTAATTCAGAAATATCAGCCAGCCATCTTCCTCTTGGTTTTACCACTGAGTGTCATCATTGGGTGCCGTAGAGTTGATTCCGACTCACAATAACCCCGTGTGTTACACAGTAGAACCAGCCCACAGGGTTTCACAGAAGCACATGGTCAGGCCTTTCTTCCGCAGCATGCTGGGTGGATCGAACTGCCAACCCTCGTCCACGGGAGAAAGAGGTGGGAGACCACTTCTGTAAAGATACGCAGCCTTAGAAACCCTATGGGGCACTTCCACGCTGTCCTGTAGGGATGCTAGGAGTCAGATTCCGCTCGACAGCAGTGGGTTCTCATTTTACGTAATGAACAGTACCTCGATCTAACGTAAAATTGGGAAGATCTAGAAACTGTAAACAGGCAAATAAAAATATATCTCCTTTACCTCAGATGTTTCTAACTGAACTCTTTCTGGATACTTTTTGAAGGATATTATTCTCTCAGGAGCACAAGACAAGGGGAGGAGAGGGGGACAGTTCAAACGCTCAGGAGCTGACTCTGAAATGGGCCTTTCTTAGCTGGGAGCGGCCCCTCCCTCCCAGAATGCTCATCAGGATGAAATGAGATAATGTGTGGAAGTCTTAGCTGGGAGCTGGGCACACAGGAAACAGTCAGGCAGCATTTGCTAACATCACACCTTCGCCCTGGTTTCTTTAAACAACGATCAAATCACGCTCAACGAAAAATGCGAAAGAGAACTGCCGGTTCTCAGATCATCCAGACAACCCGGACCCAGTGGGACCGGAGAAGGTCACCTTCTACCTAACTTTACCTAACTCACTCACTGCCGTCGAGTCGCACCCGACTCACAACGACCCCCTTTGGGTTTCCAAGCCCGTATCACTACGGAAATAGATCGCCCAACCTTCCTTCTGAGGAGTGGCTGGTGGGTTTGAACCACCAGCCTTCTGGTTAGCAGTCGAATGCCTTAGGCACTGTGCCACCAGAGCTCCTCATTTTACCTAAAGAGCCAGTTAACTCATAAAGGGAAGAATGCCACCATTGAGTACTGCTGCTTTGAAAAACTACCTCTATGGAGCAAAATGGACAACAGCACTCTAAAGCATGGATTTGGGGGTGGGGTGGGGGCAGTGAGCCTTAATTAACGGGAATTACAGCAATTACAATGGGAAGAAATAAAAATGTTGATGTCACGTCACCAAGCATTACATGTAGAAATTACTGGCTGAGAAACTGTTTTCCTATGTGTACTATCATCCACCAATATGATAAAGTGTTTTTTTATAAAATCACTCTTGCTGTCACTTAGTAATTCAACAAACCTGGGAGAGTAAGGTTAGCCTTCACCGCTCACTTGTGCCTGAATCTTTAGGAAGTGATTTTATTGCACGCATCCACACACAGACACCAAACCAAATCAAGCCACACCCAGTGCCATCAAGTCGATTCCAACTCATAGCGACCCCCTTTGGGTTTCTGAGGCAGTAAATCTTTATGGAAGGAGATTGCCCAGGTTTCCTACACACACACACACACACACACACACAGAGCTTGGAAATAAACTGTTGTTGTTGTTGTTGTTGTTATGTGCCGTCGAGTCGGCCCCGACTCATAGCGACCCCTCCTTGGGTTTCCGAGGCAGTATCACTACGGAAGTAGGATTGCCCAACCTTCCTTCCGGAAATAAACTAGTGCCAGTAAATACCCAAGGGCCCAAACAACACACGAGCTCACACCAACACACGAGCTCAACCAGCTCAACCTCCTCACAATGGCAGGTGAGAGTTTCGATGGTTACCTAACTGCCATTCTCAGAATGAATTTCATGTCAGTTTCATCAACTCAGTAAATTTTTAGGGAATTGAAATACTGAGATCTCAACTCATGTGAATCAAAGTTTTAAACAAAACTTGATCCTTACCTCACTATGTGTTGCCAAGACAACCCAGCATTAAGCAGAAAATTTCCTTTTTTTCCAAAGCATCATAAACCATAATCCCTCCATGACCAGATGAAAAGAAGGGCCTATTTAACCTGAACTCTACAATTAACCTACAGCTCAGGAAGTGGGATAGAGGGGCACGCACCAGGTCCTTGCCACTGGAGTCAGATTCTCTGAGTTCCCTCCTCAAGCCTGTCACCTCCCCCAGGCTCGCTGGTGGCTCAGTAGGCAAGTAGGTAGGGAAATACCGTGCCAGGTCCAGCATATAATCATTCAAGAAATCCTCACTGCAAATATTTTATTATTATAATGTCTTATTTTGTGAATTGAAATAGAAATACAATTATCTCAACTACTTAAATGAAACCGTAATTCTACTCAATTCAACAAAGATTTACTGATCACTGATAACCCACTACTGATCACCTTCTATGTGCCAACACTTCGCTTTCTGAGAGCGAAGACCTGGAGCAGGAAGTGTGCAGGGGCAGCAGACACTCTATTTTAAGTAGCAAACTAACGTGTTTCTACCCCCACCACACCCTCAACCCTTTTCACACTCTTTGTTGGCCTAATTTTGAAGGGCTTCTTTTTTCCTTAAGCATGCTCTTTGACATTTCTCTTATCCTAAACAAATGCCTCATCCTTGTTAGTCAAACTCAACAGATTAACCAAGAACACACCTTCTTCTCATGGAAAGAGGCCAAAACAGGAACTTAAGGTTACAGAATTTTCATGCTAATGGCACTGCCATAAACTGAACAATACCACATGAGGCAGTATCATTATGGAAGTAGATTGCCCAACCTTCCTTCCCAGGAGTTGCTGGTGGGTTTGAACCGCCAGCCTTCTGGTTAGCACTCAAATGCCTTAGGCACTACACTACCAAAGCTCCTATGATATACTGTTTAGCACAGTGTTCCTGCTTCTAAAAGTTGTGCATGACAAGGTCCCAGGTCCCAGGTGACTCTGCTGCTAGGGATCTTATTAAACCCTAGATTCTGTTTTGGTGGATCTGGGGGGTGGAAAGGCAGATTTTCAGCTGGGGGGCCCAACCAGAATGAACCAGCTCAAAGCCCTCATCTAGCCCTGAAGTAGCCACTCCCACTGGGGTATTTTCAGAAAGAAGCTTCAGGAAACAACTGGCAGGTGGTCCTCTGCGGTCTCCACCTGTCCTCTGGAGACGTACTCAGCACACCTAGTTTGTGGACGCCATCTGTTGGCAACCAGGTATTTTTGGCACCAGTTCACTTCCAGCTTAAGTTACAGACAGAAACACCCGACAGTCAATGACGTCTTTGTCAGCTTTGCATCTTCGGCACTGAGGGCATCTGTGACAAACAACATCTCCTTACGTGCTGTTTCCAGAACCTTCCACTCAGGGACCACCTGCCCCTGCCGGGTGTCGCAGGGCAGACGGCGTTGGGAAACAACACTGAGTGAGTCGTGCTGAAAATTCTGACCCACTTTTAATCAATGGAAAGTTAATTTTGCATGTGTATAAATGGAAGGCTAATAACGGTCATGAGAAAAAAGATCGTGTGATGATTCAGTGAAATAACTAAAGAGACAGTGATTGCTCTTGGAACTGAGAACAGCAGCACAAAAGAAAAGCACCGAAAGCCTCAGACGGGATCTCCGACCTCGGTGCAGGGCCGGCCGCGGCGCCCAAGCTGGCCAGACGGATGCGAGGAGCAGCAATGCCCACAACTAATACCATCCCACACAAAAATAAAGTCAGAAAAGCGTGGCAGACCCACGGGAGAGGAACCATCAGCAGGTGGTGTTCACTGCGGGGGGGAGAGAGCCCACGAGGAAACAAAGGACTCGAATCAACTTATTAATGAGCTAAAACAGAAGGCCCCTAACTCAAGCCAAACTGGAGTTACCCAGAATACAGCAAACTCAGGCCTTGAAAACTGCCTGTAATTTATGAAAATTGCTTTTCCAATTTATGAAAAGAGTCATGTTTCGGAGAATTTCTGCCTAAGCCTGAAATCCATATTCACATAGATAAAATATTAAAATGGGGATGAAAGTACCACACCAACCGCCAAACATCAAATCAATCTATAATATACCTGAACTACAGCACCAATAAATCTATTTCAAGACTGTATCATCAAATTTGAGTATTTTCCTTTCCTAATGAAAAATGCATTCCAAGTTTCAAGTATGGAAAACAAAACACACCTTTCCTCTTGGTTATTTTGATTTTTGCTCTTTTGAGCCACAAGAAAGCACAGGCTAACAGTATCAAGGTTCTAACAGGGAAAGCTCAAGACAGATGGAGAGAGAAGGGCTTACATGTCTGGCAGGGTGTCCACAGATGGGCAGCTCTGTGTCTGTGTGAGATAAGCCAATCTCCAGTGAGAGAGGTAAATTCAGGAAAGACGGAACAAAAGACGCTCCCCCACCGACGACTGAAATGAGGTCTAGTGCTCCATTTCCACCTCTTTACAGTTCCAACACAGGATCCAGGCGAGACCAGCACCCAGGGGAAGTCACTGGGGTCAGAGGGTTGGAAGGCCTCACCCGAAGCATCAGCCTCATCATCCTTATTCTGAAAGCAGCCTGTGAAGCGTCTATGGGGAAAGGAGGCTGGCCTGTTCTGTGTCCTTACCCGCTGGGAAAAATGAAGGACCCATGTTTTTTTGTGCCCTTACCCACTAGGGATGGATGAAGGACACAATAGAGAGATTTCACTTATTGTAGGAGGGATTTGGGTGCCAGGAAAAGAAAACCATTAGATGATAATCATTGGTAAAGACTAGCATAAGTAACCAAGTTACAAAATATCATTGCCTCCATGACTCTGAGCCTCTGAGAAGAACTAGATGGTGCCCAGCTACCACTTCTGACCATTCTAAGAGGGATCACAATAGAAGGTCCTGGATAGAGTGGAAGAAAAATGTGGAACAAAACTCAGAATCACAGAAGTGACTGGGCTCACTGACTGGACAGGGACTAGTGGAACCCTCAAGACTATGGCCCTTAGACACCTTCAAGCCTGCAACTGAACTTACCCCCCACGGCTCAATTTTCAGCCAAAATATAGACAGGCATATAAGTGAACAATAATACCAGGGAGGTACACACTCATTAGAAAAACCAACCCTACGAAATCTAAATGGCTGCTTTTGTCTAGAGACAAAGTTCACAAGGAAGGAAGGGGCAGGAAAGAGGATGAATTGAAACAGGGAATACAGGGAGGAAGTGGGAAGACTGCTGCTGCACTGTGGGGACTATAGTCAGTGGATGAAAGAAAATGTGTATGAGTTGTTGAAGACAAAGCTAATTTGCTCTGTAAACTTCCATCCAAATCACAATAAAAAGTTTTAAAAAAAATACCTCCTGGCCAAGTGACTGTCTAGAATAAAATAAAGCACCATCAACTTCAAGTGTTTCCTTTCTGCCTGGCGCTGCCATCAACAGCCTCAAATACCAACACACTCTATCACCAAAGTTGTTGCGATATTTTTAAAAGAAAACAAATCACATTTTTCTATTCTAAGTGTTGCAGACCACTGTCAGTGTCTAGAGCTCTACAGTCTTACAAATCACTATTTCACCTTGCAGTAATTAGGCTAGTTTTCTTTCTAATGCTATTTCTTCACAGCAAGACTTACTGTGATTAGTAGAGTAATAAGACAGATTTGCCAAAAGTAATGACTTATTTAAGCTCCAAATGAAGGGACAAAGTACTAAAAAGCCCAAAACACTGAAATCAAGAGTGTCCTCATTCACTGGAGAGAGATAAATCACATAGAAAGCCAAAACCCATGGCCATCAGGTTGATTCCAAGTCACAGCGACCCCCCTCGGTTTCCCAGGTGGCAAATCTTTATGGAAGTAGATTGCCCAGTCTTGCTTCCACGGAGTGGCTGGTGGGTTGGAACCGCCAATCTTCTGGTTAGCAGTTAGGTGCTGTGCTTCCGGAACTAAATCACATATAAGTAAAAGAAAACAAATCAAAGCTCCATTACATCCCTGTGCCCACCTGCTGGCACCCATCACACCTTCACACACACACACACACACACACATTTCCCACTGGTTTACAGAAACAATGTTTTCCTACCCTACAGCCTGTTGGTACACAAAGATCAATCAGTTCAAAAACTAAAATCATCTTAGTAAATGTACTGATGGTTAAATAACTAATGTTTTGTCAGCATGGGAACATTCTGTCAAATCAACCAATGAAAAACCAACCAGTTGCCATCAAGTTCACCTTCTGGGGATGTGTCAGAGCCAAAGTGTGCTCCATAGGGTTTTCAGTGGTGGGTTTTTTGGAAAGTAGATAGGGCCTTTCTTTCCAGACACCTCTGAGTGGGCTCGAACCTCCAATCTTTCCTTTGGTAGCCAAACATGCTAACTGTTTGCACCACCCAGGGAACCCCCGCCAACCAATGAAGGTGTAGGGGAAAAAATATCCTTTATCAGAACTACCAAGGCAAAGGAGACACTCGGTGACAGCTGTCTAAGAATGAGCTTGGTGGCAGTTGCTGACTCTCTGGGGCTCTCCGCTCCCCCCACCCCGCTTCCCACATTCCTATCATATTCAGGAAGCACCTGCCCAAAGACATGCTCCATTCCTTCTCCCCATGACCCTGTGTCCACTCACCCCCTATAGGACAGTATTAACTTTGTTAATTTTTAAGCCATGGGAACCTGAAGGTAAAAAACCATGGGAGATGCCCACTGACTGAAGCAAGCATAAGGTGACTAGCCAGCAACACCTTTCTGGTTAGAATGCACCTATCTGATTCGCTCAGACATACCTATCCAGACAATCTTTCCCTAAGTCACACAGACGGCAAATGGCGTGGCTGGGCCCGCCTCACACACTCATCAGCCAGGAAAGGGCCACTCATGACTTATACATTACTCCTCCCATTCCACACGGGGCTCGACCTGTGACACATGCTCCAGTCAGGAAAACTATCAGAACGCAGATCCTCACTCTGCAGAGGATGCCTCCGAGTGGAGAAACAAACACCTACTCCCTGGGGCTGCTTCCTTCCACACAAACTGCCCGGACACCAGAGCCTCAGCTGTCACCCCACTAGCTAAGGGCTCCACTGGATCTGTCAGCACTGAACCAAGAACAAGTCCATTAGAATATGAAGATGAAATCACCAGCATTTGTCTGCTTCTGCTATTACTATAAGGAGCTCTGGTGGTGTAGCGGTTAAAGCATTTGGCTGGTAACCTAAAGGTTGGTTCGAACCCACTAGCTGCTCTGCGGTAGGAAAGATGGAGTAGTCTGCTTTGTAGATTTATGGTAACCAATAGGGGTCACTATGAGTTGGAATCAACTCATTGCCATTGATTGGGGTTTTTTTCTGTTTAATATTACTATTAGGAGTCCCTGAGTGGTGCAAAAAGTTAAGTGCTTATATGCACGCCGATGTTCATCGCAGCACTATTTACAATAGCCAAAACTTGGAAACAACCTAGATGTCCAACAACTGAGGAATGGATAACCAA
>NW_006921593.1:9075666-9083440 GCF_000298275.1 Orycteropus afer afer
TGAATTTACTCTGTAAATCTTCACCCAAATCCTAATAAAAAAAAATAAATTAAAAAAAAAAAAGATGAAAAATTAAAAATTAAGATCTTCACAGATGTACAAAAATAAGTCAACACAGACACACGCAATGTGTACAGGTCAAAGTCCCCTAGAAACCCTGTAATGGAAAAAATGAAAAACGTGAATGCCTAACTGCCATTTAGAAACTGCTATCAGTCGTGAACATAATTTGCATTGCTTTTCTCAATTTCTCCTAAGAAATAAGAACAGTGTGAAAGGAAGTCTCAAGAACCCAAACAGAACAAATGTCCCTGCAGGAGAGATGACTATGGTCTAAATACTAATCCCTGGGGTTTCTAAGGACTGCCAGATATGGGGTTAGCACCATAAACAGTGTCTTATCAGGATAACTCCAGTCAGAGGTAGTTCTTCATTGCTGCAAATCCAGGGGAAGAGAATCCAGGAGAGGAGGAGCTACGAGTGGCCGGTGGAGTCAGAACTTACAAGGGAAACTAACATGTCAATCCCCGTTTGCCTCTGTACCATCACTTTGTAAGCCCACGCGTCTACGGGATATGTCTACAGCGGTGGTTCTCAAAGTGTGGGCCCCAGATCAGCAGCATCAGCACCCCCTGGAAACCTGTTAGAAGTGCACCTTCTTGGGCCTCACCCCAGACGTGGTGAATCAGAATCTCTGGGAAAGGAGCCCAGCCACATGAGCCTTCACAAGCCTTCCAGAGGATGCCAACGCACGCTAACGTCAGAGACAGAGCGATCTCCAGGACCGTCAGGTAGCATCAACTACCAGACAGAATTCAGAGTGGCAACATTTTATATCACTTTGGATCATGCAGTATTAGTAGCAGTAGTATCACCCCTACATTTTAATATTTTTTATTCAAACAATGCTTTCTCAACATATCTAAGTGATGTGACTGACAATTATCCCAACAACCCAAAAATTTCACTCCACTGTTACGGCTGTAACAATGTGCTCACCGAGTCAGAACAGTAACATTTACATAAAGGATGGTAGTACACTCCCAGGCAAAGGGAACAGGCTGAGTGTACTGCCGTGTAAGTTGTCAGGTTGTAGGTTCCGTTTTTTAGTTCTTCCATCACACAGGATGCAAAACTTATGAGTAAAAACTAAAAAGGCCAAAAGTCATACACAGAGTATCTCTCCAGGTTTTCAATTCCCTACATGGAATTTTCCCCTTGGGGAGAAAACCCTGCCAAAGACACAGCTCCACTCCCCAGTTTGATTCCAACCACTAATAGGCATTAACAGTCCTTTGTAGAAAGAAGATAAAATACCTTTAAATTGCTTAATCATGTTCTGATGGTTTTCGATGGCTTCTTTTAAGATCATCTCAGGCCGGTCCATTTTCCACCGCCACTCAGTGCCCACTGGATTAGTGTGGTGCCTAGGAACAAGATGCAAAAGTTCTACAACACACCCTATGACAAGAGCTCAGCTAGTTACCTACTGTGGGGCAGTCCATAAAATCATAAAATCAGGGCTGTCTGTCCCTCAGTGCTCAGCTGTTTATATGTAACAGTGTTTGAAGGGATGACACCTGACAGAGGGGTAGACAGAGAAGTCATTCAACATTTCTACTGCCAGAGCTCCAACTGGGTCATCACCCCCATTATATGCTGGCGGGACACTCTGCTACCCTAAACCCCATCAGACACCTCTCATCACAATGCTACCACCATTGCCGTGTAAGGACATTTCACAGCGTGAGTAGGAAAACTAGAATGCTACGCTTGGCACTCGCACAGAAAAATTTTCAACAAAAGAGGGGTCAGCTTTCACCGAGCTCACGGGAGTGGAAATAATGATTCACTCTGTTCCATGGGGAAAAACTGCAGCCTTAGCAGCAGCCTACTATCCTATCTGTGGTCACCAGAACTGGAGAAGTTAAATCAGCACACTTAGGTGAAAAATGATGTTTGTTTCTGTAACTCTCCTTTGCATACATTTCTATGATGAAGCAAGTTCCATTCATAATGATACATCCTCTTATTGTGTGACTGCCCCATCACACTGGAGTACAATCTTGGATGCTGGCTCATCACTGCATCTCCCTGAGATGATGGATGCTACACAGAACGGAGGGACAGGGAGCTCTGGAAAAGCTGCACTCTTTAGGACCCTCTCAGGAGTATTTCTAGGTACCCGATGTTTTCACTTTCTTCAAGGGTAGCCATGAGGTGGAATTGACTCAATGGCAATGGTTTGGTTTGGGTTTTTTTACGTATAAGGAGTAATATTCCCTCATTATTCATTTTCCATTGTTCATTTTACCCGGCTATTACCAGTTAAAGAAAATGTATGTATTTTTATATAGTTATCCTGTGTCCAGCCACTTTCCTGAATTCCCTTATAAACGGTAAGATTTTTCCAGCTTTTACTGGATTTTCTAGTATACAGTCATAAATCACACTGTACTTTCCCCCTTTGCAATTTTTATTTCCTGTCTCATGACATTGGCCACAAAAATATTAATAATGATAAAATCAGTCATCCTTGTTAGGGTCTAGTATTCAATAAAAATATTTCTGAAGTTTCATCATTAAATATATTTACTCATACAAAATTAATTAACAAAATAACACATTCATGTGTTAGAAAAGATTAAAAAGTCTGATTGTTATATTAGTGAGGATATGGGAAAATATGCCCTCACACTGACAGAGCCAGAGAAAGAGTAACTCCTGGTGCAGGCTTGGGAAGGACAAGATACACCACCTGGAACCTTCTTTCCTATACCCCTTAAGAAACAAAAGCCACAATCTGTGGAGAAAAGAGCAAAGAACACTACTGCCCTTGAGGCACAGCTGAAGACCCGCGGTGGCTGGAGAAAGGAAACAGAAAAACCCTTCTTGTCTAGAGAAGGGGCCGGAGTAAGTGCCAGATCCAGAATACAGCCCCGAGAGGGGAAAGGACATGGAGAAGGCCTTGTCCCCACAATGCAAAGACACGGTCTGGCTAAAACTGAAGGTTAATGAAAATACATATTGGCACCACTCTGCACCATCCCCAGATCCCCAGCCACCTATCACCAAGCTAATGAGCATCACAAACAGTGAACAACAGAATGCTGCAGGAAAAGCTACAAGACCTCAGCCACAGACCCTACATCACAGGCAGTACCAGCATATGATCTAATGCTCAGCACAGATCAGAGCATGAGAGAAACACCTCTGGCAAACTAGCCCATGCTAAACACAAGCCACCAAATCCTCCAAGGAATCGGAAGCCTGTGCAGCACTACCGGGAACAAAATGCATCATACCTCAACCTGAGCTCAGCTCTCGACAAGATGAACTCAAACTCCAACAACACAGATCTGGCGGAAGGGAAGGTGTGCCCATTTCCTTCAGTCCCTACTGTCCGAAACAGGAAGTCGGACTTGTGGCAAAAACAAAACATTACAAAGCATACAAGAAGGCAAAACACACACTTCCAATACACAAAGCAAGCAAGAGAACCAAAGTCAGGTATGACACAAGGATTAGAATGGTATGACAGGGAATTTTGAAACCATGATTAATATACTAAAAGTCCTACAGAAAAGGCAGACAATATGCAAGAACAAATGGGTAAATTCAGCAGAGAGACAGTAAATTTAAGAAAGAATCACATGGAAATGCTGGATATGAGTAACACACACCTCCAGCAAGAGCCCTGGTGGCACAGTGGTTAGCACAGCAGTTCGAATGCACCAGCCACTCCCCAGGCGAAGATGTGGCGGGCTGCTTCTGTAAAGACTACACCCAGCCTTGAGGTAAAAACTTCCTTGACAACAATGGATTTCTTTGGTTTTCGTTTTTTGACAGGCTCATTAATAGACCAGAAATAGCTGAGGGAAGAATGTAAAACCTGGAGAAGTCAATACAAATAACTCAACTGAAACGCAAAGATAAATGGGGGGAGAAAACAAAACAGACCATCCCAGAGCTGTGAGAAAATAACGAAAGGCCCAAAATACATGTAACTGGTACCCAGAGGGGAAAACACAGGGAGACCAAAGCAGAAGAAACAGCTGAAGAAATAATAGCCAACACATTTCCTAACTGACAGACAACAAACCACAAAACCTAAGAAGCTCGGTGAACCAGCGCCCTACCTGTGCTCACCACAGAGCCAGCCACACCAGCAAGCACGACTAGATTTGCCGGAAATGAAGCCAGGTTGCTGGTGATCCTCAGCTGCCGCTGTTCAAAGCTGGACTCGGAACTTCAGTATTCTGCCGAGGAGTTCACAATCACGCGCATGGGAAACTGCCTCGTCGCTGCTATTTTTCACGCGGTCTTCTCTCGGCTGGTATGGAGGTTAGACCAGCTTCCTGAAGTGAGTTGGGAAGTGTTCCTTCCTTCTGTGCTCTCAAGAAGAGCTCCTTATCCTTGAGTGGTTGCTAGAACTTACTTGTCAAACCATCTGGGCCTGGTTTCTTCCTGATGTTTCTACCTACTGACTCAATCACTCTAGCGATTATAGGACTACAGGCAGTCCCCAGGTGACAAACCCAATTTACCTGACTTAGGACCAACCAGAGGAGCTCTGGTGGCATAGTGCCTAAGGAAGGCACTTGACTGCTAACCAAAAGTATGGTGGTTCAAACCCAGCAGCCACTCCTTGGAAGGAAGGTGGGGCAATCTACTTCCGGAGTGATACCGCCTCGGAAACCCAAGGAGGGGTCACTATGAATCAGATCCGACTCAGGATCTGATCTGACTCGATGGTAAATAACAACAACAGGAGCAACCAGTACTACTGGCCTTTAATGTTATATAAATTTGTCCACACTCTGAAATGACACAACCAATTCCTACTGGCAACAAATTCTGCATCACAAGCACCTTCACCTGCTGTACACGCGCTTTTAAACCACTGTAAAGGCTCTGAGCTATTTCTTACACTAACCCAAAACCCACCACCACCGAGTCATAGCAACCCTGTAAGACAGACCCTAAAGGACAGAGCAGAACTGCCCTGTAGTGTTTCCAAGGCTGTAAATCTTTACAGAAGCTGACTGCCTCATCTTACACAGAGGGGCTGGTGCGTTTGAACCACTGACCCTTTGGTTAGCAGCCCAAAGCTTTAACCACAGCACCACCAGAGCTCCTGTCTTGAACTAAAGTAAGTCAAAATAAGAAATGTTTTGACAAGTAAGTTCTAGCAAACATGCATCTGTTCCAACTTACCTACAGATCTGACTTAAAGACACACTTAGGAACAGAGCTCCGTAGCAACCCAGGGATGCCTATACTGTATTCAGACCGACATTCTCTATGGATCACTTTCCCTAATCCACGCTGACCACCCCACATCAAATAGTCATTAATGCTCTTTTAATTTCTAAAATCTTTGCGGCATCTCTCCTTTGCCTTGATCTTACAAACCACTTTCAATAAAACGTCTATAAATTTCTATTGTATCTGATTCTACCTCCAAACGTAAGTACTTAATGCCTACTCACCAATCCTTTTTAAAAAAAAACTTGAAAGAGGTGTGGGATTTAGTCTGGTTTTCTGTTTGGTATTTAACTTCTACCAGAGCATAAGAGCAAACTAAAAACTGGGTGAAGGGGGTTGTTGAAGGTCATTTGCCTTAAAATTAACTACCAATCACATTCAGGCAAAATGAGTTGGAGGTAACTGTGACTGTGGGTACTAGTCTTACGAGGATCAAGGAGAAGAAGGCAAAATGAGTCGGAGGTAACTGTGACTGTGGGTACTGGTCTCACGAGGATCAAGGAGAAGAAGGCAAAGAGCCAAAGGAGCGTGAAGGAGACAAATGTTTGGAGAAAACTTTAGTTCAAGCAAAAATTATCAAAATGAAAACAGTACTTTGCAGCTGAAATTACATGATGAGCCAACTGAACGTACAAAGCGAGGAAGTGTTTGGGGATGGAATGCTTCTCAGCAACAACTTTCAAACAAAATGCCCTTTGAGCACGCGCCTCCCCTTCTGCCCTCCAGACGCTGCTGACCTCACACAGCAGGTGAGAAAACCTGCTCCTACACCTTCATGCTGATGTGACAGCATCGCTAAAAAGTGGGGGACCACACAGAACACCACAGAGTCTGCAAGCACATACGAGTGCAGTGTGTGTCTATGTGCAGGGGGTGCCTGTGTGCCTGCTTGCAAACATCTTCACACATACACTCATTTGCATACATATCAATTTCACCGCGAGTTTCCCAGAACATGTGCCCCAGTGGCAACATCATCTCACACTCCCACCAGCAGGGTCTGAGCTTCCAATCCCTCCCCAGCCTCACCCATACTTGTGTCTCTTTGATCAGGTGGCCCTCTGAATCCACGGGTTCCACATGCACAGATCCAACTGAGCAGGGATAGAAAATATGTCAGAGAAAAAAAGCAGTGAAGTGGTCAAAGCAATCCCTAAAAGGCTAAGAGAGACTACAAAGTGCTATTCACGCAGCATTTACATTGTATTAGCTATTGTAAGCAATCTAGAGGAGATTTAAAGTACACGGGAGGATGTGCATAGGTTATAGGCAAATATGGAGCCATTTTGTATACGGGACTTGAGAGACTGCAGATTTGGAAAGTAATCCATAGAGAATGTCAGTCTGAATACAGTACAGACATCCCCGGGTTGCTAAGGAGCTCTGTTCCTAAGTGTGTCTTTAAGTCAAATCTGTAGGTAAGTCGAAACAGATGCATGTTTGCTAGAACTTACCTGTCAAAACATTTCTTATTCTGACTTACTTCAGTTCAAGTGGTTCAAACGCACCAGCCCCTGTGCCCATCTGCAGGGGTCCCAGGACAAATCCCCCGTGGATACCAAGGGACAACTGTATAAGCACCCTGTTGTTGCTGGGGGCCATCGGATCAATCTCCAGTCACAGGAACCTCCTATGCCAGGGAACTGCTCCATGCGGCTTCTCTGACCGCGCACCAGGTCTCACTCCCGCAGAGCTGCTGGATGCATTCCAACTGCCAACCTTTCAATCGGCAGCTGAGCACTGAACTGCTGCGCCACCGGAGCTCTTACAGGCATCCCAGAGGGTGTGAGTGGTACGTCCCTGGGAGTCTGATCTGCATTTCCCCAGTCACCAACAACATTCAGCATCTCTGCATGTGTCGTTTGCATCTTCTTTGGAGAACTGTCCGTTCAGATGCTGTGCCCACTTTTTACTGGGGTTATTTATTCAAGACAGGTATAACTCTTAATTTGAATTTTAAAGTACAAAATTTTCACTTTCATAAACAGAAATGAGTCACAGACCTTGAATTTGGAATACCTAAATACATCATCTCCAAAACCCCTGAAAACCAGTGGGATGTTCATCTATCTGCAATAGTCTACTTCATATATCTTTGTGAAGTTAGAAATAATTCATTTATAAAAGCTCACATTTATACATCACTCTTATTGTTCTTATGTGCTGTCAAGTTAATGTGAACTCATGTAAGATCTCATGTGACAGAGTAGAACTGTCCTCAAAGGGTTTTCTAGGCTGTAACCTCTATGGTTAGAAAAACAAAAAGGGAAGACAAGGTCAGCATTTCCCAAGCTGAAAGAACTGAAGGAAAAAAAATCAAGCCTTCACTTGCAATACTGAAGGTTTCTATGGGCAAAATATTGAATGATGCAGGAAGCATTTAAAAAAAAAAAAAGATGGAAGGAACCAGAGTCACTGTACCAAAAAGAACTGGCTAATGTTCAACTGGGAGCTCTGGTAGCATAGTGGCTAAGACACTTGCCTGCTAACCAGATGGCTGGCGGTT
>NW_006921593.1:9084830-9086173 GCF_000298275.1 Orycteropus afer afer
AACCTTCCTTCTGAGGAGTGGGTGGTGGGTTTGAACCACCAGCCTTCTGGTACGCAGTCAAATACCTTAGGCGCTATGCCACCAGAGCTCCCTCAGGATTGGAGGGAGACTCATTAACAACCTGCAGGATACAGATGACACAACCTTGCTAGCTGAAAGTGAAGAAGACTTTAAGCACTTCGTGATGAAAATCAAAGACTACAGTCTTCAATATGGATTGTAACTCAACATAAAGAAAACAAAAATCCTCAAAACTGGACCAATGAGCAACATCACAAAAAATGGAGAAAAAATTAAAATTGTCAGGGATTTTGTTTCATTTGGATTCACAATCAATATACTCATGAAAACAGCAGTCAAGAAACCAGACGTCATACTGCACTGAACAAATCTGCTGCAAAAGACTTCTTTAAAATGTTAAGAAGCAAAGATGTCACTTTGAAGACAAAGGTACACCTAAGCTAAGCCATGTTATTTTCAGTCACCTCGTATGCACATGAAAGCTAGACAGTGAGTAAGGAGACCAAAAAACAGTTGATGCTTTTGAATTATGGTGTTGGCGAAGAAAACTGAAAACACCACAGACGGCTAGAAGAATGAACAAATCTGTCCTGGAAGAAGTGCAGCTGGAATGCTCCTTGGAAGTGACAATGGCCAGACTTCGTCTCACCTACTTTGGTCATGTTGTCAGAAGGGACCATTCCCTGGAGAACTTCATGCTTGGCAGAGAGTCAGCAAAAAAGGGTAAGACCCTCAACAAGATAGACCAACACAGTGGCTGCAGTGATGGGCTCAACTACAGCAAGGATTGTGAGGACAGCATACAACCAGGCAGTACTTCCTTCTGTTGTACACAGGGTCGCTATGAGTCAGAGCCGACCCAACAGCACCTAACAACAATCTCTACAAGAACAGATCAAGTCTTTTCTCCCACAAAGCACACTTGGTGGATTTAAACTCCCAACCTTTCGGTTAGTAGCTAAGCACTTAACAGCTGTACCACCAGAGCTCCTCTTGAACATTACACTGCAGATTAAAAGCAATTTTACACATATACTCTTACTCAAGCCATAAAAAAGGTGTTGTTATTGTTATGTGCCGTCAAGTCAGACCCGACTCATAGCGACCCCTCCTTGGGTTTCCAAGGCAGTATCCCTACGGAAGTGGATTGCCCAATCTTCCTTCCGAGGAGTGACTGGTAGATTTGAACAGCCAGTCAAGTGCCTTAGGCACTACGCTACCAGAGCTCCCATAAAAAAGGTAAAGCTATTCTTTCTACAATTAGGAAACTGAGGCTCAGAGGCTATTTTAACAATCCCATCTGTTTAAAGAAAAAATTTAAA
>NW_006921593.1:9093428-9096328 GCF_000298275.1 Orycteropus afer afer
ACTGCTGTATGAAAAGTGAATTTACTCTGTAAATCTTCACCCAAATCCTAATAAAAAAAAAAGAGGGGATCGGGAAAAAAAAAATAATAATAATAATATACGTAAGGGGCATTACCCATTAAAACTGATTTCCTTTAAACCTTCACCTACAAAAAAGCGACAGCTGAAGTCAGCAATCTGACAAAAGGGACGGAGCAGCACCCTTGGTGGGAGCGGGAGCAGCAGGAGGACAGAGCCCTGACCGACCCCCTCCTCAGTGAGCCGTCACACAGGACGCAGGGGTTCTCACCGCACCACTGCTGACGCGTGGCTCCAACTGCCTTCTGCTGCAGGACAGGGTGTTCAGCAGCACCCTAGCCCGGGTTCCAGAACCCCAACACCATACCCAATCAAAAGCTGTGACGATCAAAAGCATCTTAGCACAATGCTAACGGTCCCAGGAGGGGAAAACAGCATGACTTTGCCCCCAAATGAGAACCACTGATGCCCAATGATACACTTCAATTTTCCCCCAACTCCTGACAACTAGAAAAAGGGAATACATATTTAAAACACTTAACATGCAATAATGGCATTGTGGCTATATTCTTTTTAAAAGATGTCTTTTTTTTTTTCTACGTTTTACATTATCTGTAGGTAGGAGTCTGCACAGAACAAACAACATGAGGCCCATGATGTGCTTTTGCAAAGTGAGCACGAGGGCAGTCAAGGGGCCCTGGTGGCACAAACGGTCAGCGGCTAACCGAAACGTCACTGGTTGGAACCCACCCAGAAGCTCTGCAGGAGAAAGACTCGACAAGGTGCTTCTGTAAAGATTGCGGCCAAGAAAACCCCATGGGGCAGCTCCACTCTGTCACAGGGGGTTGCCATGAGTCAGATCAATTCCATGGCACCCACCAACAACAGGCAGACAACAAAAGGTTGGGAGTTCAAATCCACCCAGTGTGCTTTGCGGGAGCAAAGACTTGACAGTCTGTTCCCGTAGAGACTGCTGTTGTTGTCAGGTGCTGTTGGGTCGGCTCTGACTCACAGTGACCCTCTGGACATGAGGGTCATTATACTCTTCTCTCCATTTAGGTTCAAAAAACTCTGTAATAAGAATTGAAAAAAATAATAATAATAATAATAATAATAAAGAGTAAGGAAGGGAAGGAAAACCTGTTTCCAGCTTTACAACTCCCTCTGGGTCTACCTGGAAGCATCATGGGCTTATGAACCAGACTGGTGAGTTAAGAGTCAGGCCGGCCATGAGCAGAAAGGGAGGCCTAGACTGTGTCTAGGCCACAAAACAGAGACCAACGACTGACGCCAGGAATAAATGGACTTGGGGACAGAAGAAACGCTCAGCTGGAACCAAAAGGTGCTGCAGGGCAGAGAAAACAAAGAGGGTATAACTGGAGCCAAGAAGGAGCCGGTGGCAAGAAGTGTGGGTCAGCCTGGAGCCCCAACACACAGGCGGTCCCTGAAACACAAAGAGCCATCAGCATCAACAGAAAACCAAGGACAAGAACAGAAACAGTGAAGAGCAGGCATGGGGGTCTGTACTACTACAGACTAGAAACAAAAATCCACACAGAAGGGATAGCTACCCAGTCACTAAACAGGGCTTGAACCACAGCTTATCCCTACTGGAAAACCAAAGTGCACCCCCCGCACCCCCACTTCACATCATGCTTATATTCCAGATGATTTAAGAACCGCTGAAAGAAACGAAACGGTTTCACTATTAGAATTAAATGTACAACAGTGTCCTTATGATAACAGTGTAAAGAAGGATTTCTTAAATAAGATACTTTCTTAAATAAGGTATTTCTAATTAATAAATAAGATTTCTTAAATAAGATATTTTTCTTAAAAAAGATACCTGTTTTGGCTGATGGCAGTGTTAGCCATCCATTCGCTCAGGCTGGAAATGTGTTCTCCTGTTCTCTAATTCACTGTATTCCTTTGTTTTCCTGTTTATTGCCTTATACTCTGCACCTGTACAGCTCTGTCCCTTTTCTTTTGTGTTGTTTTGAAACAAATTGCATCTTTATACAATGTCTATGAATAGGCAATTCAAACCCACCAGCCAGACCAGGGAAGGAAGGTGGGACAATCCATTTCTGTAAAGATCTCCTGCCTAGGAAACCCCATGGGGGTTGCTAAGAATTGGAATTGACTCAATGGCAGCCTGAGCGAATGGATGGCTAACACTGCCATCAGCCAAAACAGGTACTAAACAGGAAGAACAGGTCAGCAGAGAACGTGATAAATCCCATCATGATAAGCTGGGCTTGAAGGTCCTGTGGATCAAGTGAGAGAATATAACCAATTGGGAAAACAGATAAAACGCTCAGAAAGGACAGTGGCCTTAGACATGAAGAATATAAACATGCCATAACCAAGCATGTTAAGGGAATGGGTCACTGGGCCTGGGAGCTAAGGACCACAGTCTTGGAGGACATCAAATTCAATTGGTAGAACACAGTCCACACAGATAATGTTCTACAACCTACCTTGCTGAGTAGTGACTAGGGTCTTAAAAGTTTGTGCATGACAATCCGGAGGTGCAACTACTGGTTTCTCCCCATCCAGAGCAAAGAGTGAAGAACATCAAAGACATATGGAAACAGTCAGTCCAAAGGACTAATGGACAACTCAAACCCTAGCCTCCAGGACCATTAGACCAGAAGAACTAGATGGTGCTCAGCTATCGCTACTGATGGTTTTGAAAGGGATCCCAAAAAGAGATTCCAGATAAGAGTGGAGAATAATGTAGAACAAAACTAAAAATCATAAAAAAGACCAGCCTAGAACACATGCCTGAGGAAGAAGCAGCATTGGAACTCTCTGATAAGGAATTCAAAAGAATTATCTTTAGGTATCTTCAAAGGATTGAGAGACAGACCAAAAAAAAC
>NW_006921593.1:9100407-9101693 GCF_000298275.1 Orycteropus afer afer
CTGAGACTATGGCCCTTGGACACCCTTCATGTCTGGAGCTGAACTCACCTCCATGGCTCAACTTTCAGCCAAACAATAGACAGGCTTAATGGCGAGCAGTACCACCAGGGAAGCACACGCTCCTTAGAACAATCAACCAAAATAGATCCCAGGGGCAGCACTTGCCCAGGGATAAAGCTCAGAAGGCAGGAAAGGACAGCAAAGAAGGACAAAAGGAAATGATAAACACAGGGAGAAGGTGGGTAGGGAGCTGTGCAATCAATGTGGCAAAACAAAACGTGTATGAATTGTGGAACAGAAAATCAATTTGCTCTGTAAAGCTTCACCCAAATCACAATAAAAAGTTATTTCAAAAAAAAAAGTGAACAATAACACCAGGGAGTTATGCAAAAATAACTAACTAAAAGTGTTAACGAGAGGTACACAGCGAAGCCATGGAGATGGTTTACTATTCCTACCGCTGCTATAGAGAATGATTTTTACAAAGCCAAGGACAGAATCGGAAAGAATGCATCATGCAGAAAAGGAGCCAAAGAAGCACTAACGGGAAACTGAGACGAAGCTGGCCAAGGGTCAGAGAGAGAAAACCAGGACGCCCTGGTGTAACTGAACCCCCAGGAACTTTTAGGTGAATTTTCTACAATGAGAATTAAGTCACTTCTATCAGATTTGACAGTAAGGTCAACAGGGATCATAACAAAATGAGTTACAATGGAGACGTGACAGCAATCAGGCTGCAGGGAACCAAGGCATCAAAGAGAAGGCATGTGGCAGTGAAGAGAGAAACGGTAAGATGCTTGCAGTTCAAGCATTTTCCTTTCCCACACAAATTCCTGATTCATTTAGAAGATTCAATTCCACATATGATGGACCAGCAACAGACAGCAATACAACCTCCTACAACCATCTACCCAAACTGATATACTTTAGCATAAAAGTAAAATGAAATTAAATAAGTAACACAGGAAATGCAAGGTAAATAGAAAGCACAAAATAAAAATGAATATTTATCAATGTATCAGCATTCATCAATACATGTACTTACTGTAAATAAGACCAACTCACCAGTTAAAAGACCAACTATCTGTCAGTGAAAGCAAACATGGGTATAGGGACGGATAGATGGGTGAACAGGCTGAACAATTGGGTGTGTCTAAATGGAGAGTGTATCCAAGATCATATATAGGGTTGGCAGACAATGGGCCTATAAGTTCATGGGAATGATGTAGGAGATCCTACATAAAGAGGGAGAACAAAGTGGTACAAAACTCAAAATTGTTTGGAGG
>NW_006921593.1:9101999-9138437 GCF_000298275.1 Orycteropus afer afer
AATGACATGAGACAAAGTATATGTGAACTGCTGTATGAAAAGTGAATTTACTCTGTAAATCTTCACCCAAATCCTAATAATAAAAAAAATAAATTAAAAAAAAAAAAAAGACCAACTATCCAAATGGATTGTTTAAATCCAACCACTTCACACACAGGTGTTTTTGCAAGAAAGTATTTGTCTGTGAAAGTCTGACAGACCAGTATTCACAGTAGCTTTGGCCAAAACACAGACAATGCAATGTTCATCAGGAGGTGAGCGGTAAACTGTGGTATAGCCACCCAGCGGAATACCACTCAGCGAGCAGCAGCAGCAGACCACTGATGTACACACAACAACAGGGATGAATCTCAGAACCATTCTGCTGAGCAAAAGAGGCCAGATACAAAAGGGCTACTGTATAATTCCATTTTATACAAGTACGGAAACGGCAAACAAAATGTATTGTCAGAATGCAACTCAGTGTTTGCTTGAAGCTGGAGTGGGGGAGGGAATCTGATGGGAAAGGAGCACTAGGAACCTCCCGGGTGAGGAAAGCAATACAAATGTGGTGGGGGTAGGTACACATGTGAACCCATGGACCAAAACTCAGTGCACTGCAATTTCAAATGGTGCATTTCACTGTATGTAAATCAAACAACTGAATGCATAAAGATACATGTTATAATAAATATGTAATATTAATTACAGAAACAGCAGAGCTGTAGGTCACTGAGCACAAACCTGGGGGCAGAAGTAGGGGTTCTAAATTCTGATTATTATATACTTGTGGCCCAAGGCCATTCATTTTTACTCACCGCCAACAGAAGACACATTTATTTGCACACGCCAAGCTAGGAGTGGTTTCCATGCAGCGATGGCTTTCAATGCCATAAAATGTATGTTTATAGCAACCGCCTCTCCCTCGAAGCATTGACTGTGACAAGTAAAAAAACAAATGATAATTTGAATAAAATCCTCAAAGCACAGAAGCAAAACACCAAGGCAGCATCTTTAAGAAGAAACCATGTGTTTCATAGCCGTAAATACTCCTAATGGTATCTGCGTGACTCAGAAAATTAACATTACACTGTTCTAATGTTTTGATAGTGCTTTGGATTTTCTAAGACCCAATGAAATAAACATGATTCATTAACTCTAAAACCTCTACAGGGAGAACTGTTGGTGCTTTAATTTCCTAATCCATTTAACTGTCCCCAATAATATTAGCACAGTAACTGTACAGGTAGTCCCCAACTTACAACGTATTCAAGTTACGATAAACCGTGCTTACGACTGTACATTTTTGGTTATTTTTTGTGATCTTATTGTTAGTAATACGTACTACACACGATATTGCAGCACATAATTTCCTGACGTCATCATATCTGTAAGTCTCTATGTAATGTTTTCAACCTCCAAAGATGAATAAGGGTCAGAAGATCAGACTTATCAAGCGACTGAGAATACAGGCAGTGACAGTGAAAACAGAAATATAAAAAAAATGAGGTACTCAACTTACATCAGAACTGACTTACAATGGAGTGGTCAGAACGAAACCCTGTCTAAGTCAGGAACTACCTGTAATGTCAAGGGACAGATAAGACAGGCTTGACGGTGACAGCACTTGGAAGGCACATCTTTGCTTTGAGGAAGAGAGTGGGTAGGAAATAACAGCCTGAAGCACAGCCATGTCAACAGAACAGGTAGAATTCAAACATCCTGAGATTGCTGGGGCGGTGAGAGAGCGTATAGAGGACACACAGTATAATAAAGAAAATGTGTCCTTCCAGAGCAAAGATCAAGCAAGGCTACAGCCAATGATGAAAGATGCATGGTCCCTAGGCCTCCAGTTCCTCTCCCCTAACCCATGTGCAGATGTTACCTGGCCTTCCCAATGCTGCTCATGGGAACTGCTCTTAGGAACTAGAGTAAACGCTAATAGTCTTGCTACTGCTGGTATTGTCACAAACTGTCCTTTGTCTCTGGCCAAGAGTATCCAGTCTTCTGTCAGGATCCATCAAACTGTGGCAGGAGGACTTTCTAGCACTGTGGTCAAATGAGTTCCTTTCTGTGGCCTTCTGCCTTGGTTCTCTGGCAAAACAGCTTGAGGGATTGTTCCCTATCCCTGAGGACTTACCTTTGGCCTAGTCTCTACCTCAGAGGGTTCATTACTTTTATCCAGGCTGACTAACATTTTCTGGGTAAGATGATAACAACCCAACTTTTTGTCTGGCCCTGAGCTTCACGTTGTCATGTGACTGGCATACACCTTGCAGGGACTGGTCAGCACAGCCATGCACATGAAGTGACTATGGACTACACAATGAGACGACTATGGTCTACAAAGACTTACTCACTGGAAATACCATTATTCAACAATAGAAATGGTGAGTATACACATGGACCTCACCAGGTGGGATACACAGAAATCAAATCCACTACATCTGTGGAGACAATGGAAAAGCCCAGCATCATCAGAGAGGACAAGGCCAGAGGTCAAATGCTGAAAAAACCATCAGCTGCTCACATGGAAGTTCAAGTTGAAGCTAAAGAAAATTAAATCGAGTCCATGAGAGACAAAATACGACCTTGAGTATATTCCTCCTAAATTGAGAGACCATCTGAAGAACAGATTTAACGCACGGAATACTAGTGAATGGAAACCAAATGAGTTGTGGGATGACATCACACACAAAGTCAAAAGGTCATTAAAAAGACAGGGAAGGCAAGAAAGACCAAAGTGGATGTCAGAAGAGCCTCTGAAACTTGCTCTAAAAATCAGAGTCACTAAAGCGAAAAGAAGAAATGATGACGCAAAAGAGCTTAACAGAAAATTTCAAAGAGCAACTCAAGAAAGCAAAGTATTATAACAAAATGTGCAAAGACCTGGAATTAGAAAACCAAAAAAGAAGAACATGCTTGGCATTTCTCAAGGTAAAAGAATTGAAGAAAACATCCAGGCCTCAAGCTGCAATATTGAAGGATTCTAGGGATAAAAATACTGAATGATGCAGGAAGCATCAAAAGAAGATGGAAGGAATACACATGGTCACCGTACCAAAAAGAACTAGTCGATGTTCATCTCTTTCAGGAGGTAGCATATGATCAAGGACCAATGGTACTGAAAGAAGAAATCAAAGCTGCACTGAAGGAATTGATGAAAAACAAAGCTCTAGGAATTGACAGAATACACACTGAGATGCTTCAACAAACAAAAGAAATGCTGGAAGCACTCCCTCATCTATGCCAAGAAGTTTGGGAGACAGCTACTTAGACAACCAACTGGAAGAGATCCATGTATGTGCCTATTCCCGAGAAAGGTGATCCAACGGAATGCAGAAATTACTGAACACTATCATTAATATCATACACAAATGAAATTTTGCTGAAAATAAGTCAAAAATGGTTTCAGTAGCACAGTGAGGAATTGCCAGAAATTTAAGCCAGATTCAGAAGAGAATGTGGAACAAGAGATATCACTGTGATGTCAGATGGATCATCACAGAAAGCAGAAAATATCAGAAGATGTTTGCCTATATTTTGTTGACTATGTAAAGGCATTTGACTGTGTGGATCATAATAAATTATGGACAACACTGCAAACAGGAATTCCAGAACACTGAACTGTGCTTGTGCAGAACCTGCACATAGACTAAGAGGCAGTCATTCTAACAGAACAAAGGAAAGTGAGTGGTTTAAATACAGGAAAGGTATGTGTCCGGGTTGTATCCTTTCACCATACTCTTGTAGCATAGTGGCTAAAGCACTTGACTGCTAACCAGAAGGCTGGTGGTTCAAACCCACCAGCCACTCCTCGGAAGGAAGGTTGGGCAATCCTACTTCCGTAGTGATACTGCTTCGGAAACCCAAGGAGGGGTCGTTATGAGTCAGGGCCGACTCGATGGCACATAACAACAACAACAACAACATCCAATCTGTATACTGAAGATATAATCAAGAAGTTGGGCTATGTGAACAAGACAAATACGGCATCAGGATGGCAGGAAGACTTGCTAACATGCTGAGATACACAGATGACACAATCTTGCTTGCTGAAAGTGAAGAGAATTTCAAGCAATTACTGAAGAAGATCAAAGACTACAGTCTTCAGTATGGATTACACCTCAACATGAGGAAAACAGAAATCCTTTCAACTGGACCAGTAAGCACTATCATGATTGCCATGGATTGAACTGTGTCCCCTAAAAACATGTGTCAGCCTGTCTAAGCCATGATTCTCAGTGGTTTGCAGTTATATAATGATGTAATTTGGCAGTTATATAATGATGTCATCATCCCCTATCATATCTGATGTGATAAGCCAATCAGTTGTGAGGTGCTTAGGGTAGGATACACCATTCTTTTTTCTTTTTTCTTTTTTTTTTTTGTGATTTGGGTGAAAATTTACAGAGCAAATTCACTTTCCATACAGCAGTTCACATACACTGTCTCATAACACTGACTACAATTTACCACAATGCAACAGCTCCCCTCTCACTTCCTCCCAAGAGTTACCTCTTCCCTGTGTCCATCATTCCATGCCCTCCTGCCACCTGAGCTACCTCCCTGTGCAAACAAAGCCCTTCTTTCTCCCATGATTGTTCTCTCCAAGGAATTTATCTACCTCAGGTAAATGTTCAACTCATCCGTCTGTCTTTTGTTTGGCTAGAAGCCACTGGGTGGGTTCAATTCCAGACCTGATGGGCAGCTAGGGGCCATAGTCTTAGTGGTTCCATCAGGCTCTAAAAAGACCGCCAAACCTGGTCCCCCTCTCCAAATGATTTTGAGTTTTGTTCCACATTGTTCTCCCTCTCTATCCAGGATCTCCTACATAGATCCCCCTCCAAGTGGTTGACAGTGGTAGCCGGGCACCATCTAGTTTTTCTGGTCTCATAGTCGTATAGGCTGCGGATCACGTGGTGAGATACGACACTCTTAATCCCTTCACAGCCCTGATCTGATCTAAGGGGCGTTTCCCTGAGGGGTGGCCTGTGACACCTACTATCTTACAAGAGATGAAATGAGAGGGACTCGAGAGAAAGGGACCTTCTACTGCCAAGAAAGAAGAGTCAGGAGTGGAGCACAGCCTTTGGACCCAGGGTCCCTGCACTGGGATCCTTCTGTGACCAAGAGACACAGGGACAGAAGCTTCGAGGAGAGCCAGGGTTCTGTCATCAGACTTCTAGCCTCTGAAACTGTGACAGGATAACGTGCTGTCTGTTAAAGCCATCCACTGGAGTATTTCTATTACAGCTTTGTTGTTGTTGTTGTTGTTGTTTGCCGTCGAGTCGGCCCCGACTCATAGCGACCCCTCCTTGTATTACAGCAGCACGAGAGAACAAAGACAATGCTAAACACAGAGAATACTGAACATCATCAAGGACGTCATTTTACTTGGATTCACAATCAACACCTATGGAGGCAGCAAACAAGAAATCAAATGACATACTGCATTGGGCAAATCTGCTGCAAAAGACTTCTTTAAAGTATTAAATATTCTCAAAGGAAAAGACAATCAACATACACCAACTCTGCATGACCCAGATGTTGCTCATTGTACACACGTGTTTGTGTACATATATATAGACACATACACACTCGCACACACACTTAGTAGGTGCCATCAAGGCAATTCCAATTCATAGCAACCCGACGTTCAACAGAACCAAACACTGCCCAGTCCTGCACCATCCTCACAATCACTGCTGTGTTTGAGCAAATTGCTGCAGGCACTGCTTCAATCCATTTTGCTGAAGGTCTTGTTCTTTGTTGCCGACCCTCCACTTCACCAAGCATGATGTCCCCACCAGGAACTGGTTTCCCCTTCAGTTTTCATGTTTTGTGTTGTATTTAAACTCCTTATTTAAATAAAAATCTGTTTTCAAAAGCAAAAGTTTTAAAAAATAAACTAGGAAAAATATTTTCAATAAAAGATCCAAGCTTTGTTAATAGTTTTGACAAAGAGTTAATAGAAAATTACAAGAAAAGACTTTTATTAAACCCTTTGAATTGGTAACGTCAATTCTAAGACTTTGCTCTATGGAAATAATCTAAATGCAAATACAACTTCAAGCAAAAACATGTTTGTCACATAATTATAAGAGTGAAAAAAACTGAAAACAACCTTATTACCACTAGGTGAATGGTAAATTAAACTATGGCATATTCATCGATAATTACACAGTTGTTACAAATTATGCCTGAATATAGATCTTTTAGTAAGAAAATGTTTATGTTATAATGTTAGGTTAAAAAGGGGTATAAAATTACATCTATATTATGATTTCAAATATCTACAAACATATGAAGGAGCTCTGGTAGCGTAGTGCCTAAGGCACTTGACTGCTAACCAGAAGGCTGGCGGTTCAAACCCACCAGCCACTCCTCAGAAGGAAGGTGGGGCAATCTACTTCCATAGTGATACTGTCACGGAAACTCAAGGAGGGGTCGCTGAGTCGGGTCCGACTCGACAGCACATAACAATACCACCACCACAAACACATGAAAAGGTACACAGAAAAAAACTTCTGCATGGTAGCATATAATTTTTATTTATTATATTCCTTACATGTTATTTTAATGTTAAGCAAAAATGTATTATTTGAAGGACAAGTGATTTGAATCACAAACTTCAAATACCACCACGCACAAGCCTGGGGATCTGTTCCCCCAACACGAGGCCACCAGTTCAAGCAGGGTCTGATTGCATTCCGTCACCTGTGACCGCTCTTCACCGGCTGCCTGCGTAATTCATCACCGTCCACTCAGTTCTCAAGTGCTGACAATGTGCTTTCTCATTGTTTACCATGGGCCAACCTGCCAGCCTCACAGACTCCCCAACTCGTGTATTATCATAGGAAGAGTCTTTTTCAAAACAGACAAATAAAATGCTTATCTTCAAAACTTCCAAAAATTACCTATCTCCCTGTTACTTTAACTTCACTCATTTCTATTTAAAGATCCCTTAAGTCCTGGATATACAAGGAACCAAGAAAATGGTACTAATTCTCAAAGGAAAAAGACAATCAACGTATGCCAGCCCTGAAATGGCCCAGGTGTTGCTCACTGTACACACGTGTTGCTACTGTTACATGCTCTCCAGTTGGTTCTGACTCAGAGTGACCCTACACTGACCCTACAACTGAACAAAACACCACATAGTCCAGTACCGTCCTCACAACCGCTGTGTGTGTGAGCCACTGTACATCCACTGTGTCAATCCATCTCATGAGGGTCTTCCTCTTTTACACTGACCCTCTACTTTGCCAAGCACGATATCCTTCTCCAGGGACCAGTTCGTTCTGATAACATCACAGAAGTACATGAGACGGAGTCTCGCTATCCTTGCTTCTCAGGAGCGTTCTGGCTGTACTTCATCTAAGACAGATTTATTCGTTCTTCTGGCAGTCCATGATATATTCAGTCTTCTTTGCCAACACCATAATTCAAAGGTATCGATTCTTTGCTGTTCCTTATTCATTGTCCAGTTCACATGTATATGAGGCCATTAAAAATACCATGACTAAGGTCAGGCACATCTTAGTCCTCAACAAGACATCTTTGCTTTTCAACACTTTAAAGAGACCTTTTGCAGCAGATTTGCCCAATGCAATAGGTCATCTGTATTGCAGACACACATATGATAAATATATCGTATTTGCTCTCCAGACTACAACATGGCAACGGTAATGGTGAAAAAAGAGACTATCAATTAAATGACTTCTTCATCAAACAAGTCCTCCTCCATCATTACCCACTATAGTCACATGTCCTCGCAGCAAGAACCTTCTACTCAGCAGAGTTCCACCTAGATGACAAGATGACAGACGCTTAAGAAAATGAAGATAGCCAAGCCACAAACACCTGATGGAAAGCTCCCAAGGCCCTTAATCTTTCAGGCAAACAGCCCTTGACACAGAACTAAGAAAAGGAAAAACCACACTTCCTTAGCCTCTCAGCATTCTCTTCTCAATCCCTACCTAGAACCTGGACCATGGCTTCAGATCAGAGATTTTAGTCGTTCACACCTTGTCAGTCTTCACTACGACTGTTTCCCCATCACACAGATATTTAACGCCTACCAAACTGGCAGCAGGCCAGGACCACATCCTTTTACGCATCCAATACTGTATGGTTCAGATACCAGCTGCTGCAAACCCTCCTCCCCCAAACCTCACGGCTGAATGCCTCTTTACTCCTCACATCCTGCTCACTCCTCACACCCTTGTGGTGCACTCAGTTGTTCTGTGAAAGGCTGGAGGTTCCAGGCCACCCAGAGGGGCCTCAGAAGAAAGGCCTGGAGCTCTACTTAAAAAACAACCATTGAAAACCCAGTGGAGCACAGCTCTACTCTGACACACACGGGATTCCCATGAGTCAAGTGGACAGCAACAGTGTGCTGTGTGTAGGGCACTGTCTCCCTCAGTTCTGAGCCAGCTGAACAGATGCACCACTGCATGTGGCATGGGCGGAGGTCACTCCTGTATCTATTGCACAAGGAGAAGGCCTCTCTCAGTGTCTGCCAGTGATGCTGCTAGACCCCTTCTCTCCTTCACCTGCCTCTCTTCCTCCTGCAGTGTCTGCTGGCCTTTACAGCACGGCAGCGGAGTCCCCACAGGAAATGCTCCAGGAGGACCAGCCTCAAGAAGCAAGCACTATCAAATCTCTGCTTGCATCACATGTGCTAACATCCCACTGGCCCAAAGAGGTCAAGTGGCCAAGTCATGTGCAAGAGAGCAAGACAAGAGTGTGGACACTGGGAGCCATGGTTCAATATGGGCCACTTAAGTCACTTATACTAACTGGTCACTTCTAAGCCTAAAGGGAAAATCCCTTCTATTACCATAATTTATTCATTTTCAAAGAACATTCACACTCATTACAGTAACTAGTAGCTCCAAAGAGATTTGGAATGTATTATAAAAAAGTTCACCCAAAATCACACTTGGTGATGAGTACATCTCCGAAAGGAGAGAAGGCAAATATCCTGATTTTAATATCTGTTTACTTCACAGATATTCACGGAAAATCTACTACCTTCAATGCCACATGACCCAGAGGGAGAAAATTATTCTGACTTCATGTACATACCTTTTTGATAAAACCCTATGGTTTTTACCTGGAAATATGGAGGAAAGTGTAACCCATCCAAAATAAACAAATACCATCTGTTCAAATCCTTAAACTGAAAATAACCTGAACTGTATCAACTAAATGTCACATTAGTAACATAACCACAGATACACTATTCCACAGAACTTAGAACATAAATGTGAATTCTACTCTAAATATCCACTGCAATTTTATTCATCATAGCCAAAAAACTGACGACAACCCGAATACTTATCAACAGATAAACTGCAGTGTACTCAGAAGTAAGAGAGAGGGAACTGGGGATCCACACTGTAGTGAGACTGACTCTCAGAAACACATTCAGCTAAGCAGCCACTCATAAAATTACTGCACACATACTGTGTGATGCCTTTGATAGGAAGTTCTAGAACAGGCAAACCGAAGCTATGAGGACAGCAATAAGAACCATGGTTCCTGGGCTAGGGGTGAGGACAGTAGTGACTAGAAGCAGGTACAAGTAAACACACTTGGGTACAGGGGACAGTCTCCCTCTTTACTGGGCGGTAGCTATACGGTTCACACAGAAACATTCACTGAAGTCACTTTAAAAAATTCATTCTGTGCATTTATAACATACTACACAGTTACATGGAACATTCCACATTCTACTTCGGTGAGTGGCGACTGGGATTTTAAATACTTGCAAGCAGCCACCTAGAAGCAACAATGGGTCTCTCCTCGTCCAGAGCAAAGAAGAATGAAGAAAACCATAGATTCATGGAAACAATTAGTCCAAGCGACTGGTACACCATGTGATTCTCTGCCTATAGGACTATAAAATCAGAAGAACTAGATAGTGCTCGTCTATCACTGTCAAACACTCAGAGGGTGATCTATGTAGGAGATCCTGGAGAGAATGTGAGAACAATGTGAAATAAAACTCAAAATCATTAAAAAAAAAAAAAAAAGACGGGGGGTGGGGAGGACCAGTTTTGCTGGTCTGATAGAGCCTGATGGAACCACTGAGAGTATGGCCCCTAGCTGCCCTTCAGGTCTGGAATTGAACCCACTCCTGTGGCTTCCAGCCAAACAAAAGACAGGTATATGAGCTGAACATTTACATTAGGTAGATACACTCCTTAGAGAAATCTATTCTCATGGGAGAATAGAAGGGCTGTGTATGCACAGGGAGACAGCTCAGGGGGCAGGAGGGCATGGAAGAAAGAACACAGTGAAGAGGTAACTATGGGGGGAAGTGGGAGGGGAGCTGTTGCATTGTGGGAAATTACAGTCACTGTCATGAGACAAAGTATGTGAGCTGCTGTATGGAAAGTGAATTTGCTCGTAAGCTTTCACCCAAAGCACAATAAAAAACTGTTTAAAAAAGTCTATCCATTTAATTGAACGTGTTTTTTAAAATGAAAAAATCCACTGCCTGCATGTAATAGCCATATAAAAGCTGCATAACACAGAAATGACATTTGAATAAAAAGAAGTCAGTACCTTGGTCCACCTGCAAAGCTTTACCCCGGAGTGGCTCCCAATCAGCTGATATCCTGGTTGGAAAAAGAGAGAACAGATTAACTGAACTGACTCACAGCCTTTTAGCAAAAGGTGACTTAAGAATTTTAACAAAATTGTTTTTCTCTGCTTAAATAATGGCAGTCAACCACCTAGTGGCAGAAAACATTAATGGTTTCATTTACAGGATGAGAAAACAACTGAAAATGTATAAGCTTCTACTAACATAGACTCAAAATACGCAGAGAAACAAAAGGCTAACCGAAATCATGGAGGAGGCGATGACCTCTCTCGACATATAATGCATCCCACAGACCACACATCAGTCGCGCTCCGACTCTGAACAACACGACAAACCAGCTGATCCAGCACAAGACCCAGGGCACCACGCTCAACACCAGGGAACCCGCATTCCTTCCAAACTCATGAGAATGGAGCATAGGCTGGCATGCCGGCCTCTGAGCAACAGCAAGTAGCAAGTTATTTCGACTGAAGGACTGAGGACCAGCACAGGGACCTCTGACAAACTAAGAATCCGATGAGTACCAGAAGACTGAGGCAAAGAAACGACGCCAGGAAGCAAGGGCACTGGACTTCGAGGACTCCCGGCACCACCCCACAACCCTGCTGGCGTTTCTGCCGTGTGCAGTCTAGTTGATTCCGACTCAGAGGCCCCCGATGTGACACCAAAGAACTGCCCCACCAGGGTTTGTGGGGGCCATCTTCACCAGAGCCTCGCCAGGTCCTTCTCCTGCAGAGCCAATGGGGGGGTTTCAGACAGCCAACCTCACGGCTAGCGGCTGGGCACTTAACTGATGCACCACCAGGGCTCCTTTCACTTCCTATTTTGGAGCCACCTAAGAAGTGAGGAAAAAGCCGGGCCAGAATGATCACACTTCCTTTTGTCACAAAGTAACATTCTGATCTCAGGAAACATTTAACAAAGCTGCTCCTGAGCCCCAAGTAAGAAGCCACCATCCCCATGGATCTCTGCACAAGAGACGCCTGCCTGGCAGACGGTGAGGCACATGGAGACACAGCCTGGAGGATGGCTAAGTGGCCAGGGCTGCTGAGGCACCAGTCACAGCAGGATGATTAATGGAACAATGTCAATCTGGATGACAAGGCACAGTGCCTAAGGCACTTGACTGCTAACCAGAAGGCTGATGGTTCAAACCCACCAGCCACTCCTGGGAAGGAAGATGGGGCAATCTACTTCCGTAGTGATACCACCTCCTGATACCACCTCAGAAAAAACCCAAGGAGGGATCACTATGAGTCAGGTCTGACTCAATGGCACATAACAACATAACAACAGCACAACAGGACAGGGCTTTTGTCTTTTATCCTCTCCCACATTTATGCAAACATCTTGCATATAAATAAACAAAGCCCTGCTTATCTCTTTGAAGATGGAGCTGAGTCCAACTGACTAATTACTCTCAAATACAGATAAACATTTAAAAGATCCCCAGACCAGAATAAAAACACAGGCAGCCAAAGGCAAAACAAAGGCATGGGCAAATCATGAGAATGAAATACTTTTGCTCAGCACAGCACTTTACAAAAAAAAAAAGTAGTAAGACAACCTACAGAGTGGAAAAAAGGACTCAGGCTCCCTATCTCCAGTGATAGTCTGATACCCAAAATGTGTATAACAAAGTTCTACACCTTAACAACAGAAAGACAAAGCCAATCAAACAATGGGGAAAGGACCTGAACAGACAGCTCACCAACAAGAATGTTCCAATGGCCAATAAGCCATGAAAAGATGCCCAATGCCATCAGCCACAAGAGACGCAAATCAAAGCCCAATGACACAGCACCTCGCCTGAGAACAGCAAGAGTAGGAACACTGGAAATCAACAGGTGTTGGCAAGGATGGAGAGAGACTGGCGCCCTCGTCCACTGCTGCTAGGAATGTAAAAAGGTGAGTCACTGTGGAAAAGTTCAGCTGTTCCCCAAAAGCGGAACATATGCATGACCTCACTTGTAGAAGAACACAAGACAAGACAAACGGATAGTGACCAAATCTTATTAGCTGTTGCTAGGGGCAGGAGGGAAGGGCAGGGGAGGTTAACAGTGACGGAAACATCACAACAACTAAAGGTAGGACTGTACAGCCAGTACTGCATTTGCTGTCAATAAGCTATACACCTGTAAAAACTTGAATTGGTAGAAGCTGCGTGATAGATATAATAACCAAAATTTAAAAAAAAAAAAAGCGTGAGAGTAGCTGCTGAGGTTACCTATGTACAACCAAACACCTGATGGGATCTGGTTCCTTGGTTTGGAGGTTTAGGGTCATGGTTTCATGGGACATCCCAGTTAATTACACTAATAACAAGCCTGATGCTTCTATTCTGTCTCCTAGTCCCTTGCATAGCACCTAGAGTCTAAAAGCTTGCAAACAGCCATCAAAAGAACAACAGTTGGTCTCTTTAGTATTCTTCACTATACAACAACAGAGGAAGGAGAGTCAGGAATGACAGCAGAATATGAAATGCATGGCTAATTGTGTCCATGAACAACTGCCACTTTTGCCTTGAGACCAGAAAAACTAGATGGTGCCCAACTACCATTACCGAACATTTTTACCATAGAAGAAGCCTGATCAAATGGAGGAAAACGGAGAACAGAATATCAAATCCTCATGACTCTAGACTTTCTGGAGCCATGGAGCCTGGATGAACCCCAGAAACTATTACTCTGAGACTATCTTTAAACCTTAAACCAAAAATACCCTCTGAAGTCATATTAAAACTGAACAGTAGTTTACCTTCACTAGTAACAAAGGTCTGTTTTGAGCATTATACTCTTTTAAGAACTTCTACATGCAATCATATTGAAATTGTTGTTGTTGTTGTTGTTGTTATGTGCCGACTCATAGCAACCCCTCCTTGGGTTTCTAAGGTGGTATCACTATGGAAGTAGATTGCCCAACCTTCCTTCCAAGGTTGGTGGATTTGAACTGCCAGCCTTCCAGTTAGTAGTCAAGTGCCTTAAGCAGTACGCTACCAGAGCTCCTCACATTGACGTTAGCATTTCGAAATATTAGATATGAACCTTAGGAACCAGGGAGTTTATGTGAATGAGGGTGAAACAACTCAGAAAAGGAAGGTAAGAATGGTTGCACAACATGGTTTTGACTGTGGATGTAAGCAAAATCAAATCCTTGATGATTTCAATCTTTTCTTCACTTCTCATGATGTTATTAGTCCAGTTGGGAGGATTTTTGTTTTCTTTACACTAAAATGTAACCCATACTGAAGGCTATAGTCTTTGATCTTCATCAGCAAGGTTCCTTTCAGCAAGCAAGACTGTGTCGTCTACATACCACAGGTTGTGAATGAGTCTTGCTCTATCCTGATGCCGCCTTCCTCTCGGATTATGTGCTCAGCATATAGACAAAGTATGGTAAAGGATACTTCCACCTTTCCTGACTTCAAACCATGCAGTATCCCCTTGTTCTTTCAAACAGCAGCCTCTTATCTACGTACAGGTTCCACATCAACACAATTAAGCATTCTGGAATTCCCTTTCCCCACGATGCTATCCGTAGTTTGTTATGATCCACGCAGTCGAATGCCTTTGTATAGTTGTTGCGTCAATGTTGTTGTTCTCAGGTGATGTCAGGTCATTTCCAACTCACAGCAACCGTATATACAACAGAATGAAACATTCCCTGGTCCTGTCCCAGCCTCAAGAACCCTGCTACACCTAAGCCCATCGTTGCAGCCACTGTATCAATCCATCTTGTTGAGGGCCTTCCCCTTTTTTGATGACCATCCACTTTACCAAGAATGGTCCCTTCTGACAACATGACCAAAGTAGTTGAAACGAAGTCTGGCCATTCTCGCTTCCAAGGAGTATTCTGACTATATTTCTTCCAGGACACGTTTGTTAGTTCTTTTAGCAGTCCATGGTACTTTTAGTATTCTTCACCAGCACCTCAACTCAAAAGCATCAACTCTTCTTTGGTCTTCCTTATTCATTTTCCAGCTCTCACACGCACATGAGGAGACTGGAAATACCATGGCTTAGCTTGTTGTTGGTGTTGCTGTGTGCCGTCGAGTCGGCTCTGACTCATAGCAACTCCTCCTTGGGTTGCTGAGGCAGTATCACTACAGAAGTAGATTGCCCAACCTTCCTTCCAAGGAGTGGCTGGTGGGTTTGAACTGCCAGCCTTCTGGTTAGCAGTACAAGTGCCTTAGGCACTAGGCCACCAGAGCACCTCAATCTTTAAATTGCATCAATAGTAGAGAATAAATAGCACTAAACTAAGTCTGCTCTTGCCTTACCTAATTACAAAAAAAAAAGACTCAAAGGCTCAAACTACTTCAAAGCAACTATATTTGTCCGAAGATAAAGCTCAAGAATGCTTATAATCATCTGCCTTCAAGTCGATTCTGACTCATGGTGACCCCATGTGTGTCAGAGCAGAGCTGGATGCCACAGGATTCTCCACGGCCGATTGTTCAGATGCAGATCACCGCGCCTTTCTCTCCAGGTGCCTCGGGACAGACTGGAATCTGCGACATCTCAGTTAAAGCTGAGCACGTCAACCACTGACGCCACCCAGGCACTTCGAGAATATTTACAGGAATACCAAAGTGAGCACGTCAACCACTGACACCACCCGGGCACTCCGAGAATATTTACAGGAATACTAAAGCATCCAGCACCCAATGAAGTCCAAGGATGTCTGGCTTCCAATCAAAGACTACCAGGCACGCAAACAGGTAGGAAAATATGGCCAATAATGAGGAAAAGAATCCATCAACCAACAAGACCCATAAATGACACTACCGTCAGCAGGTAAGAACAATCAAAGAGCTATTCTAACTTGTTCACATAGATTCAGAAAGTTAAGTGGAGACGTGAAAAACATAAAAAGACCCAAACTGAACTTCTGAGCTGAAATTACATGCACAGGAATGGGTTTTAACGTACATGTAACTGGAGTCTCCAAGGAAGAGGAGAGAGTATGGCAAAAAAAAATATCTCAAGTGATGTCATTTGTTGTTTTTGGGTGCCGCCAAGTCAATTCCAATTCACAGCAACCCTACAGGGCAGAGTAGGACTGCCCCACAGGGTTTCCCGGGCTGTAATCTTTATGGGAGCAGATCACTAGAACTCTTCCCTCACAGATCAGCTCACGAGTATGAACCACCAACTTTCTGCTCAGCAGCCGAGCACTTAACCCTTATGCCACCAGGTTCCTTATTTAAAGCAATAATGGCCAAAATTTGTACAAATTTGGTAAAAGCTACGAATCCAAGTATACAAAAAGTACAATAAACGTCAAGTAAAAAAAAGAAACTCTATCAAGATAATTAGGAGCTCTGGTGGCATAGTGCCTAAGGCACTTAACTACTAACCAGAAGGCTGGAGGTTCAAACCCAGCAGCCACTCTTCGGAAGGAAGTTTGGGCAATCTACTTCCGTAGTGATACTGCCTCAGAAACCCATGGAGGGGTCACTATGAGTCGGGTCCGATTTGACGGCATACAACAACAACAACATCAAGATAATTATAATTAAACTTCTCAAAACCAGCTGCAAAGAAAAATAATCTTAAAAGTAACGAGAGCAGGAAAAAATGTATAGAGAAACAAACGTAAGGATGAGCACAGAGTTTTCTTCAGAAGGAAGGCAAGCAGGAGGGCAGAGGAGCAAAATCTTTAAAGCACTGAAAGGAAAAAGCCCGTCAGCCTAGAACTCTGTACCCAGCAAAAACACCTTTCAAAAATGAAGGCAAACATGAATTCCAGACTTTCCAGAGCCATGGAGGCCAGATGAACCCCCAAAACTACTGCTCTGAGATCATCTCTAAACCTTCAACCAACAATATTCTCTGAAGTCTTCTTAAAACCAATTAATAGTTTACCTGAACAAGTAAAAATACGACTGCCTTGAGCATTATGCTTTTAAGAACCACCTAAAAAAAAAAAAAAACGTTGCCATTGAGTCGATTTGACTCACAGCGACCCCTCCTTGGGATTCTGAGGCAGTATCACTACAGAAGTAGATGGCTCAACCTTCCTTCCAAGGAGTGGCTGGTGGGTTTGAACCACCAGCCTTCTGGTTAGCAGTAATATGCGTTAGGCACTACGCCACCAGAACTCCCAAGAACCATCTATATGGGATCAAATCAACAACAACAACTCGAAAAATTAGCTAGGAATCAATTTTCAGAAGCAGAGAGTTTATGTTAATGGCAAAGAAACAACTCAGAAAAGGAGAGTGAGAATGATTGGATGACTCTAAGAACGTAATCTGTGTCACCAAATTATACCTGTAGAAACTGAACTGGTTTTATGTTTTGCTGTAAAGTAAAATGCATGATAATAATCATCAAGCTTCTGAGGAGGAAAACGGAGGTATGTTAGTGAGGTTCTTCCAGTATCCATGCAGCAAGTGATACACAACGAAGAGGGACCGCGTGAACCTCAAGCAATCACTAAATAACGAAACAGTGTGACAGGTAATGAGCCAACACAGGATGTAAAACAGAACCATCCAAAAATACTCAATCTAAAAAAAGGCACGGAAACAGGAGAAAGGAAATCAAAGAACAGACGAGACAAGTAAAAAACAAATGCCAAGAGAATAGATTTAAAGCAATCATAAATCAAAAAGCCCACCCAGTGGCCGCCAAGTCGACTCCGACTCATGGTGACCTCGCATGCAGAGCAGAACTGTCCTCCAGAGGGTCCTAAAGCTGTGGCAGTCCAGAACCAGACCACCAGACTAAAGACTCAAAGAGGACACTACTGCACAGGGCCCCAGCCCACAGGAACCACAGCATCATCTAACCCAAGACCAGGAGAACTAGATGGTGCCCGGCTACCACTACCAACACCAACTTCTCTGACCAAGGACACAATAGATGGTTCTGAAGAACACTGTAGAACAAACTCATATTCTTTAAAAAAAAAAAAAAGGACTAGACTTATTGCACTGATAGAGACTTAGAGGAATCCCCAAGACTGTCACCTTGAGATATCCTTTAATCTTGGAAGTGAAACCACTCCCAGAGATCACCTCTAAGCTAAATCACAGACTAGCTTACAAAGTAAATGATAACCCCAATTGAGTACAGGGCTCTTTTTGAAAATGATCTACATGAAACCAGACAGTCAACATCTGCCTCAAAGCCAAGAAAAGAAGGTAACAGGGTGGGGAAGGACAGTGAAGCTAGATTAACAGAAATGGAATAACCAGAATGGAAATGAGAATTTTGACATACTGAGAAAAATGTAACCAATATAACTGAACAATATATATACAGAAATTGTTAAATGGGAATTGAATTTGTTCTGCAGACTTTCACCAAAAATATAAAAAAATATATTAAAAAAAAAAAGTTAGATCACCAAGGAGCTCTGGTGGTGTAGTGGTTAAGGCATTTGGCTGCTATCCAAAAAGTCCATGGTTTGAACCCACCAGCTGCTCTGCAGATTAGGATGGAGCAATCTGCTTCTGTAAAGACTTACAGCTTTGGAAACCCAAGGGTGACCCTCTATGAGTCAGAATCGACTCGATGGCAGGGAGTTTGGTGTTTTGGTTTAAGCCTTTCTTTCAAGGTGCCTCTGTTGTTATTGTTGTTGTTATGTGCCATCGAGTTGGATCCAACTTATAGCGCCCCTCCTTGGGTTTCCAAGGCAGTATCATTATGTAAGTAGATTGCCCAACCTTCCTTCCGAGGAGTGGCTGGTGGGTTTGAACCGCCAGCCTTCCGGTTAGTAGTCAAGTGCCTTATGCACTATGCCACCAGAGCTCCTTTAAGGTGCCTCTGAGGGGGTTCAAACCACCAGCCTTTTGGTTAGTAGTTCAGCATTTCACTGTCTGGGCCTCCCATGGACTCACACTAATGTAAATGGCCTAAATATTCCACTTAAAAGCAGAACATACACATATAGGCAGGCTCCGGATTACGGACGAGTTCCATTCTTGTCTTTAAGTCCAATTTGCACGTAAGTCAGAACAGTTAGGTAGGTTCACATCTAATACCAGTTAGTCACTTCCAGATACACTCAAACGTCTTTAATTCAGTAATAATAATAATAATAATAATACTGTTTTTGAGGTATTGCAAAGGAATGCCGGTTTGTTATTACAAACCACTGTAGGCATCTCACATTTACAAGGGTTGGTTCATAAGTACGGATTGTTCAATCAGACCTTCTTAACCAGAGATTGCCTGTATACACACGTGTGTGTTTCTTGTTTGTGTCCGCTACCAGGATGATGGTTCCCTGAAGGAGATGCTGTATCCTGCATTTCTCTGCAATGCCAGAATTGTCCCATAAAGGGTCCTCAATTAATACGAAAGGAAGGGAGGGAGGGAGAGAGGCAGGAAGGAAAGAAAGAAGCAGGGAGTGAAGGAGGGAATCCTACTGACTCCAATTCACTACAATTTCTTCCACAGGAACCAATATTATGTATGATTCATTAATTTAACTATGGCCTCCTTAATTAAATACAACCACCAACACTCAGACAAGATACTTCTACATAAAACGCTCCTAATAAACTCAGTCTAACATCATGGAAGCTGTTCACTGCATTTAACAGTTTTCCCTTAATAAACAGTGATTCTGGCATAAAGAAACCAGTGACAGGGAGCAATTTCCACCTGCACACTTGAGCAGCACTACTGGGAACATCCCAGTAAAGCAAGAAGAGAGGAAGTTCCCTGGTCCGGGCAGCCAACACACAAGTGCATCACAGACACAGTATCTTAGGCAGCTGCAGGGGCCACTGGCGCAGGCGCTGAGCTAACCAGACAGAGACTACTGCGCTGGGTGCCGTCAAGTCAGTTCGGACTCAGAGCAACCCTAAGGTCAGAGCAGGACTGCCCAAGTGGTCCCCGAGGCCAGAGTCTGTACAGAAGCAGGTCACCAGTCTTTCTGCCACAGAGCGACTGGTGGACCTGAACTGCCCACCTTTCGCTCCGAAGCTGCGTGCTGACCTGTTGTGTCATCGGGTCTCCTTAGATACAGACCACATCATCTTTTCCCTCTGATTGCCGTTGTCAGGTGCCATCGAGTTGGCTCCGACTCCCAGCAACTTTACGTGCGACAGGACGAAACGCTGCCCAGTCCTGCACTGCCCTCATGTTCCTTTATGTGCGTCCTCTCACAGGTACTAGGCTAGCACGCCGCAGCATGCCGTGAGACAGAGGGAGCTGGGAGGATGCTCACCTTGCTTGGTGAGGGCTTCCCGGAGAGCGGGCGTGATCATGGCTCTCCCTTCACCGTCTTCCTTCTCCTCCGTGCTCCGGAGCAATCTGCTTCTCTCCTCCCGCCACTCCTGCTGCTTCTGTGTGAAAACAAATGAAATGCAGCACTGACCACGTACAGTGCAAACCACGGGACAACACTCACAAGCACCAGGGCTCGCAACGGTGTCCTCTCCAAAAGGACTGAATTCCCAGTCAGACGATGACCGAAGGACAGGCCAAGGCAGCAGCCGCCCACCACGCACCGAGGACCCTTGATGCCGGCCCAGGCCCCGCAGAACCAGTGGGCAGACTCCCAGCCATAAGCTTCCCACCAAACACGGAAACACTTCACAGCGTGTAATGCCTGCGATCTGCTTCAGACTCGTACCACCAGTAAGCCAGGGGCCGTCAGGTGACCTCAACTCACGACGCCCCGTGCGTCAGAGCAGAACCGTGCTCCATAGGGTTGGCAACCACAGATTTTTCAGGAGATTGCCAGGCCTTTGTTCCAAGGAGCCACTGGGCACACGCCAAGCACCAACCTCTTAGTTAGCAGCCGCTGAGCGTGTTAACCATCCGCATCACCCAGGACTCCCTAACTCCTACAGAAGCGGACACAGGAAGGCAGATGAGGAGGACAGCCCACTGGCTGACGGCTGTCAGAGCTGGGCAACAGATGACAGATACCACCTTGTTCTGTCTCCACACGAAAATTAGGAGACAAGATTTAAATTAAAAAAAAGAAAGAAAGAAAGAGGCAAATCAAGGCAACGCAGAGCAAACTGCTCTCTTCTCTATTCCTTAATGGCCTCGTTCTGGTACCAAGTCAGCGAGAAAGCACCCTGGAATCAAGTGGACCCACTGAGAAAGCAAACCAACACCAAGTTCTATCCAAAAGGTCAGCACTCCAATGACTAAACACCATCAAAACACAAAGCTAATAAACAAGCTTGCTTCTGTTAACAGAGTTCTTACCTACATAGTTCCAGACGGAACAGGAAAAACATGTAAACAAACATCACTCAGCATAGTGGCTAAAGCACTTGACTGCTAACCAGAAGGCTGGCGGTTCAAACCCACCAGCTACTCCTCGGAAGGAAGGTTGGGCAATCCTACTTCCGTAGTGATACTGCCTCGGAAACCCAAGGAGGGGTCACTATGAGTCGGGGCTGACTCGACGGCACATAACAACAACAATAACAACAGCATTACAAAGTAATGAGTTTAATGCTCAGCGTTTTACAGAAATTAAAAAAAAAAGTTTCAGTTACTATTTTGTTAAAGTAATTTAACATAAAAGACATCTTTGGCTTTTTTCCCCCTTAATCTCTTTCAGATCTAAAAGCAAAGATTGGGGGGGGGGGAATTCACTGCCGTCAAGTCAGATCCAACTTATAGCGACCCTTCCTTGGGTTTCCAAGGTGGTATCACCACAGGAGTAGATTGCCCAGCCTTCCAAGGAGCGGCTGGTGGGTTTGAACCACCAGCCTTTTGGTTAGCAGTCAAATGCCTTAGGCACTATCCCACCAGAGCTCCCTCCTAAAAGCAAAGATGGGAGCTTATAAAGAAAAGAAAGTTTATGGTGGAGTAAAAGGGAGGAACCTTGACTTCCAGGCAGTTTAAATGTCTCTGAATCAATGGTGTAGCAGGTTACTATGTTTCCACTAACCATGCAAGCAAGTGCCTGTCACCACAAAACATCACCTGCATTGTACGAGCTTACATGCAATGAACCCTGGTGGTGCAGGGATTAAAGCGCTCAGGTGCCAACCAGAAGGTCGGAAGGTTGAGCCCACCAGCAGCTCTGTGGGAGAAAGACCTGGCAAACGACTTCCACAACGATTATGGCTTAGGAAACCCTCCAGGGCATTTCTACTGTCACGTGGGGTCGCTGTGAGTTGGGACGGACCAGACAGCACCCAACAACAAGGGCCATGTACGCGCACGACTGAACCCACCCTACGACACCCCTGTGCCTGAGCTCCAGACACCCCCTTGTGGTCTCCAGCAGACACCTGCCCTGCTGTCAGATGGCCGTGGGACGGCATCCGTGCTGTGAAACGAAAGTGCTGCCACTCCAGGGTCAACCATTCTGCCACCAGGTCTGCGTGGACAGAGCTCCGGGTTAGGGTTAATGGTCCTGGGTGCTCAGGACAAAGCCACATGCATCATCCCTTCCCCCACACAGCTGGTCCCATCTTCCCGAAGCAGAAGCAATTTCATTTCTGAAAAGGACTACAGTCATTCTTAAGACAGCACATGCAAGTTTAATGCACCATTCAAATTCTAACCCTAATCTCACCGGTGAGGAAGACGGTGCAATGTACTTCCAGAAATTTACAGCCTGGGAAACCCAACGGGGGTCGCCATGCGTCAGAATCGACTCGATGGCAGAGTGTTTGGGTTTTAATTATCGACCTCCTAGGTGCTGCCATGCTGACATGTTATATGCCCAGCACATAACAATACAACCACTTAAGACATTGTTTTATTCATTCATTCATTCAGTCATTCAGAGCTGTTACATAACCAAGGGCCCCGGGTGGAGCAAGCTGGCTGCAATCAGCTGCTGACCTAAGGATGGCAGTTCAAGCCCCCCCAGCAGCACTGCAAAAGAAAGGCCTGGTGCTCTACTCCCTAAAGATTACAGCCTAGAAAACCTCACTCCACATAGGGTCACCGTGAGTCTACTTCGAGGGCACCCAACAAATACAACTACTCCCTCTCCCCAGCTGCTGGGACCACTCTACTGGGGTCTCTATTCCTTGGCCTGCCTTAGCCATACCCACGAGTCTTTTTTTTCCTATCATTGTGGTGAAATATACACAGCAAAACATTCATCAATTCAGTAATTTCTACACATCAACTGAGGGACACTGACTACATTCTTCATCTTGTGCAACCATTACTGATGAAGCTTTTTCCAGATCATCCCACAACCATTAACATAAACTCACTGCCCTGAGAACAAAGACTCCCCCTTTTCCCTGCCTTGCAGCCTGATAACCACCACCAACCTTGTTCTGTATATTTGCTTATACATTAATGAGTTCATACAGTGTCCTTTTGTGACTGACTTGTTTTGCTCAGCTTAATGTTTCTGTTTTTTAATTTTTATTGTGATTTGGGTGAAAGTTTACAGAGCAAATCCATTTTCCATACAGCAGGTCATACACATTCTGCTTCATGACATTGACTGCAACTCCCCACAGTGTAACAGCTCACTTCCCCCTTCCTCCCTGCAGTTACTTCTGCCCTGTGTCCTTCTTTCCTATGCACTCCTGCCCCCAGAGCTGTCTCCCTGCGCAAACACTGCCCTTCTGTTCTCCCACAATTGATCGCTCCAAGAAGTGTATCTATTGTTGTTGTTATGTGCCATCAAGTCGGACCCAACTCATAGTGAACCCTCCTTGGGTTTCTGAGGTGTTATCACTACAGAAGTAGATTGCCCAACCTTTCTTCTGAGGAGTGGCTGGTGGGTTTGAACTGCTAGCCTTCTGGCTAACAGTCAAGTGCCTTAGGCACTATGCTACCAGAGCTCCCAGGAGTGTATCTACCTGATGTAAGTGTTCACCCTATATGCGTGTCTGTTGTTTGGATGGAAGCCATGGGAGTGAGTTCAGTTCCAGACCTAAAGGTAACTAGGGGCTATAGTCTCGGGGGTTTCACCAGGTTCTAACAGAGACCAGCAAACCTGGTCTTCTTTTTTTTTTTTTTTTAATGATTTTGACTTTTGTTCCACGTTGTTCTCCCACTCTCTGCAGGACCTCCTGCACCCATTATTCTTGCCTTCAATTCTAACACACATCTTCTCTAAGCCTGTTTCCTGACATACGAAAAGGGAAGCCGATCGTAAGCTAACTTCCCAGGCACTTAACAAAAAAGGTCTCTGTAAATAAAAAGGACTGTATGAATCTTACGTGATAATGGAGGCAAAAAGCAGTACTGAGCTTCTTTATTTAAAGGATACTGTACAACACTACCTAACTAATTTTCACACCATCATCCCAGAAACGATTGGACCACTCCAAGTTTGCCTAAGATGGAAAAGGAGACAACAGAGTGATTGTACAAGCGTTCTGATACCAAAGCAAGCCTTTCTCCTGGGAAGGAGTATTCGTGTAAATCTGTTCCCTTGACCCTTGCCGACCATCGGGTGAATCTCTTCCAACCTGTCTGTGGTGTGGTGAATTATTTGGTATGGCTCTTCCAGTCACGGTCTTGGTGACTCCCACCACATGACTGTGGAACTACACAAATATAAGGTGCTTGTGACCCACAAAGGGGCCTGGACAGCTTGTTAGTAATGTAAATAAGGCACCTGGCACCTGCGGGGATGGGACCACAGACATAAGGTGCATGGAACTCCAACATGGGGATCAGTTAGCTTTGTCATTCACTAAAGGAGATCTGGTGGCATAGTGCCTAAGGCATTTGACTGCTCACCAGAAGGCTGGCGGTTCACACTCACCAGCCAGTCCTCAAAAGGAAGACTGGGTAATCTACTTCCGTAGAGATATGCCTCAGAAACCCAAGGAGGGGTTGCTATGAGTCAGATTCGACTCCACAGCAGTGTGTTTGGTTTTTGGTCATTCACTAGGCTTAAAGTGAGCCCTCCTAGAGGCAGAAGGAGGGATCTCACTGCCATCAAGAGAGAAGAGCTGGAGGTGGAGAGGAATGCATCCTTGGACCCAAGATCCTTGTGCTGGACCTCCTTGGCACAGGGACGCAGCAGCAGTGGCAGTGGCAGCAGAACCGAGCCGCTGGCACAAGACAGAGTGGCAGACCTGCCGGCCACAGAGCGAGAAAGCTGAGTAGCTTCTGGCAGAGCAGCCTGTACCTACGTGTATCTATCAGCAGCGCTCAAAGAGCTCTGTAACACTTGCCCAGCCAGGCTCAGAGGCCAAGGGCCAAAGAGAGGTGTACTTGAGGGTAGAGTAGAGAGGCAGCTTTCCTGATTGAAGAACTGTATCCTGAGTGTTCTAAACCTGAACTGTTTACTTCCCTAAAAAAACCCATAATCGCAAGTACTGTCTGAATTCTGCGTGGCCACTGCAATGAATTATTAAATCCAAAAGAGAAGTAGTGAGTGTCACAGGAGGGATGGTTGGTGTCAGAATTCTAAGAAGGCTGAAGGGTGGCAGCATGTCTGGCCCCTGAGGAATCAGTCTTGGGCTGCTGCTGGTGAGTCTCTCCTCACCTCAAGAGATTAGAGGAGGACAGAGAAAGATGCCACCTCCAGGTCCTTTTTACAGCACCCATGCAAAAAACTTTGGCTACAGATGGTCTACCCTGTCCAGAAGCCATGTTACAGACAGTCCACCTGTCAAGGGCTGGATCCATGAGGCACAGGATGCACGGTGAGTTAATGCTGAATAAACGAATGAACGCCTCAAAATGACACTGCTTCCAGCCCCAGAAAAGCAGATCCCACTTCCTCCACTCACTGAAAGCTTCTAGATCCAGCACCTCTCAACAGGAAGCACTGCTGCAATTTCACCCACTTCCCTGGGTTCATGATTCTTTAATAGAGGAGTGTCATCTACACCACTCAGCTGTCACAGTTCAGGGAGCCCTGGTTAGCGCCTGGCTGCTAATCGCAAGCTCAGTGGTTCAAACCCACCAGACACTCTTCAGGAAAAAGATGTGGCAGTCTGCTTCCATAAAGATTACACACACACCCACACACACACACACACACACACTCCCTGCCACCCATAGTGACCCTTCCCTGGGTTTCTGAGGCGGTTTCACTATGGAAGTAGATTGCCAAATCTTCCTTCCGAGGAGTGGCTGGTGGGTGGGCTTGAACTGCCAGCCTTCTGGCTAACAGTCATGCCTTAGGCACTATGCCACCAGAGCTCCTTCCATAAAGAATACAGCCTTGGAAACCCTATGTAGCAGTTCGTACTCAGTCCTACAGGGCCGTTATGAATTGTAATCAACTTGACAACAATGGGTTTGGCTTTGGTTGGTCCTAACTCAGTTTTAAAATGACCGATTTTCATCAACAATCAGAGCTTTTTGAGTATACTCAGTTATTCTTTTCAAGTTTATATTGTGATTTAGGTGGCAGTTTATGGCGCAAACTGGTTTTCCATTCAACAACTCATACACGTTTTGTTTTGTGACATTCATCACAATCCCCACAATGTAACAGCTCTCTTCCCACTTCTTCCTCTGGTTACTATTTTCCTGTGTCCTTCCTTCCTATACTCCTCCCCTTCCTGCTTTATAGGCTTTCTCGCTGGGCAAACGCTGCCCTTTGCATCTCCTGTGGTTGATTGTTCTGAGGAGTGCCACCTCCCTTGTGGTACTGTTCACTTCATCACTTTCTTGTTTGGCTGAAAGTTGAGCCACAGAGGTCAGTGCAGTTCCAGGCCCAAAAGGTGACCAAGGGCCAGGTTCGGGGGTTCCACCCGTGAGTACACTCAGTTTCAAGGAAGCAAGCTTATCGAAGAACAGTGTGGTCGGGTGTAAAGTCCCTGGGTGGTGCAAGCGGTTACTGCCCTTGGCTACCAACCAACAGGCTGGAGGCTTGAGTAGAACCAGCAGTGCTTTGGAAGAAAGGTCTGGTGACCTAAAAAATCAACCACTGAAAACCCCATGTGGCATAGATCTACCCTGACACATATGGGATGGCCACAAGTTGCAACCGACTTGACAACTGGTTGGTTTTGGTAAAGAGCTTTCAAACAGTTTAAGGAGCCTTGACGGGGCAATGGTTAAGAGCTTAGCTGCTAAGCAAAAGGCTGATTGCAGCTCTGCAGATGAGAGCCCCAGGGATCTGCAGCCTAGAAAACCCTGCAAGGCAGTCCTACCGTCACGGGGGGCAGAATGAGGTGGACTCAACTCAGTGGCACCTAACAACAATGCCTGAACTTGCTGCAAACCGGTATGCGGTACGTGGAGTAACCAGGGTGACAACCTAGGTCACCAGTCAACAGACTCCAGACCACCATCTCTGTACAACTGCCAACACCCTCCAACATGTAGACAAAGAGCTTTCGAATGGTCTGACTCAGACCCACCAATTATTCTAATTTGGATTATCTGATTTAAGGAAATAATTTCTGGACTCACTGTTAAGTGTTCCTGGCTGCAAGGGCCACAGGTGAATCAGGCTACCTGAAAGGTTGGCTCTTGGGGTAAAGGGATATCCCTTTTGTTTCTGGGTGAATTAAACACTTAAAACTTGGAAAATAACAACAGAAGAAGAGCTGCCTTCGTAGTATTCCACTAGAGTTCTATGTGACTTTCTAAGCAGAGCTGGACACACTAATGAGATCCTCTGTAATTTAAATAGCTGGCAAATTGAAATGTTTCTCTGGTGAGTAATTACCCAGCATCTGCCATTTATTTCTAAAACGAATGACACTGATGTTACAGCTTGTGCTGAACCAGAGCACGTTGTGGGGAGTTTCAGCAACATGTATTTACTGCAGGGGGAAAAAAAAGCAGCAGTAGGCTTTCCAATTATAAATCACAACCTAAGGGCAACAGAAAATAAACCACCTAAAAGTCTCAGCCCTTCCGGGCTCCCTGGCTCTTCCCTCCAGGATCCATGCCCCCCAGGAAACAGCCAAGGGGAGGAACACAGAGAACACACTCTGGGCAAGACCCCACAGCTCACAAGCCATCACTCCCCCTACCTGAGCCTCAGTTTCCTGCCCTGGAAAATGGGAAAACGGAGAAAACAATGGCACAGACATCTCAGGGCTATCACAAGGGGTGAATGAGACACCCCAACATGTGATGTGACCTCTCCTAACACTGGCACTCCACTGAAACCGCCTTCTCTCCCCACTCCCCAACCCATTCTCCCCATCAACCATTGCTTCCAGGATCAAGTTCACCCCGTTCCATGGTACAACAGGCCCTTCAGGACCCTACCCGGCCTTCTTTCTCTATTACTCCCTCCCTACATCCCCAGGAGTCCCTGGGTGGTTCACACAGGTTAATACACTCGGCTGCTAACCTAAAGGTCTGTGGTTCAAACCCACCCACAGGCACTGGAAGACAGACTTGGGGATCTACTCCCAAGAGTCAGCCCTGAGAACCCTATAGGGCACAGTCCTACCCTGACACACACGGGTCACCACAGATCGACTTGATGGTGCACATCCTCTGCCGCTCCCCAGCACGCCACCCCTGCAACTGTACCTCCAACATTCCTCCGTCTCACTCCAGCTCTCCTGGTCCCAGGAATCACTCTCACCCTGCAAAACCTCTTTGCCTCTGTAATTACTGTCTTAGGTGCTACGTGGAGGGAAGAGGCAGAACACCATGGGGGCATTAGCTGGGACGAATCTACCCCATTTGAACACATTATGAGTAATAATAGTGCAGTTGTTTAAGCACTCAGCTGCCAACTGAAAGGCTGACAGTCTGAACCCATCAGCAGCTCCAAGAGAAAAAAGACCTGGCAGCCTGCTCCTGTAAGGTCTGCAGCCTGTAAGGGGAACAGAATATTTTGGAAAAGGATAGCAACAATGGTGGCACAAATGAAAAATGTCATCAATCCCTGAGCTGTAAATGTGGAAGTTATGTTGGCAAATGTCTTGTTGTATATGTTTTCACTACAATAAAATTTAAAAAAAAAATAAAAAAAATTATAGCCTAGAAAATCCTATACCAAAAAACCAAACTCACTGCCGTCAAGTCGGATCCGACTCATAACAACCCCTCCTTGGGTTTCCAAGGCAGTATCACTACGGAAGTAGATTGCCCAACCTTCCTTCCAAGGAGTGGCTCGTGGGTTTGAACTTCCAGCCTTCTTGTTAGCAGTCAAGTGCCTTAGGCACGACACCACCAGAGCTCCTCCACACAGGTTACCCAATCCAAAAACCAAACCCATGGTCACCAAAGACGACTGCAACTCACAGTGCCCCTACAGGACAGCGTAAAACTGCCCCACAGGGTTTCTACGCTGGAGATCTTCACAGACACAAAGCCCGAACCAAACCCACTGACAGTGAGTCGATTCTGACTCACAGCAACCCTACAGGACACAGCAAAACTGCCCCATAGGTTTCCAAGACTGGAAATCTTTCAGAAGCAGATTGTCTCACCTTACTTCCATGGTGCTGCTAATGGGTTCAAACTGTGGATCTTTTGGTTAGCAGCCGAGTACTTTAACCACTGCACCACCGGGGCTTCTCTACACAGGTTGGCAAGTAGTTAAAGAAGCCTTCTAACGAGAACTCAGGTCCAATCCAGGGCTGTTGTGCTTAAGTAGCTGTGTACTCCATTTCTGTCTACACCAACAAGGGGCAGTTTAATACCACGAGCAAGAATGGCCAGAGAGCAGCCTGGTGTCCACGTGAGCCGTTCCCAGGCCACGCCAGAAAAACCAAGCAGCAATTACCAATGTCACGGAGGCTGGCACACGGTGCGTAGTGTCAAATGGACACAGCAGACTCTGTGGGAGACACTGCTGTAAGCTCACAGCAGTGGAAAACTAACAACAGGAGCTCATGTTTCAGCAAATGAGAGTTGGGAAAAAAAATACATTATTCTCCCCCAAGATCTGATGATTTGATAAGAACTGTTAAGAGATTTGCTCAGAAACTTGGAATGTAGTAAGCCAGCTGCTTCCAGTTCAGAAATTCCAAAACCATTTCATTTCAAAACATAGTGTCCGCAGATGCTCATGTCCACGGATAGCCAGGAGAGTTTGCTTACCACTTTTCCTCTAGTGCCCTCTAACGGCCATAAAGGAAAAAGCAAGGAAAGAGACACTCCCACAAATTATCCCAATCTTTTCACACACCACAAACAAAGCTTTAATTAGCTTCGCTTGCCCTGCGAAAATTCCAGAAATCTACCTAAGTCAGCTTCCTTATGAATTAGTAGAGTGTTTCAGACACTGAAATCCACCCCATTTCAAGACATTTCCACCAACAAAGACAACCTGGATTTTTCACTAGCCTCACAGACTGTAGCATAGTGGCTAAAGCACTTGCCTGCTAACCAGACCGCTGGCGGTTCAAACCCACCAGCCACTCCTCGGAAGGAAGGTTGGGCAATCCTACTTCCGTAGTGATACTGCCTCGGAAACCCAAGGAGGGGTCGCTATGAGTCGGGGTCGACTCGACGGCACATAACAACAACAACAACACAGACTGTCCTATTTACTGAATTTTCCTCCTGCTCCCCCTACTAGAATCAGATTTAACATTTTTGACACGAACACTGCATAGGCACTGTGTACTTCTCACTACATTGTGCTGGGAGGCACGTAAGGTCAAGTTCAACTCCTAGCACTGATGCTAAATGTGCCTGCTTGGTAGAGGTGAGGTCCACCTGATGGCTTCAGTTGCAAAGGTCGGTTTTTCAGTTGGTAATAAGTAACCTGTGAGTTTTGGGATGTTGGGACGTTTCGTTTTTCACTCTGGCGTTTCTACGTAGTGGCATTTCTGGGGTGCTATGTTGAGACCGTGTAAAAAGCTGTTTCCCAGAGAATGTCATCAAATTCTTGCTACAGCAGTCAAGACTGTGTGTCAGCCTGGCTGGGCCATGATTCTAAGTGGCTTAACAGCTAACATGTGGTTATTTCCCATGATAAGATCTGATAGAATGTTATCACCTTCATAATGAGATCTGCTGTGAGCAGCCAATCAGTTTGTAAAGGCATTGTCTGCAGGGTGTGGCCTGCTTCCAGGAAGTATGGAAAAGCTTGGGCAAAGTCTCAGGCTTTCTGCTCATTCTGGATCTTGCATCTGGCTTGTCATCATCTTCAGTTCCTGAAGCTGAACTAGTGGCCTGCTGTGTTGCCCGCCGATGTTGGGATTGTTGCTTTCATGGCCTGTGAGCCAACAATCTGCCATTTTACCTGCTGATCTCAGATTCATCAGCCTCTGAAACTAGCAGCCTGCTACACTGCCTGCTGACCTTGAGTCTGTCAGCTCCTGCAGCTGCACGGGTCAGGAGAAGCCTCTAGCTGACATCTGACCCACAGACTTGGGACATGCCAGCCTCTACAAATGTGTGAGCCATTTCCCTGAAATAAATCTCTCTCTCTCTCTCTCTCTCTCTCTCGCTCTTGCTCTCACTCTCGCACTCTCTCTCTCTCTACCTATCAGCTTCACTGGTTTTGCTTTGCTAGCGAACCCAGCCTAAGACACCTGGTACCAGGAGTAGTTCTAGAGAAACAAAATCATGAGTTTCTTAATTGGTTCTTAAGTCTGATTAGTTGTAAAGGCACTGATGGTGTTGCCTCCACAACAGGGCACTATGAATCCATGGCATGAGCCATCAACATCAATACACCACCCTGTGCTCATTAGCCACAGCACTAAGAAAAGTCCCTCTCCCTGCCCACCCATTCTTCAGTCCATCTGCCCCCTGCAAGCTCATAGTCACAGTGAGGTGAGCGAAGGTTTTCGCGAAGTACATGTAAAGCCCCCACATGGCAAGACTCTCCACACAGGGAGCAAGGAAAGAAACCTACCTCATGAGCAAATGACTACAGGCCAGTACAGTGTTAGACATTAGCCCACACACCTCCCAAAACAATGGTACCTTTTCTTTCTTCACACGATCCACAATGTTGCCAAGATCCTCAACGTCAACGACAGGATTCAGACTGTGCCGTTCCTCGGCCCCACATTCCTCCTCACTGTTGCTCTCGAAGGGCACTTCCTCCTGCAAAAGAGGCTTCATTACATTTTTCACAGAAGCCACGGCAAGCTCCTCGTACACTGCTCCCCAGACTGAGTTCACGGCCTTCTAACTTAGTACTTTAAAAAGGCCACACCATCTGAAGTCTTCTCAATGGCAACGTCTCCGTCAACAGGAGCAACTACACCTGACGGTGCACCATGAGAAGCGCCCCAGAGGGAGCAGAGCGAGCACTTCTGCCCTCCCCCATGAAGGTGATGTGAGCAGGGGCGAGGAAGGGAAGATCACCTGAAAAAGCATTCAGGGGACACCTACTGCATGCCACCCTCTCCCCCGAGTAGCTGACCTGTGTTCCCTCATATGACCCTTAACCAGACTGACGAGGTAGGTACGTTCAGCATAAGGACCGTTGGCACAGTGGGTACAGTGCTCAGTGGCTACTGAAAGACGGGTAGGCCAGTTGCTTGGCAGGAGAAAGGTGAGGCAGTTGGCTTCCGTAAAGACTGACAGCCTAAGAAACCCTGTGGTTCAGTTCCACTCTGCCCTCTAGGGGTGCTGTGAGTCGTAATCTACTCAACAGCACTGGGTGTGGTTTGGGCTTTGCTTCCATAAAGATTACAGCCTTGCAAACCCTGTGGGCAGTTGTGCCCCATGCTATCAGGGCAATGAGTCAGAACTGACTCAACGGCAATGGGGCTTTTATGTTTAGTTATCATCTTGCAGGCGGTGACGGGGCTTTTATGTTTAGTTATCATCTTGCAGGCGGTGACGGTGACGTGAAGGGCTGTTGTAGTTGTTGTTGTTGTTGTTATTATGTGCCGTCAAGTGGGACCCGACTCATACCGACCTCTCCTTGGGTTGCCGAGGCAGTATCACTATGGAAGTAGATTGCTCCATCTTCCTTCTGAGGAGTGGCTGGTGGGTTTGAACCGCCAGCCTTCTGCTTAGTAGTCAAGTGCCTTAGGCACTACACTACCAGAGCTCCCGACATGAAGGGCTAGAGATGTTAATAATTATCACAGTGAATAAACAGCAAAGGTTCAGACAAAGCCTTCACCCTTCTTAAAAAGCTTAATCAGTGAAGAAGGATAATTAGGTTTTTAAGCAGTAGTTTACGTAACAGATACCTGCGAGTAACTCATGGATCACTTTCAAGTTAAAAGAAACTAGATGTCAGTAACTTTCATGTGCTGGCTACTCTGCCCTAGGATACAACACTGAAAAAAAATTACCATTTTGCTAGTTGATTCCAACTCATGGAGACCTCCCGAGGATCAGAGTATGACCGCGCTCCAGGGGTTTTAACAGCTGATTTTTCACAAGTAGATAGCCAAGCCTTTCTTTTGAGGCATCTCTGGATGGATTCAAACTGCCAACCTGTCGGTTTAACAGCTAAGCGCATTAACCCTTTGCACCACCCAGGGACTAGTTGTTGTTGTTAAGTGCCGTCAAGTCGTTTCCGACTCATAGCGACCCCATGCACAGGAGAACGAAACACTGCCCGATCCCGTGCCAGCCCCACAATCCCCGCTATACTTGAGCCCATCATCGCAGCCACCGTGACAATCCATCTCGTTGAAGGCCTCCCCCTCTTTCGTCGACCCTCCAACCTACCAAGCATGACATCCTTCTCCAGGGAATGGTCCCTTCTTACAACATGACCAAAATAGGTGAGATGAAGTCTGGCCATTCTTGCTTCAAGGAGCATTCTGGCTGCACTTCCTCCAGGACAGATCTGTTAGTTCCTTTAGCAGTCCATGGGACTTTCAGCAGTCTTCGCCAGCACCACAACTCAAAAGCATCAACTCTTCTTCGGTCTTCCTTATTCATTGTCCAGCTCTCACATGCATACGAGGCGACTGGAAATATCATGGCTTGTGTCAGGCGCACCTTAGTCCTCAAGGAGATAACCTTGCTCCTCAGCACTTGAAACAGTTCCTTCGCAGTTGACTTTCCCAATACTACACGTTGTCTAATGTCCTGACTGCTCCTTCCGTTGGCATCGATTGTAGAACCAAGCAACGTGAATTCTTTGACAACCTCAATCTTCTCTCCATTTACTGTGATGCTGCTCATTGGTCCAGTTGTGAGGATTTTTGTTTTCTTTATATTGAGATGTAATCCATACTGCAGACTGTATTCTTCAACCTTCATCAGTAGGTGCCTTAAGTCATCCCCACTTTCAGCAAGCAAAGTTGTATCGTCTGCATATCTCAGGTTGTTAATGATTCTTCCTCCAATCCTGATACCACGTTTTTCTTCATATAGTCCAGCTTCTCAGATTAGTTGCTCAGCATATAGATTGAATAAGTGTGGAGAAAGGATACAACCCTGACGCACTCCCTTCTTGATTTTAAACCATGTAGCGTCCCCTTGTTCTGTTTGAAAGACAGCCTCCTGGTCAAGGTACAGATTCCTCATGAGTACAATCAAGTGCTCGGGAATTCCCATTCTTCTCAATGTTATCCATAATTTGTCATGATCCACACAACCAAATGCCTTTGCATAGTCAATAAAACACAAGTAAACATCTTTCTGGTATTCTTTGCCTTGAGCCAAGATCCATCTGACAACAGCTATGATATCCCTTGTTCCACGTCCTCTTCTGAATCCGGCTTGAACCTCTGGAAGTTCTCTGTCAATATACTGCTGCAAACATTTCTGAATTATCTTCAGTAAGATCTTACTTGCGTGCGATATTAATGATATTGTTCTATAATTTCCACATTCTTTGGGATCACCTTTCTTTGGACTAGAGTATACAACAAAAGAACCACTGCCATCCAGTCAATTCTGACTCACAGCAACCTTTTAGGACAGAGTACAACAGGTTTTCAAGGCTGTAAATCTTCACAGAAGCAGACTGCTACCTCTTTCTCCCACAGAGTGGCTGGTAGGTTCAAACTTAACCACTAAACCACTGCACCACCAGAACTCCCAGAGTAGAGCAAGGAAGTGATACAATTAGTGATCGAGCTTGCATTCCAAACTAAAACAAGCGCCCATCAGCAGGGGTCTCCTCGTCCAGCGCCAAGAAGAATGAAGGACACCAATGATGCATGGAAACAATTAGTCCAATGGACTAGGTGGACCATGTAAACTTTGGCCTACATGACCATGAGACCTGAAGAACTAGACGTTACTCGGCTACCACTGTCAGCCACTGGGAAAGGGATCAGTGCAGGAGATGCTGGACAGTGTGGGAGAAAAATGTGGAACAAAACTCAAAATAAGAAAAACTTAAAAGAAAAAAACAGGCTAACTTGTCTGACAGAGCCTGACGAAACCCCCAAGACTGGCCCTGAGTCACCCTTCAGGCCTGGAATTGAACTCACCTCTGTGGCTTCTAGCCAAACAATATACTGGCACACAGGGTGAATATATACACCAGGTGGGCACAATCCTCAGAAGGATCAATCATGGGAGAACAGGAGGGCGGTATTTGCACAGGGAGACAGCGAGGGGCCAGTAATGCATAGGAAAGAAGGACACAGGGAAGAGGTAACTACAGGGAGGAAATGGGAAGAAAGATAATACATTGTGGGTACTGCAGCAAATGTCATAAAACAAAATGTGTATGAACTGCTGTATGAAAACGAATTTGCCCTGTAAACTTTCACCTAAATCACAATAAAAATTTTAAAAAGAAGAAATAAATAAATAAAACAGCACCCCCTCGAGGCCACTCCTCGGCCTGCCCCACGTGACAGCACCAATAAATAAAACAGCACCCCCTCGAAGCCACTCCTCAGCTAGCCCCACGTGACAGCACCGTCACGGACAGCACCCCTTCGAGGCCACTCCTCGGCCTGCCCCACGTGACAGCACCATCATGAACATTCTTACCACCTTTGGCCTACATGACCATGAGACCTGGTTGAAAGCAAGGCTGAGACCAGGGGAGGGGCTGCAGCTGGCTCCCCAGCGTAGCTTCAGCTTTGTCAATAAAGGAGTAGATCTTCCCTGCCTTACTTACAGATGGCAAACCAGGTCCATGGAGGTAGAGGTGTTCTTAAAGGCATCTCAGCCCAGCTTCAGCAGAAAATCTCTGCCACTAACTTCACCCTCACCTCCCAGCCTCAGGCCCGAACCATTAAGAATGACAACGAGAACACTTCCAGCAATAGTCCTAACTATGAATCCATCTGTTTCCAGTGCGATGAGGCTTCCCAACCAATGGGGAAAGCATACAAGTGCTTTAGGGTCCCCTGTCGGACTGAGCTTCCGGGAATGGCAGTAAACGCCAGCCCTGCCCATGTGCCCAGTGCACCCATCCCCCTCAATGACAATAAATACAGAATCTGAGCCCTGAGGACACAGGGGAGAGGACACTGGGGATCATCCAGTCCACTCTCCCCCCCTCACCCTAGACCAGCAGTCAGCACACTTTGCCTGTAAAGAGACAAAGAGTAAATATTTTTGACCCTTTGACTTGTACAGCCTCTGCCTGGACTACTTAAGTCTGCTGCTATAGCGTGAAAGCAGTCAGGGTCATGATAGTACGTGAGGGAACGAGTGTGTTTACAAAACAGGCAGCAGGCTGGGCCCACCAGTCAGCCCGGCTTGCTTGCTGGCTTGCTGACCCTGTCCTGGCCTGTCCTCTGTACCTTCTCAGAACACGGCACTTTCTGACACAAGTCTCAGGAGTTTACTGCCTCCCAAAGGAAGCCATTTATCTTTACAAAAACTCCAGTGGCAACTGCTACTCATGTGGCCTGTGACCTTGGAAAACTTCAAAAGTTGTTTTCAGTAAACATTCAGTGCAATTCTTCACAGACATCAGGGCTAGAAAACCAATGTGGCCCAGTCCCCTGTGCCACGACAGCCCCGGTGGGGTCCGCGTGACATAGTCACCAGCCTGAAGCAATTGTTTCAAGGAAACAGCAGGCTTCCTGGGGTCAAGTGTGCTCTCTCTATATTTATCTTTTGTTTTTGTTCTTTAATGATCTTGATAATTTTAATGGGAATGATTGTTTCTAGTTATAATGAAAAGTTCATGGCGCAGGGAGAACT
>NW_006921593.1:9138639-9141370 GCF_000298275.1 Orycteropus afer afer
TCCTAGAAAAAGATTTGTTAGAAGTACAAAAAGAAAATTACCTCCAACTGTTATGACTAAGTTTGGGCCTGCTTATGTTTTAGCAGGAGGTAGGTTATGGAGACCTCCAAAAAGCGGAAATTATAAATTACCAGAGCCAACTGATAGTCCTTTGCCTTATACAGGAATATATACTGAAGATGGGGCTAGAATAATTAATTATAATGGAAAATATATGTCCTGGTATGGATTAAGTTTTACAGAAAGATTACAAACAATGAGAAACCCTTGGTGTTTATTAACTGATGAACAAAAGGCAAGTTTAAAAAAGCAGCTCACAGCATTAGTGAAAAGATACAATGCAAATCTCAAAAGTAAACATTTCCAAAGAACAGAAAAAGAGTTTGCTTGGTGGCTAGAAAAGGATCCCAACATAATGGGAAGTTTCAGGGTATAAGGAAGAAAGCCAAAACAATAACTATGATCATAGTTGTAGTACTCAGAATTGTGTTGTAATAGGAACTTGTAAACTTGTTGTTTTTGATAAGGTACTTTACCTTCTGTGCTTTTGCGTAAGCCTGTACTTGTGAGATTAAGATCAAAAGAGGAACTGGTTATACTATAAAAACATGTAGCTAAAGGCAATAAACGCTCTCAGATACTCTCAGCCTTTGAGTTGTTTGTTGTCTGTTAGCCAAATCACCGACTCCCTATTCACCTTCAGTCTTTCTCAAGCTTAGTGCTGTATCCAGGGGCTGTGCTGGTCCGCGGCACCCATGGTCCTGGGAGAGAGCCTAACCCAGTAACACGGACACACACACTGTAAAGGACAAAAAGGGGCCACCTCGCCTGGCCTGCAGTGTTTGGGAGGCTGCCGGGAGGAGAGAACACCAGAGCCAAATGTTTAGGACAAGTAAACTGGTCCAGCCAGGACAAGTAAACTGGTCCGGCCGGGAAAACGGCCGGAAGCAGCTGGACGAAGTCACTCAGGCAGCAGCAGCAGGTCTGCGGCAGCTAGAAGCCATTCTGGAATTTCCAGAGGCAAGTCCACACACAGCAGAGAGTGCTGGAGAGGGAGGTGTGGGCCAGGTCACCCAGGGTCTCCTGTATCCTCGAGACAGGAGGGGAAACTTCCAAAGTGGTTTAAACAGAGACGTGATAGACTATTGCTGCTCTTGATGTTGTCAAGTTGATCTGGACTCACAGCGACCCTATCAGACACAGCGGACTGCCCCATAGGGTTTCCTAGGCTGAAATTTTTATGGGAGTTTGCCAGCTCTTTCTCCCACAAAGCTGCTGTTGGCTTTGAACCACAGACCTTGCAGTCAACAGGCAAGTGCTTAACCACTGTGCCACCAGGGTTTCTTGAGACCTAACACAGATCTGCATCTTCTAGAGTTCACTCTTGGGAACTAGAGATCACTGAAGGGGAACAAGGATGCCTGCAGCGACAAACTGGGGAAGAAAAGATGTTGGCCGAAGCAAAAGAGTGAGAAGAGGGAAGAGACTGAACCCTCAAGTGATGGGAGGAGTGTTTTCAGCACCAAGGAGAGCGCTGTGGCCAGAGGCTGGTGAGCAGGGCAGAGACTGGTGAACTGGGTAATGTGGTGAACAGGGCAGAGGCTGGTGAACTGGGTAGTGTGTGAACAGGGTGGAGGCGAGTAGGGTGAGGTCAGAGGAATGCAGGGTTTAGGCAGGGCACTATCTTGTAAGTCAGCACTATCTGAGGAATGTGGCTTCGATGAAAACACAGATAGAAGCCCTAAACAGGAAAGTTTGTGCTTTTAAGATTACTCTGAATATGGGTGGAGAACAGATGGGAGAAAGGCAAAAGGGAAGAAGGGAAGGCCCGGTAGGAGGTTTCCACAATCATCTAGTCAAGAAATGTGCCTTGAACTTAAAAGGTAGCAGTAGAAAGGGACTGATGCAGGAAGGAGATCCTGGATAGACTGGGAGAACAATGTGGAACAAAACTCAAAAACATTCAAAAAAAAAAAAAAGACCAGGTTTACAGGTCTGATAGACACTGGTGAGACCCTGAGACCACGGCCCCGAGTCACCCTTCAGGTCTGGAATTGAACTCACTCCCATGGCTTTCAGCCAAACAACAGACAGGCATACAGGGTAAACATTTTCATCAGGTAAACACATTCCTCTGAGCAATCAATCGATCAATGTGGGAGAACAGAAGGGCAGTGTTGGCACAGGGAGATAGCTCGGGGAGGCAGAAATGCATAGGAAAGAAGGACACAGGGAAGAGGTAACCACACGGAGGAAGTGGAAAGAGAGCTGTTCCACTGTGGAGTTTGCAGTCAATGTCATGAAATAAAATATGGATGAACTGCTGTATAGAAAATGAATTTACTCAGTGAACTTTCATCTAAATCACAGTAAAAATTTAAAAAATAAAAATAAAAAGACAGCAGTGGAGATAGAGAAAAGGGATGGATCTGAGATCTTTTAAGCCTGATGTTCACCACACCTGGGATCAGCAGACTGTAACTCAGGGTCAAATCCAGCCGGCCTCAGGCCAAACGGACTGTGCCTACATTAGTTCTTGACACAGAAACACCCATAAAGCCAAAAATACTTACTAGCTGGACTTTCATAGAAAAAGTTGGCTGACTTCTGGCTGAGACAAAGAACTGACCAGACTTAGTGAGGAATTAGACATATGAATGATGAAAAGGAAGGAATCAAGCATGGCTCTTCAAGTCCCCTACTTAAGGAATAGAGGTGGTGGTAGAGGTGG
>NW_006921593.1:9143772-9189511 GCF_000298275.1 Orycteropus afer afer
TGCCAAGCCATGAGTCACTCCAACATTTACAGGTTGGTTTGTAAAGAAAGAGGACTTTGAGTAAACAAGGAAGAAAACCATGTAAATGATGCTGTCGTCACAGAAGAATTAGGAGTTTGTCAAGTGCTCCTTGAGAGGCCAAGTAAAATAAGAACAGGAAATATTTACAAGGCTTGACAACATGAAGCTTCTTGGACCAAGGGAAGAGTAACCTCTGCAGAGTGGGTGGCAGTTCACTGGGACTTCTGTTTCCAGTCCACGGCAGATTATTTATGTACCTTGAAAAGCCTTCTGCAGAAAACAACAAGACCTGAATCACATCATATTTAAAAAGCAGCATTTTCAATGCATCATGGAATTAGCAAAAAGAGATCCAGAGAGGCCAAATATGGACAGAAAAGGGGAATTTTGGGAGGTAGTGAGTAATGACACTGAGAACATCTGCTGGGCTCTGGTGACACTAGTGTGACAGCTGCAGAGCACACGACAAGCAGGTAAAGTCAAACAGATGCTCCAAGGAGGGAGGCCCACGCAAGGCCTGAATCAAAAGCTGAGAGCCCACAAGGCTACCTCCTCAGGGTAAGGAAGGGAAAGCAGGAAAGGTGATTAGAGACCAGAGCGCTGGGGAGATGGCTGTTGTTGTTGTTGTTGTTATGTGCCGTCGAGTCGGCCCCGACTCATAGCGACCCCTCCTTGGGTTTCCAAGGCAGTATCACTACGGAAGTAGGATTGCCCAACCTTCCTTCCGAGGAGTGACTGGTGGGTTTGAACCGCCAGCCTTCTGGTTAGCAGTCAAGTGCTTTAGCCACTATGCTACCAGAGCTCCTGGGGAGATGGCTAGAGGGGCTCTATTCGTAAGGTCTAAGGCTTCCAGCAGGAGATAAAAAGAAAGGCACATAGTAAGAAATTAAGAGCCCAATTAAAATGGAGGCTCCTAAAGCAACACTACAACTGAAGACAATGAATCAGAGCCTTCGATTTTCTGGAGGAAAATTAACCCCATCTAGAATTCCCTATCAGCCAAAGCATCCATCAACTGTGAAGGTCTGATAAAGACACACGCAGATCCAAGAAAACTAAAAACTGCCTTCTGCAGTACCCTTCCTCAGAGAACTACAAGAGAACGGGCTCCAAAGACCAGAATCAACCAAAAAGGCGGAGATACGGAACCCAGGAGCCAAGGAATCCAACGCAGGACACCAGAGAGAAATGTGAGGCATATGTGCACAGACCCTGAACTTCAGCGGCAGCCAGGCTTGCCCAGGGCCTGGGGGCACTCAGAGGATGGTCTCCCAGAATCAGTAAGAACAACAGGACGCTGAGTGAGCCAGACAGTTCTGTGAAGGTGTGGGAATGAGTCAGCGACAGGTACACAGAAACCTAAGCAGATGTGGCAATTATCCTCCCAAGAGAAATCAACAGTGTTACTTAGCGCCAGGACAGCTGTGTGAACGTGTGAACTACTGTTAAGAACTAAACACTGAATGACGATCTAACAGTGATCTAAAGCGTGATCAGACTCACAGAAAAGGAAGGGAACATCTGTGGGTGATTTGGGGGGGCAAGCAATCGATGCTGCTGTCATTCTAAGATGCCACTGAGTCAGTCCCCATTCACGCAGCCCCACGAACGCAAACTAAACACTGACAGTCCACTGTGATCCACTGGCTCATTTTCCGAAGTAGACTGCCAGGCCTTCGTTCTTCGGCTGGGTTTCCCATTGCGGCTGAATCAATTCCCACTCACAGTGCCCCTAGAAGACAGAGGAGGACCGCCCCACACAGTCTCCCAGGCTGTCAGTCTTTACAGAAGCAAACTGCCACATCTTTCTCCCACAGAGCTTCTGGGTGGGTTCAAACTGCTGACCTTTCAGTCAGCAGCCAAGCACTTAACCACTGCAGCACCAGGGCTTCTTCTGTCCATGTAAGAGACTACTATTTAGAAATAAAGAGGTAAATGCTTGGGAAAAAAAGCAAAAAGATTTGAAAGCGGTTGCCTTAGGAAAACGAGAATCAGACAAATGGGGCAGGGAACTGTTGTTTCCAGTCATGACCCTAGTAAGTACCAGTTGAGGTTTTAAATGTAAAAGTGCTACTTCTGATTTCAATAAAAAGTTTCAAAAATGTTAAGAGCCAGTTGGAGAGAGGATAAACGAATGTAAACAAACAGAAAGGCCAGCAGGAAAGAGAGATGAAGGATGGGCTGGCAGCCGGAAGACGATGCTTAAGGAAGCACCTGCTTTTCATTTACTCCTCAGTTGAGTATTTGCCTGAAGTGATCCGAGAGGCGATCTTTAAGTTCACGGAACAATCTAGTAAAGAGAGCAATTAACGACACGGGAGAGAGATGTGGGAGGGGACAGAAACCTTGACCCTAGAGCACACATGGAACTGGACAGGAATTTCCTGACAGAAACCAGATCCTGGATTTTCTGCGACAAGAAAGAAGGTGACAATCCATGCATCAGGCAGGGGATTGATGAAAAGACAGGTGCTCTCTGATGGCTTCAAAGGTGGGGTAAGGGGCAGGGAGAAAGAGGGTGTGGAAAGTCGTCTTGGACAGCGACATAACTTCACAGGGAATGTCATGGGCTTGTCGGGTAGTTCTGGAGCCCTGGTGGTGCAGCAGTGAAAGCACTCAGCTGCTAACCAAAAGGTCAGCAGTTGGAACCCACCAGCCACTCCATGGGAGAAAGACAAGCAGTCTGCCTCCATAAAGATTCACAGCCTTGGAAAACCTATACGGCAGTTCTACTCTGTCCTATAGGGTCACTATGAGTTGGAATTGACTCAATGGCAGTGGGTTTGGTTTTCAGTCACGAAACCTGTGGTCAAACAGCAGCAGTCACAGGGAGGGCAGAGAGCAACTTCAACCAGACTTAGGGTTCGGCTGAGGTTTAGGGTAGCAAAAATGGTTTGTGCTTGACTATTAACCTAAAGTTGGCAGTTCAAAGTCCCTGAGCGGTCCCACAGAAGAAAGGCCTGGAGATCTGCATCCGTAAAGATGACAGCCAGGAAAACGCTATGGAACAGCACTACTGTGTAACACGTGGGGTCACCATGAGCCAGAACCGATTTAACGGCAACGAGGTTTTGGTTCTTGTGGTTTGGCCATTCACGCTGAACAGGAAGTGAGAGAGAAGGCAACTGCACATAAAAGCTCCCATGGATACAAAGGGAAGGGAGGGAAAGAACTTTCAGTACCTAGTGAAAACGTTACAGGATGGAGTGGAATCCAAAGACTACTGAAGTAGGAGCACCAGAGTGAGGCCAGAGAAAGGGAACTTGAAGTTCCAGACTCGACCATGGAAGTAGGCAGCCCCGGTCTATGAAACGAAAGGTGTTGGAGGTGCCAAGGCCAGGAAGCTGGCAGGCCCAGGTGCTACACAAACCACCTGTCTGATGACTCGGCCCCAAACAAGAATGAGCTAAACAAGGGGGAGAGAAACACAGTGAGTCAGTAGCCACAGCTGCTCCTGAGTGACGCAGGTGGCCAGGGGGGGAAGGCACCAGCAAGGGACAGTGCTGATGACTGGGGCTTCAGAGAAACCAGGGTCTCAGAAGAAGGAAGAGCTTAGAATGTGCGGGGTGAGACTACTGAATCCAGTACAGCTCTCAGCCTTTGAGTTTCAGTGACCGATGGAGTGATTAAGAGAGGTCAGGAGAAACATGTGGTCTGGGGATATGAAGATGGACGCTCCGTCTTGGATATGCTTAACCTAAGCAACCTGTTCTCTAACCAGTAAAATGTAAAAATCTGCCTCACTGATAAAGCAAGCAAGGGAGAAGAGCTATGGGCAACACCCCCACAGCCTGGCTCAACTCCGAGGCCACGCTCACCCTCAACCGCTGCCACCCCAGGACCAGGTCTTCCTTCCACCCCGCAGCCAACGGCATCATTCCTCAGGGCAGAGGTCAGGCTCAGTGTCTGCACCCGTGGGAGGAGAGCAGCAGACCACGTGGGCTACGCACCTCAGTGTCTCTGTGAGGCGGCGACTCTCGCCGCTCCGAGCCGTGCTGACCGGATTCGCAGTGCCCCTTCTTGCAGCTGCCACCACATGGTTTTTTCTCTCCTTGACGAAGCTCCTGCAGCCGGGCGACGAGCTTGGTCTTCCAAGCACTAAAGTCAGCTTCAATGCTGCCGTGTTTGCTCTTAATCACGTCGCAGTCGCCCTCCCCTCGAGTCAGCACACGATGGGCTCCGAGCAGCCAAAGCCACTTATCGACATTTTTGCCAACCTACAAGAAAAGGAGGCGGATGAGCTGAAAACACAACCTGCTGACTCAGCGGTTTGCAGCCTCCGCTCTGCAGAAGCCCAGGGTCGCTCTGGAGCCTCCTGCCGCATAGAGGGAGAGCCACCAGCTCAGCGCACACAACCCCGGTTCCCTGCATCAGGCTTCCACTAAACAAAGGCCCAAAGCCCAAACTACAGCTTGAAAACCACTGCTCTATGGCATGGTCAGCTCCAAAAACGTAACAGAACCAAAGCACATTCGACAATAAAGCACAAACGGAACCAACCTGGCAAGACTCACAAATTCACAAACATACTTCACCAATGTGCCAACAATACAGCCGAGCACAGGGGTATCAGGAGCCAGCTGAGTGTTCAAAGACCTAGCAGGCTTCCTGCGAGGCTGGGCATTCAACTAAATACATACACACCTACATTTACCTGATCCCCTTGAAGACGAGGGGGCAGGGGCCTACCCAGCAATCAAACAAGTGAATGAAAGAATGTTAAGAAGCAGCTCCCACCTTCACCAAGACTCACATTTCAACAGAGATAAGTGAGCTGGGCTGTGACCTGTGTCAAGAGAAACCTAAAACCAAGCCACTGCCACCAAGTGGATTCCAACTCACAGTGACCCGTAAGACAGAAGAGAACTGCCCCAGAGTGTTTCCAAGGCTGAAGACTTAATGAAAGCAGACTGCCTCACCTTTCTTCTGCAGAGCAGCTAGTGGGTTCGAACCACCCACCTCTTGGTTAGCAGCCGAGCACTTAACCACTGCACCACCAGGGCTTCCTCTATCTAGAGAAAGGTACACTTAAAAAATTCTGGTAACTTTTCAGAACCACTAAGGGTCTTTGAAGGCCCCTAGGTGGTGCACAGTTTGCGTTCAACTGCTGACCAGAAGGTTGGTGGTTCAAACTCACACAGCAGTTACTATGGAGGAAACGGCCTAACACTCTTAAGATCACAGCTGAGAAAACCCTATGGGGCAGTTCTACTCTGTAACACATGAGTCAGAAAACAAGATGCAGAATCAAAAGGCAGCCAAGTTAATTTCCTTCAGAAAAAATATCCAGAAAAACAGAGCAAAATAAACTTAGCAGTAAGTTTTCTTACATAAACAAGTGATCGCTTCCCCTTTATTTTCCTTCATAAATTAACAACTCAAAGAAAATGAGCTCAACCGTATTTTTCAGGTTGGCCATTAAAGGCCAGCCAACCATGGAACAGGCTGATGAAAATGTCCAAAGAACCAGTGCTACCTGGGGGACAGGAGGCTGCACATGACAGGCTGTGAGAGGCAGCTGCTGCCACTTTGCAACACGCGTGCTTATTTCATTCAACACTGACTGACTGAGACCCCATAAAGTGAGGGCAGTGGTGACACAGTGGTAAGAGTCGCCTTCCACACAGGAGAATCGGAGCTCACCTCACCTGTCCCTCAGAGGAGATCTGTGTGTTGCACAGCTTCCACACTCAGACAGACTAGGAAGAAAGGCCTGGCAATCTACTTCCCAAAATCAGCCAATGAAAACCCTGTGGGTCACAACAGTCCGATCCTGCTGTGCATGGGTTGCCTTCAATCAGGGGCCGATTCAACAACAGCTAACAACAACAAAATGCCAGGCTGGGATCTAAGCATGCAGCAATTCCCCACTGTAAAGAGTAACACCAAAAGGGATGATTAAGTAGCAAAGCTTGTGAATTACTTCACATACACATGTGCACGTGATTTTCTTAAAAAGGAAAATCTACCCCTGTATTCAACACATCCTTACCTTGTTAAAGTGGCTCGAGTAGGCAGAATTTCCCAGGCCAAACACAGCGTACCTCAGACCCTTCAGGTAAGTTCTGCCAAACCGAAAATCACTGGATGCCTCCTCCAACCATTTGCAGAACCACTGAGCACTCTCAGTGGGCTGGCCGTCGGTGTACGTAGCAACCAAGAAGACACAGACGCTCTTACTGCTAACCTAACCAAGAAAGGAACCATTTCAGGAGAATCTCTGATACACTTTTAAGTTTTTTCAAAGAAAAAAAATCCTTTATTAAAACAATGACATTCAAAGTATATTAATCTTAAAGGCCAAAGGTTGTGTTCCTCCATGTGACTCATCTTCAAAAGCGACAGAAAGGCGACAAGGACGTCTCACACAGGGGAGAAAACTGTGCCCAAACCAAGAGACCCACAGCAGCCCTTCACCGTATTCTCTACTCTATCTTTCAGATAATGAATTCCTGTCATTGCTGACTGTAAACAAAAATGCAAGTCAGGCAGGAAAAGGAAAAAATACAGGAAGATCTCTAAAAAACAACGAATGTTTTAGAGTTATTAAAAATTAAAGCAACAAAAAATTTAAAAACACCAAAAAAACTTAAAGCACTGGTGAAAAAGTAAAGCTACAAAATCCCATGTAAAATACCACCAGCCACCATCATCTCCAGGGAAACAAAATACATCGCAGGTCTGCTTGCAGTTCTCATTAGTTGCCATCGGGCTGACTCCAGCTCATGGAGAGCCCTGTGTGCAGAGCAGACCTGCTCCACGGCTTCTCAAGGTGGGGACCTTAGGAAGCAGATCACCGGGCTGGTACTCCAGAGGCAGCTCTGGGTGGATTTCAACTGCCAGGCTTTCAGCTGGCAGTCAAATGCTTCATCGTGTGCGCCACCAGCACTCCTCCAGTCCTGCCAGCCCGAGAATTTCATCCCCGTGAATGTACATGAAAAGTCCCAAGTCATGAGGTAACTTACAAGAAGTCTCACTAATAAGAAAATATCCATGTTCAATGATAATCTTTCACAAATAATAACAGATCCAAGCTCCCTCACTTGTGCTGCACATTTTCTTGCACAAGAAAGAGCGTTACAGTTAGAAATTTATCCTCTAAGAAAGGGCTAGCAAACTACAGCCCACAGGTCAAATGTGGCTCATCGCCCGTTTTTGTAAATTGAGTTTTATTGGAAGGCAAATTTATTGACACAATGTCTCCGGCTGCTTTTGGTCCCTGGGCGGTGTAAGCGGTTTGTAATCAGCTGTCAACCTAAAGGCTGGCAGTCTGAACCACCCAGCGGCACCATAGGAGGGAAGCCTGCTGGTGTGCTTCTGTAAAGGTCACAGTGAAGAACACCCAGCGGGACAGCGCTACCACGTGAGACACGGGTCACTGAGAGACAGAAGTGACCTGATCACAATGGGGTTGGTATTTTGGGGTTCACAGCTGTCTGCTATTTCGTGGTAGGGCTGAGCAGTGACATGGCCCACAAAGCTGAAGACATTTATTCTGCGACCCTTGATAGAAAAAGCATGTCAACCCCGCCTCTAAGTGCTTCCTCCAACATCAGATGAATCAGAACCCGGAAGATTTGTTAAAACACAGTCCCACCTGCAGAGTCTCTGACTCAGTGGGGCCAGGGCCAGAGGGCCTGCTAACAAGCTCCCAGGAAGCACCAATACTACTGGTTGGGGGACAATACTCTGGGAACCACTGATGTCAAGCAAACTCCCCTGACTGGGCCTGACTGGAGAAGGGGAGAAGCATTTTTCAGGAGAAGAAATTAAGCCCTCATGAAAATGAAGTAATGAGGTCACACAGCTCATAAGGGATCTGTCTACCTCCAAAGCCCATGCTCTCAACCTTTCAGGCAGCCCCCATGTGCACCGCACCTGCCATGAGGAACAACATTATTATGAGATTCAAGGTAGTTGTAGCAGGCTTCAGACCACCAAAGCCTTCCCACACGTACCCCCAGCTCAAGAGAATCTAACCCACCAGAGAGACAGGCCCATGCTAGAATCAGTGTAAACCACACATCCAAAGCCTCTGATTCAGTGAAAATGCAACCATCCCTTAGCATGAAAATTCAATTTATGCTGAAAACTCTATTTATCCCCCAAAACAGCAGGTCAATTAGATTTGAGGGTTTTGACAGAAAGAATAAAGCAGACAGTGACCAACCTCTTCCACTAGCTGATCGTCTGGATCATAGTCCTTCAAGTTAATAACAGCCACAGGCAGACCAAGGGAAGTGACAGCTTCAGCAAGAACTGTCGCAAATCCCTAGTGGGGGAAAAAAATCAAACAACGTCATCAATAAGCCAAAGACACAAAATACAGCCCTCACCCACCCTGCTTCAGTGGGAGGGAAGGCAGCATTCCTCACAGAAAACTTCTACAGGCATCTGACACGCTGCTGTTGCTGTTAGGTGCCGTCGAGTTAATTCTGACACACGGCGACGCCATGCAACAGCACGAAACACTGCCCAGTCCCACTTCACACACCAACTGCATCCTGGATTAATCTCAGCTTCCCTTCCCTGGTCAGACCCTAGTCCAGACCCCAGCTGCTCCATGCAACCCTTTCTCTTTGATCTCATTTGCCCAGGGCTACATCAGCAGGTATCAGCCCCTTCTTGTTTCTTCAGTCCAAGAATCCATTGAAACAACTTATAAACTAGAAAAGGACTATATTTTTTTTTTTAGCAGAAAAAGGTTCTGTTGTTGTTGTTGTTGTTGTTAGGTGCCATCAAATCAGGTCTGAGTCACAACAACCCCGAGTCCAACAGAATGAAATGCTGCCTGGTCCTGTGCCGTCCACACAACTGCTGCTGTTTGAGCCCACGGCTGCAGCTGCTGGGTCAGTCCACCTCGCTGAGGGTCGTCTTTTTCACCGACGTGTGTCATCATAAACACAAGTACATTCTTACTTTTCCCATTTTCTCAAGCATCATTATAAAAATCAATCATCCAACAGCTTTCCACTCGATAAGGGCACAAGGGCTAAGACACCTGCCCGGGCTTATACACACTTTAACTGCTTGCCCTCCTAGAACACACAGAAACTCATAAAGAGACTGAGTAGTGAAGAGAATGGAACAAGGGAGGAGATCACTACTGAATAAGAAATGCTAACACCTCTCTGACCCTAGAAAGCCAATGGGGGCAGGCTGACAGACGGGAGGAAGCCCTAGTGGGAGGCCGCGTGCCTCACAGATCCCCACAGAGCCGCTGCACTCACGGTCGGCCAGCATAGGACCAGCAACAGCTCATTCTGCCGTATCTAAGGCTGCCATGAAGGGGAGCCCACTCGGGCAACTACTGAGAACAAAGCTGATAAACTGGAAACGCAGCAGAACCAAAGTACACAGCTCTGTAGCCACCAGAGGAACGAAAAGTCAGAATATTAAAAGAGGTTGTTTGGAGAGTTCTCTTCATTCTGAGGCTCTGAGTGAGGCCTCTGCTGAGTAACATTACGGAGCCCTGGAGGAGCAAACCTTGAAATGGTCGGCCACTAATCAAAAGGTTGGGGGTTCAAACCCACGCAGCAGCTCTGCAGGAGAAAGACCTGGGGACCTTCCTACAAAACCTCGTGGAGCAGTTCTCCTCTGTCACATGGGGTCACTATGAGTCAAAATCACGAGGACACCTGATAACAACATGAGTCACGCACAAGGACTTTGCTCTGACTGCTCATATGCCTTTCTGCCTTTCTTCTGGTTTCCCACCTCTGTTGCTCAAGGGTGAATTTATTAAACAACTTTCAACTGTGATATGAAATATGGTAAGTGCAGTATTAAAAACCTAGCAAGTGCTGTTGTTATGTGCCGTGGAGAAGTATTAATCAAAACAACATCCACAAGAGGGCAGTAATAGCCTCCCCTGAAGTGAGCATAGAAAACAAAAGTAACAGTCCTTCATGGTTATCTTCCCACACATTTTCAGCTTGGCATTCCTCAGAACCTTTTCCTAAACTGAAAACTCAAACTCACCGCTGTCGAGTCGGATCCAACTCATAGCGACCCCTCCTTGGGTTTCCGAGGCAGTATCACTACGGAAGTAGATTGCCCAACCTTCCTTCCGAGGAGTGGCTGGTGGGTTTGAACCACCAGCCTTCTGGTTAGCAGTCAAATGCCTTAGGCACTATGCCACCAGAGCTCCCAGAATCTTTTCCTAGAAAGCACTGAACAGCCCTGACATTTGTAACAAAGAAGCAGGAAACAGCTGGATACAATTAAAGAAGGGGAAGCATCCTGCAGTCCCATCTAGTTTAAGTACACCAACCCCTCACTTGCCGACTATCTCCTTATCCAACATTGCACATTTATGACAACAGTGAAAAGTCCACTATCTGTGCATTAATGACATATGTCTGGCAGTAACAAAGGCCAAGGAGCAAGGCAAGAGTCACACTGGCTGTGATGGTTAAAGTTACGTGCCAACTTGGCTGCACCATGATTCTCAGTGGTTTGGCAGTTATGTGATGATATCATCCTCCATTTTCATGTAATGCTGATTTTCACATAATAGCCTAGCCTTTGGAACATAATCAAGTCCTGAAGTGAGGAGTGGGCACAGTACTCAAGGTCTACCTTTAACAAATTAACACTATTAGAAGCCACAATGTGCTTCATTAAATAGATGCTGGGGCCCATCATAAGGAACTCTGGTGGTGTAGCGCCTAAGGCATTTGACTGCTAACCAGAAGGTTGAGGGTTCAAACCTGCCAAATGCTCCAGGGAAGGAAGGCAGGGCAATCTACCTTCATAAAGATTTACCACCTCGGAAACCCAATGGAGGTTGCTATCAGTCGGAACCGATTCAACGGCAGTGAGTTTGGTTTTGATTTGGGGCCCATCTCGGATGAGACTGCAGCCATTCTCTTTCCTCACCCCCCCGTCCCACACCCCCAGGCATCAATAATGGACTCAGAACTCTCCCTATCCTGCTGAAGCAGACCTTCGGAACACAGACCACCACACAGCACCCACCAGCTGGAAATGGGCACAAAAGAAAACCCACCTGCCATCCCAAAAACAAAAATATATGAGGGAAAAGGCAAAGGAAAACTAAAGACTAGAAGATCAACCGAGTTCAGTTCACTGCTCAAAGATACTTTTCAGAAATTTCTGAGTCAGGAAACCCAAGGAAAAGCATCACACGCAATTCCTACCTTTGCTGTTCCAGTCTGAGAGCCATAGAAAATCTTCACTTCAGACACAAACACATCCTTCTTCTGATTGGAAGCGGAACCACTTGTCATCAGATCCCAAGGGACTTTGGGAACAGATTTTTCCTGTGAATTCTTACCCTTGAAAATAAACAATGTATTCACTATCAAATCTAAATCCTTTCCTAAATTCAGTAGCGATGAGAATTAGCAGGTACTGACTCAGTTTACCTGCTAACCCAGGACCACTTAGAACTGCCCCGTAGGGTTTCCTAGACTGTAATCTTTCCAGGAGCAGACTGCTGTTTCTCCTGCAAAGCGGCTGAGGTGCTTGAACTGACAGTCTTTCACTTAGTAGCCCAACACTTAACCACCAGGGCTCCTTCCTCAAATATTAGCCCTTGTATAGTCAGGTGCTTCAAAGCAAGACCCACATTTCATAAGACATGATTCCCATTCCCTCTACAGTAAAACTGCACACACTTTCCTCCATAATGTGTGGAACAACAACAGGAACTTACTTTTCCTATACTTCGTAAACGTAAAGGATAGAGTAGACTACTGCTCTCTAAAGGTGCAGAACAGGTCGTTTTTACATTTATGAAGTGCAATTTCTCATTAAAAAATGTTCCTGTATCTAAGAATGAGCCATCCAGAGCCCATCAAAGAAAAAGTTAATAACTTAGTCTCTAATAAGTCAGAAAATTTTTAGGCATTAAAAATATGTCTAAGGTATTTGCACAGGGAGATACCTCAGGGAGCAGGAATGCATAGGAAAGACGGACACAGGGAGGAGGTAACCACAGGGAGGAAGTGGGAAGAGAGCTGTTACACTGTGGCGACTGCAATCAGTGTCATGGAACAAAATGTGTATGAACTGCTGTATGGAAAATGAATTTGCTCTGTGAACTTTCAACCAAATCACAATAAATTTTTTTTTTTAATTTTTAAATAATGTCTATGGACGAAAGATAAATTTTTCATGAAAGGGATTTAAAAGTTCCTTTTAATTTTTCTGTGTTTTTCTGAAAGCTTAGCAACTCCGAATTACACTGTACACTCCAAATGCTGTATGAAATCTGATCCCGAAACACCCTCTGAAGAAAAAATAACTCCACTTACCTGCTTCTTGATGACAATCTGGACACAAATCCAAAGGCCAATGCCAACAGCAAAGCCCAAATATATGTAAAATCTGTTTATCCATAATGACATGAAAGGTGAGGACAAGTCCCATATATCCAGAGAAGGCTCTAGGTTTAAAATGATACATACATAATTGTGTTAAAAACTACATACACGACATTCACTGGTATTCTAACGCATACAGTTTAGTTACATATTGCGTATATGAAGACGTCCATCCATATTTTACGAATAAAAAAAAATAACACCCATTATAGTCACTGACCTGGCTAAAGAAACCGATAGAAAATAAAGTGATAAAAATAGTAACACAAAAAAATTATCATAACGAGGCAAACTCAAAAAAAGAGCAAAATATAAAATTGGTACCTTTATATGGACATAAACATTGGAAAGCAAGAAACCATAAAATGAAAACCCTTGACGTGGAATTATGAATTAATTTGGCTTTGTTATGCTTGCTCCATAAGAAAAGCTTAAAAGAGTTGTAGGTTTTCCTAATTTCATTCGTAAAGACCCGTGGCTACTCGTGAGGCGCTCTCAGACAACCCCCCTCAAGCCTCGTACTTTGAGGAGAGACACCCGGGGACCTGCTGCAATTGCTGAACCCGGGGCCAGTTTCAAAAGGCGAAGCCAAGAACGAGTTCACAGGTGTTGCTCTGCCCCGGAGCCAACGGAACGTTCCAATACACGTGGGCAAGGACGGGAGGGGGCAGTTTTCTCCGCCTTTTATATGAGGTTAGAAGCGAAATCTCCCTCTAAATCCACTCACTAGCCTCAAGAGGCAAGAGCCAGGACAAAAAGCGCGGGTTCAGTTCAACGTTCCCCCACCGAGGGCTGACGGTGCGACCAAACGCTACCGTCTCTGAAGAGACTGGAGCAGGGTCCCAGAGAAATGGTTTCCACTCCTTCCGCCCCACGACCCATGCCCGCGGGGGACCCTTACCCATGCCCTGCCACCTGACCAGAGACTGGGACCTGAGACCTGCAGAATTTGTGAGCCGCGGAGGGTGCCAGGAGGCCGCCCTAGCTACCCCACAGGAGAGCTCACAGACCCGGAGGCAGCCATGCCCTTCCAGGGCAGGGAAGCCGGAGTGCTTGCGGTCCAGCCCGATTGGCTCCAAGGGGGAAGGGGCGGGCCCAAAGCGGAGCTCCGCCCAGATCTCGGGTCCTAGACGCGCAGCATTCTCAGTCCAGATCTGACTAGCGCAGAGGAGCAAGGGACAGTCTGGGATTTAGCACCGCCCAGAAGTCGGGCGACGGCAAGACGCTCCACGGCTGAGCAGTCTCTCTGGTGTTGAAAGGTCATGAGGCAGTTTAAAAAATGAGTGGCGTGTGTGATAAAAGAGGGCAAAGGGGCGCCCAGAAAGAGACTCATGGAGACTGTTATGTACCAGTATTAATTGTTGCACTCTTCTTCATGGTAGCCAAAAGGTGGAAACCAATGAAAGGTCCATCAACAGATGAATGTTGTTTTCAGCTGCCCTTAAGTGGGTTCTTGCGAGCTCTGGTGGTGTAGTGCCTAAGACATTTGACTACTAACCAGAGGGCTGGCAGTTCAAACCCACCAGCCACTCCTCGGAATGTTGGGCAATCTACTTTCGTAGTGATACCGCCTGGGAAACCCAAGGAGGGGTCGCTATGAGTCGGATCCCACTGGATGGCAATGGGTTTGGGGCTTTTTTTTTGTTGTTGTTGTTTTTTTTTGGGTTAAGTGGGTTCCTGCTCGTAAAAACTCGGTACAACCGACGGAAACACTGCCAGTCCCGCCCCATCCGCACAAGCGTTGCTGTTTGAGCTCATGGTTGCAGCCACGGTGTCAGTTGATGTCACTGAGTATCTGTCCTCTTTTACGCCGACCCTCTGCTTTACCAAGCCTGATGTCCTTCTCCAGGGACTGGTCCCTCCCGATAACATGACTAAAGTATGAGAGACAAAGGCTCACCATCCTCTCCTCTATTCTAAGGACATACCACCTCTACTGCTTCCAAGACAGATTTGTTTGTTCTCCCGGCCATCCATGATACATTCGATATTCTTTGCCAACACACCTTATTCACTGACCAGCTTTCTCATGTATGTGAGGTGATTGAAAGTATCATGGCTTGGGCCAGTCTTCCAAGTGACATCTTTGCTCTTTATCACTTTCAAGAGGTCTTTTTCAGAGGATTTGTCCAATGTAATACATTGTTTGATTTCATGACTGCTGCTTCCATTGGCGTTGATTGGACCCAAGTAAAATAAAATCCCTGACAACTTCAATATTTTCTCTAGCCACCAACCACTCTGCTGGAAAACGATGTGGCACTCCACTTCAGTGAAGATTACAGACCTGGAAACCCTTAGGCTATTTCTACAAACATATGGAAACTGAAGATTATTAGTGGTTTTTAGGAGTGGGAGAAAAAGGAGTTTTTGCTAAGAGGGGTTGAGTTTATGTTAATGGTGGAGTTTATGTTAATAATTTAGAAAAGAATGGGGAGAACGGGTGCACCATGTGAAGAATGTGCTCATCACTGAATTATACCTGTGAAAAATTGTTGATTTGGAAAAGACAGACTTAAGCGGCTCATCAACCAAATACAATTTGTAGGGCTGTTTGGATCCTCATTAGAACACACCGACTATAAAAAGGCATGGCTTGGGGTTATGGACTGGGTATTAGCTGATATTAAAGAACTGTGGTTAATCCTGTTGGGTTTATCTGTTAATATACTGAAATATTTAAGGCTGAAATATAAGAGCATTTGCTATAAAATACTCGGCGGAGTGGGAAGGTGACAACAAAATGTTGATAACAGCTGAGGCAGCGTGATGGGTGCGCAGGGGTTAGTCGCACTTTTTTGCCTACGTTATGTCAAATTTCGTCCGCAACGGAAAGTTAAAGTTGGTATGACCCCTGACCACGGCGGAACTATGCAGCGCCAGTGGAGCGTTTCCACCCGATCACTAAGAAAAATTCCCTCTCATTTACGGCGCGGAGCGATGTCGTAAAAGCCAAAACGCGCAGGCGTCATTGCTCCCCTTTCCTAGTCCAGTGGCCTCGCCACTTGACGCCTGCGCAGTAAGTCAGCCGAGTATATTGTGGCGGCTCCCTGGATTGAGCTTGTCCGGGTGGTGCGCGCTCTGCGGACGTTGTTGCGCCGCCGTCGCAGGACCATTACAGCGCCGCGCGGGTGGCCTCGGCCGAGTAACAGGTCTGCTCTGGTTCGCCCGGCCAAGGTCTGTGAACAGCCGCCATGTCCATCTTCACCCCAACCAACCAGATCCGCCTGACCAATGTGGCCGTAGTGCGGATGAAGCGCGGTGGCAAGCGCTTTGAAATCGCCTGCTACAAAAACAAGGTCGTCGGCTGGCGGAGCGGCGTGTGAGTGACCCTCCCTTGCGGCTCTGGGCGGAGTCGGGAGCCCCCGACGCCGCCTGTCTCTCTGATCTGGTCTAATGGGTGCGCCAGGCTGGAGAAGGAAATGGAAAATATTCCTGCTAGCAGCCTGAGAGGTCACTGTCGGGCCCGAGCTTGACGCCTGAGCAAGGGGTCCTTTTTGTGGTTGGTTTGGGGTTGTTGGAGTTTTATTTTGTTGGCATAAAAGACACAATAAGGAACCTCATAATTACAGTCCGTTTCCAGAATCGTAAAACTAAAAACTTACCCTTCCAAATACTTTGATGACGTTACTGCAGCTGACGTCACAGCGCCAAGTAGTTTGAGCGAAGTGCGTGGCGTCGTCACCGCTGCCCTGTAGGGCTCGCCTTTCCTCGGCAGCCGCCCGCCCTGCCGCCACGCCCTCATCCCTACCCCAGCCTCCTTCCTACTTCCCTGAAGTTTTTCTCCAGTGAGTAAAGGCGACTCTAAATGCCCATCAGCGTTTTGAAAATACTTTCCTCTGCTCTCATCGTCCCTTAGGAGTATTTGTTGTTTCTTGCTATTTGACATGGTTACCTTTTTGCGTTTAAATGTGAATGAATGTCCAGGTTTCCGGTGTATTCACTAGGACTCTCTCTCCTGCCCTTACAAGGGAAAAAGACCTTGATGAAGTTCTGCAGACCCACTCAGTGTTTGTCAATGTCTCCAAAGGTCAGGTTGCAAAGAAGGAAGATCTTGTCAATGCATTTGGAACCGATGACCAGACTGAAATCTGTAAGCAGGTGGGTTCTGCCAGTGGTCCGCGTTGTGTTGCTGTTAGGGGCCCTCTAGGGGATTCCAACTCCTAACACCCTGTAAGACAGAGTACAACTGCCCCATGTGGTTTCCTAGGCTGTTGTCACCTTCAGGGAAGCAGACTGCCAGGTCCTTCTGCCAGACAGCAGGTGGGAAGGTTCTGACCGCCCGCCTTTTGGTCCCAGCTGAGCAATGCACAATCTCGCTTTTAATAATTCAAGGCATGCCGATGTTTTGCTAAAGCCTCTGGAATTTGACCTTTCTACTAAATTATCTCCTTTGCCCATTCATATATTTTGGGCTTAAGGCATTGGACTACTAACCAGCAGGCTGGAGGTTCAAACCCACCATCCACTCCTGGGAAGGAAGACTGGGCAATCTATTTCTATAGAGATACTGCCTCAGAAGCCCAAGGAGGGGTCGCTATGAGTCAAATCGACTCAACAGCAGTGAGTTAGGTTTTTTTGAGTTATACTTGGAAATAGAATTTCTTCTCAAGTATTTTATTATTTAAGCCCTTTGGTAAGATTACCATTTCCCCACCCCACCCCTCGGTTCTAAGTAAGTGACATTTTTGGACCCTCATAACCTAGTGCTTCCTCTGAGCAAAGCTTAAGTCATTATTTACCTGTCAGCTGGAAAGGATGAAATTCCCTTTTCTTCCCTAGTTACTCATTCTTGTGTGTGGTTAGCAAATAGCATGTGACAGACACCTGTGCTGGCTTCTTGATTTCCCCTCCCCACCCCCCCAGATTTTGACTAAAGGAGAGGTTCAAGTATCCGATAAAGAAAGGCACACACAGCTGGAGCAGATGTTTCGGGACATTGCAACTATTGTAGCAGACAAATGTGTGAATCCTGAAACAAAGAGACCGTACACTGTCATCCTTATTGAGAGAGCCATGAAGGACATCCACTATTCAGTCAAAACCAACAAGAGCACAAAACAGCAGGTGAGTGTCTTCTAGCAGCATCAGAGCTCCCTGTGCAAAGAGTTTTCCTTAAATCAATTATTAAAATAATGCGCCTGTGATTATAAAGTGATGCTACTTGGAAGCAAATCAGTACAGTTTTTTTGTTTTTTTTCTTTTTTGAAGGGAGTGACGAGTTATCAATAGAGGTAACGTCATTTTCTTTTTTTTTTAACCTAAACACAGATAGGATTCTCATCATCATCCAAATGATCCAAAACATACCTTGGAAGATAAAACTTGGATTTTTAAAGGGTCATCTCTGACTGTACTTTTCACATTTTTTTTATTTATATGTAATCATATAACACAAAAGTCACCTTTTCAAAATGTGCATATCACTGATGTGGTCACATTTTGCAACTGTGCCCACGACCTAATTTCAGAACATTTTCATCACCTCAGAGAGAAGCCCAGTACTTGTCAGCCCCAGTACGGCCTCCCTCAAGCCCCTGGCCATCGCATCCTTTGTGTCTCTATGGACTTGCCCGTTGTGCACACGCCATGTACATGTAATCATGCCCTGTGTGGTCTTTCATGTCTGGCTGCTTTTACTCAGCATAATATTTTCAAGGTTCATCCATTGCAGCATGTGTCAGTATTGTATTTTTTTTATGGTTGAATAACCTACCAGCTGCTCCATGGGAGAAAGATGAGGCAGTCTGCTTCCATAAAGGATGACAGCCTTAGAAACCCTATGGGGCAGTTCTATTCTGTCCTCTAGTGGCAATGTGAGTGGGAAATGACTCCATGGCAGTGGGTTGGTTTGGTTTTTTTTTTGTATAAAAACCATTTCATTGGTTATTTGGGTGGTGTTTACCTTCTCACCATCATGAAGAATGCTGCTGTGAAATTCATGACAAGTTTTTGTGTCAACATGTGCCTTCATTTCTCTTGGCTGTATACCCAGGAGTGGAACTGATGGTAACTAGGAGGAACTGGAACCAGCAAACAGTTTCCAAAACAGCTGCAGCATTTTATATTCCCACCAGCACTGGAGAAGGCTTCCAATCTCCACATTCTTATTAGCACTTGCTGTCCTTCTTTCTGAGAATAGCCATCCTGGTGTGTGAAGTGTGAGCTCAATGTGGTTCTGAATTGATTTCTGTCATGGCTAGTGGTGTTGAACATCTTTCCACATGTGCCTATTGGCCATTTGTATATGTTCTCTAGAGAACTGCGTATCCAAATTCTTGGCCTGTTTTTTAATTGTGTTGCCTTTTTATTGTTGAATTGTAAGAGTTCTATATATTCTGAATATTAGGTAGATATATAATTTGCAAATATTTTCTCCCATTCTGTAGGCTGTCATTTCATTTTCTTGATAATAATTTTAAAATACAGAACAGAACCTCAGATTCTTAAAAAAAAAATCCAGACTTACTGGACCAACTAGATAATCCCCAAGGCTGTTACCTTGAGATACTCTTTAAACCTTGAACCAAAACTATCCCAAGGTCACTTAACTTTTAGCTAAGTAACAGGCAGGCACACAGAATAGAGAGTATCAGCTGCAGGTACTGCACTTCTTCAAAAAGCATCTATATGAGACCAGACTGTCAGCATCACTTTAAAACAAAGGTAAGGGGCAGGCAAACTGGAGACAGAACGACCCACGCTGAAGTCACGAGAATGCCGCACATAAGGAAGAGTGTGACCAATGTCACTGAACAACCTGTGTAGAAATTGTTGAATGAGAAACTAATCTGCTATATAAGCTTTCATCAAAAACACAAATACTAACAAAAAAAAAAAGTTAATTCATTTGGATGAAGTCCAATTTATCTTTTTTTTTTTTTTTCCTGTTTATGCCATTGGTGTTCTATCTAAGGAACCATTGCCTAATCCAGCCAGCAATTGATTTATTTTGAATACCTTGTGAAATAATGTGGCGGAAGAACTAAAGAAATTGCACACATTTTCACTTTTGTCTTGACAGGCTCTGGAAGTGATAAAGCAGTTAAAGGAGAAAATGAAGATCGAGCGAGCGCACATGAGACTGCGGTTCCTTCTCCCCGTGAGTGAAGGGAAGAAGCTGAGAGAGAAGCTCAAGCCGCTGATCAAGGTCATAGAGAGTGAAGACTACGACCAACAGTTAGAAATTGTAAGATGGAAATACTGTTACTTGCTACCAAAATTTTTAGCCTCCAGTCCTAACATTTAGAAGGTGTGAATGATAAGATAGATATGTCTGAAAACATCTTTCCTAGAATTAGGTTAAAATATTGAAACCTAAGTGGAACTAAGTTGTAGTTTAAGGACCTTGTGACTGTTTTAGGCCTTCAAACCAATTGAGCCCTGTTCAGTCGTGACTGACAGAGTGACACCAGAATGGACCCAAATTTTTTACATGTGGGTGAAACGGAATGGGAAGAATGAAGAGTCAAAGCCCTGCTAGAAACTCCCTTTTAGAAAACAAAGGCAGCGTGCACATTGTGCAGCAACCAAATCTCGGGCTGAGTTCAAAACAGTGCCCAGTTCAAAGATGGCAGCTGACAACACCACTTTGAAAGTGTGTTGTTCTTCACAGTCCAGGAAATAATCCAGTCTCCTGCATCAGGCTCCTGAAAGGGAGCTCTTCCAACTCCACTATGCTTCTTCCATCTCTCCTGTTCCAGGGCATAATTTTTCCTGTTTCATGTACCATTCCAATCCCCCAAATTGTAAAAATTTAGCTCTGTTCTAGTTTCACTTCCTTGGCCCTGAGTGAACCAGTTCAAAGCCCTGTTTTGGTTTTCAGTTGAGTTATTCATGATTAGATTGTCGATCATGTTCATTTTAGAGGCGAGAACAGATTTTACAGTTGAGCCTTCTGTCATGGGGAAAAAAGAAGAGAGACTAAAAGTTGGACACTTCAGTCACCAGAGAGCCTTTCAAGGCAGCAACACAATCTTCCTGACCCCACACCTTCCGACAGCCAGTCCGGGTCTGTAGGGCTTGGCGGCTTCTCCAGTGTATCACTGGGCTGGGAGCTTGTTAAGCATTGTGAGTGTTCACTCTTAACGGGAAACCACCATCAGACGATCTTTGAAGTTCTAAAATATTTTTAAAACTTTATATATGGTTTCTAAATAAGCCTTTCAGCTTCTTTTTCTTGCAACATGGCTAGAAAGGGATCATTTTACTGTATTTATAAAATTGAGTGAACTTTTGTATGAAAAGGACCAGAGTCTTCTAGTCCAGCCCCTGCTTATACAGCTGAGGAGTCTGGATACACCGTTAAGCAGGAGGGTTAGTGCCTGTCACAGGCCCCTCCCTGGATGTTTGAGGGCAGAGGCTGGAATTGAACCTCACCCATTGCTCATGCATTCTGTTTTGTATTTCACCATAGATCTGTAGCATTCCATCCACATACCCAGGAAGGAAGCTACCACTGGGTTTACTCCATTCTGTCAGCTGTCTTCATGTCAACTGTGTTCACTGTTTCAGGTGTGTCTCATTGACCCAGGCTGCTTCAGAGAAATTGATGAGCTGATAAAAAAGGAGACAAAGGGAAAAGGTTCTTTGGAAGTGCTCAATTTGAAAGACGTGGAAGAAGGCGATGAGAAATTGGAATGACACTCACCAGTCTCTTCTCTCTCAAACACTAAAGTGTTTCCTTTTCCAACAGTACTGTTTTATTTCTGTGGTCTGCCAATTACTTGCTCAGACTATTGGAGAAGTTCCATTTTTGTTTGAAACGTGTATACAAGACGAATTTCCTACAGAAGTTTAATTATGTGGGGTTAATTTTGTGTATTTGTTAATTTGTAGTTTTAGGCTGAAATGGAAATCCCAAGATACAAAGTCTAGGCTAGCATTTTGCTTTCCCATGCCTTTGTAGCTTTCCGAGGTGACAGTTACCTGAGCTCTTGCAGCTGTAAAGGTAACAGGTTATGTGTTCCTTTAAGGTCATTGTGCGGGGGATAGTTCTGTATCACAGAAAGCCCATTTGCTGGAAATGTAGAGATCTGCTGTCTTCTTTATGCTTGCTGAAGTGTGTATGTTGGGGTAACTATCGTGTGGCCTAACAGAAGCTTGAATGACGACTTCCTGATTGTCCGAAAACTAGGTACATGACAACTGTACGGGATGTAAGCAATATTCACGGAACATGCTGCTGTAACCTAGGTGATTCTTGGCAAAAATAAAGTCATTTATTCTAATTCTTAAAGTAGCTGAAATCATAGGTAACCTGTAAAACCACCCTCATTTTTCTTAATCCATGGTCTGTATTGCTAGGCAGCTTCCTAACTCTCTCTACCCTTTAGTCTGTCATAGGGTTGGGGACTAAATAAGGCATTATGCACAGTGCTCAGAACAGGGCCTGTCCTGATCAACATCTGACAGCTTAAAAAAACCAACCCACTGCTGTCAAGTCCTTTGTGACTCATAGTCCTATAGGACCAAGGACAACTGTCCCATAACTTGTTTAAGGCTGTAGTCATTACAGGAGTAGACTGCCATGTCTGTCTCCCATGGAGTGGCTGGCAAGTTCAAACCACTGACCTTTTGGTTAGCAGCAGAGCGCTTAACCACTGTGCGAGACATACACAAACACGTATGATTTAGTGACTGATTGATGACATTCTTAAAGGTGTTCAACTATTGCAACCTTTTCTGAATTGTTCCTCCCTCATTTTCGCTGTCCTCTAAGATCCTATCTAATCTTTCCAGTTGCTGTTGTCATTTGATCCCATATGGGTGGTTATTAAAAGACCATAATGCTCAAGGCAGACTTTTTTTCACTAGATAAGCTAAACTGTTGGTTGGTTTTTAAGAAGACTTCAGGGATATTTATGTTTTAAAGATGATCTTAGGGCAGTAGTTTCAAGGGCTGATCTACCCGGCATGTCCCCAGAAAGTCTGGAGTCTTAATTATTTGAAACTGTGTTCTGCGTTTCCCCTTTTGACCCGGATTCTTCTGTAGACTCTTTGATCAAAATGTTCAGTAATGGTAGCTGGGCACCAGCCAGTCTCATGGCAGAGGAGGCAGTTGTTCACAGATGCCAAGCCACACGTTCCATATTCTCTTGTTCCTGACTCTCCTGTCTCTTGTTCTGGGTGAACAGACCAATTGTTGTGCCTTGGATGGCCCTTGCAAGCTTTTAAGATCCCAGGCACTACACAGTGTACTAGGAGGTGGAACAGAAGCACTAAACATGTTATTGGGCCAATTAACTGGGATGTCCCATGAAACCTTGACTGTAAATCTCCAAACCAAGAAACTAAATCCCATGAGGTGTTTGGTTGTACATAAGCAGCCTCAGAAGCTACTCTCTTTGATTCTCATTTGTAGTTGTAAATAAATCGATCACACAACTTTTATCAGTTCAGTTTTTACAGGTGTATGACTAACAACAACAGTCATCTGCTGTGTAATCCTACCCTTAATTCAATTAGTCCATCAAGATTAACACCCTTTTTCCCTCTCATCCCACCCCTGGTAACCACTAATAAACTCTGGTCTCCATACGTTTGCCTCGTCTTGTCTTTCTATACAAGTGAGGTCATACACATACTGCATTCAGTGTGATGTCTTCAGGTTCCATCCTCCCTGTAGCACGCAAGTATCAAGACTTCATTTCTCCTAATGGCTGAGTAGTACACCCTTGCATGCCTTGACTTAATGCTGTAACGAACATTGGTGCACAAGTGTCTGTTTTTAAGTCTCTGCTTTCAAGTCTTTTGGGTATATACCTGGGCGTGGAATTGCTGGGTCATACGGTAGCTGTAGGAGTTCTGTGGTGTAGTGCCTAAGGCATTGACTGCTAACCAGAAGGCTGGCGGTTCAAACCCATCAGCCACTCCTTAGAAGGAAGGTTGGGTAATCTATTTCCATAGTGATACCACCTCAGAAATCTAAGGAGGGGTCACTATGAGTCAGGTCCGACTTGACAGCACAACAACATAGTAGCTCTATTTTTAGCTTTTTGAGGGACTGCCCCACTGTTTTCCACAGGGGCTATACCATTTTATATTCCTACAGCAATGGATGAGTTCCAGTTTTCCCATATCCTTGCCAAGATTTGTTTATTTTCTGATTGTTTTTTTCTTAGCCATCCTACTGAAAGTGTTATGGCATTTCATTGTGGTTTTGATCTGCAATGGAAGCAGCAGTCAGGAAATACCCAGTATTGCACTGGGTAAATCTGCTGCAAAAGACTGCTTTAAACTGCTGAAGAGCAAAGATGTCTCTTCGAAGACTAGCGTGCACCTAACCCAAGCCATGGTATTTTCAATCGCCTCATGCGCATGTGAAAACTGGACAATGAATAAGGAAGACCAAAGAAGAGTTGAAGCTTTTGTGTTGGGTTGGTGAAGAATATTGAAAGTACCGTGGACTGCCAGAAGAACTAACAGATCTGTCCTGGAAGACGTGCAGCTAAATGCTCCTTGGAAGCAAGGATGGCTGGACTTCATCTCACCTACTTTGGTCATGTTGTCAGAAGGAACCATTTCCTGGAGAAGGATACCATGTGCGGTAAAGTGAGGGTCAGTGAAAGAGGGGAAGGCCCTCAACGAGAAGGACTGGCAGAGTGGCTGCTAAGGTACAGCAAGGATTGTGAGGCTGGCACAGGCCTGGGCAGGGTTTCGTTCTGTTATACATAGGAGTGCGATGAGTCAGAGCCAAATTGACAGCACCTAACAACAACGGTAATGACGCACAGCGTCTCCTCCTGTGTTTGGTGTCCATTAGAATCTTCTCTTTGTTGAAATGTCTGTTTAAGTCCTTTGCCCATTTGATTTTGTTGTTGTTGAAGTTTTATTTGTATTTTGGTTATTAGCTTCTTGCTGGATATATTGTTTCCAAAGATACTCTCCCAGTCAGTAGGTTTTCACTTTTTTGGTAAGCCCTTTTGACAGTTTTTCATTTTCCTGAGGTTGCATTTATTTATGTTATTTGTGGCTTTGTTAAGATATTAGATAATCCACTGGTGAAAGCCTGGCCTGAAAGTGTTGCCCTGCTTTTCTCTGAAGATTGTGTGTGTGTTTAGCCTTTTAATTTCTAAGAAAACACTCAACCATACATACTTTATACAAAAAATTACAAAGATCCCTTTGATACGTGGTATAGTACTCATGTAAGAACTAGGAAGAGCTGTAATTTATCTGCTACATGAACTGCAGTGTGCATAAAGTCTGCAAGGAATCACCCCTTAAGGAAAATGCTTTAAAACCCACCAGAGAACTAGTCCACGGAACTACTGATTTGAAGATCACTGTAAACGGCCATCACTGTAAACCAACAACTCAAGTATATCTAGTCGAGAGCATCATGGCTTCCTCTCTAACAGTCACATAGGGCCCTTTAGGTATCTTCCACTCTTTTGCCACGTCCTTCTGGATCAGATTTCCTGGCATTATGGAAGTCTTGGGGGTTTCCCCAGTCTCTGTCAGTCCAGTAAGCCTAGTCTTCTTTATGACTGAGCTCTGGTCATATTTCTCTCCCATTCTGTAGAGGATCTTCTGTTGTGGTCCTTTCAGAATGGTCAGTGGTAGTAGGTGCACCATCTAGTTCTGGTCTCAGGGTCATTGAGGCTTGGGGTTCAAATGGTCCATTAGTCCTTTGGACTAACTGTTCCTTGTATCTTTTGATTTTCTTCACCCTTCTTTGCTCTGGGTAGGGAGATACCAAAAGCACCTCAGATGGGCACCCAAAAGTTTTTAAGACCTCAGGTGCTACTCACCAAAGTAGGATGTAGAACACGCTGTCATAATGTCCCAACTTTCATTTTGAATTTTAATGATTTGAGTCTTTTTTTTTTTTTTCCTTTGCCAGTGCAACTAAAAGTTTGTCAATTTTGTTGACTGTTTCATAAAATCAACTTTTGGTTTCATTGATTGTCACTATGTTTTCTTTTTTTTAGATCTCCATTCTAATCTTTATTTCCCTCTTTCTGCTAACTTTGGGCTTAGCCTGGTCTTCTTTTTCTAGTTCCTCAAGTTGTTCAACTGAGTTATTGAGATCTTCTTTTTTAAGGCATGCTTTACCACCTATGAAATTTCCTTCAGCACTGCCTTTCCTGCACACCAACAGTCTTGATAATGTTGTTTTTATTTTCATTTGCCTCAATATTTTTTTCTCTTGTGATCTGTTTGGCCATTGGTTAAGTGTTAAGAGTATGTTGTTTAATTTCCATATTTGTGAGTTTTTCAGTTTTCTTGGTTACTGATCTATAGCTTTATTTCATTGTGGTCTGCAGTTACTTTGTATGGTTTCAACATTTTAAAACACTGTGACTGTTCTGTAGCCTAAAATACAGTCTATCCTGGAGAATGATCTATATACACTGGCGAAGAGTATGTATTGTGCTGCTGTGGGATGCAGAGGTGTATACATGTCCACGAGTTCTAGTTGGTCTGTGGCGGTGTTCAATCCTTCTATTTCTTTATTAATGTTCTGTCTAGATGTTCCCTCCATTATTCACGGTGTATCGAAGGGTCCAACTATTGCAGAACTATTTCTCCTTCCAAATATGTAATGGAGTCATTTGTGCCCCCCACCCAAAAATGTTGATGTCCTAACCTTTGTTCTCATGACTAGTAACTAGTCCCTCTTTGAACACAGTATCAGTTAAGTCATACTGGAGGAGAATGGGTTCTACCCCACTTCCCTGAGTGTCATATAAAAGGGGAGCAGGTATAGACTGTAGACGGGGAAGATACCACGTGAGGATCTGTCAACGAGCAAAAGCAGGCCAAGGGCTGCTGGCAGAGCAAGAAACCAGGAGAAAAGCATGAAGAGTGCCCCTCTCAAAGCCCCCAGAAGGCACTGATGTGGCTAAGTTCCTGGTTTGGAGGTCTAGTCTCCAGAACTGTGAGGAAATAAACTTCTATTTTTTTAAAGCCAGTGTTTTTGAAACTTTAGACTGCCTTCCATTATTAGTACAGTCAATTTAATGGATGAAGCCATTTTTAAAAATTAAAAAGACTACAATTTTTAAGTATCAGTGTGTGCTGTATAAAGTGAGGACAATTATCACAATTTATGCAGCTTGTTCAGTTATATACATGTCCTTGCAGAGACTGGTTCCCATCTATGCGTGACGAGAAGCCACGGCCCAAGCAGCAGCTTAGACACAGCACAGACTGCCTTCCATCTATCCTCACTGTCCTCACCCCCTGCCTCACCGATCACCAACAACTAGCAAGGTGTACGACATTTAGGGCCTTGAGGGGTGAAAAGGTGGGCTCACAGACCACCAGAGAAGGGTTTCAAGACAGCAACTATGCTCACAATGAGCCTGACTGGCCTCTGGAGGGCTCCATCCTGCCTTTTTGTAACTGTCGCTTGGTTGGGAGTCTGAGGGCGCTAAAAGCACACAGCTTTAAAGCACAGTCTCTCATTCGGCGGGAAAACTTACTTACTGTGTGTCAGATTTTGCACAGCTATCTAGATGTGCACTCTTATTCTTCATGGGCTGGACCTGAAACCCCACATACAAATACACGTGAGTACAAGAAGCACGTGTGAACAGCACACAGTATCGCGAGCACAGTGTTCAACCAGTTAACAGACCCAAACCTTTCCAAAGGCAGGAGGGGCTGAAAGAGGCTTCAACAAAGCTTGCTGAGGTGCTGCGTTCCTGCAACGAGGTTCCACAGGCCTTGACACTGACCTCTACATCCCCAGCACCTGCTGGGTGCTGAGGGGAAGGTCAGAGCCTCTGCTCTTGGAAACAGGGAAGCACTCGCGTTGGGGACCATGCTCTCATTGTAGCCGTAGACACCGTAGAGGGTAAACCGTCCTGGGAGAGGACTTCAACAACAGACAGAGGCTCTGTCACGGGACACAGGCAGCTAGCAGCTCGTTCTGGCTAACTCCAGCTTAGTGCACACGGCGTCTGTGTAACTGAGAAGGTGTAACTGAGAATGTGTAACTGAGAAGGGTGTTGTTATGGATTGTGTTTCCCTCGCAAAGATCCCTGTTGTAAATCCTCATCCATACACATGTGGATATAACCCTATTAGGGAACAGGGTTTCTTTTGTGATGTTCACAAACCCGTATCCTCATAGGGTATGTCTTAAACTGATCACTTTTGAGATTCAAAAGAAGCAGGATTGATCTTGCCCCAGCACTAGCAGCAAAGTTCAATAAGACAGAAAATAACAAATGCTGGCAAGGATGCAGAGAGATTGGACTCTCATACACTGCTGGTGGGACTGTAAAATGGTACAACCACTATGGAAAGCAGTATGGCAATTCCCTAAAAAGTTGGAATTAGAAATACCATTTGACCCAGCCATTCCTATAGTAGGTATATATCCTAAAGAAGTGAGAGCCATGACAAGAGCAGACATATGCACACCCATGTTCATCACAGCACTATTTACAATAGCCAAAAGATGGAAACAACCTAGGTGTCCATCAGCTGAGGAATGGATAACAAAACTATAGTACATACACACAATGGAATACTATGCAACCCTAAAGAATAATGTAGAATCTGCAAAACACTGCATAACGTGGATGAACTTGGAGGACATTATGCTGAGTCAATCACAGAAGGAAAAATATTGTATTAGTCCGTTATTGTAAAAAGTCAAGGAAAGGTTCATATATGGAAGGAAATTTTCTTTGCTGGTTACCAGGGGTGGGAGGAGAGGGGAGGGAACACTGTTAGTAGGTAGAGACAAGTATTGATTTGGGTGAAGAGAAGGGCAATGTACCAAATGTGAGTGATCAACATGGTGGCACTGAGGAAGAGGAAGACAGAAGAGAGGTACATGGGAGGTACAGACAACAAAGATGAACCCTTTTGCACATACAGTATGGTGTTGTCAGTGAAGGCAAACATGGATATACGGGTGGTTAGATGAGTGGGCAGGCTGAACTATTAGGTATGTCTAGGCAGGGGAAAGTGTGCCCAAGACCATGTTGGTTGGCAGACAATGTTTCTACAAGTGTGTTTGTATGTTCTCTAAGAATTCCCAGGTGTATAGTAGAGCTGACAAAGGACAAGGTTGTAGTCACTTCTTGGCCACAGTTGGCTACCCAGAGGGAACAAGTACTTGGACCTGTGGCCTCAGGACCATGGTCACAGGCGACACCAAGCTCAGTTGGTGTAATATACTACACAAAAAAACATTGTTTCACCTCCTACTCTGGCGAGCAGCGACTAGCATCTTAAAAGCTTGCAAGCGGCCATGTAGATGCAATGATGGGTCTCTCCTCATCCAGAGCAAGGAAGAATGAAGGAAAACAAAGAAACATGGAAACAGTTGGTCCAAGGGATCGATACACCATGTGATCCTCAGTCTACATTACTATGAGATCAGAGAGGGTCCTGGCTATCACTGTCAACCACTTGGAGGGGGATCTATGTAGGAGATCCTGGACAGAGTGGGAGAACAATGTGGAACAAAACTCAAAATCATTTGAAAAAAAAAAAGGACCAGGTTTGCTGGTCTGATAGAGCCTGGTGGAACCCCTGAGACTATGGCCCCTAGCTGCCCTTCAGGTCTGGAACTGAACCCACACCTGTGGCTTCCAGCCAAACAAGACAAGTGTATGAGCTGAACATTTACATTTGGTAGATACACTCCTTGTAGAGATGAATCATGGGAGAGTAGAAGGGCTGTGTATGCACAGGGAGACAGCTCCAGGGGCAGGAGTGCATGGAGGGAAGGACACAGGGAAGAGGTAACTACACGGAGAATATGGAGGGGAACTGTTGCATTGTGGGAAACTGCAGTCAATGTCATGAGACAAAGTATATGTGAACTGCTGTATGGAAGATGAATTTGCTCTGTAAACTTTGATCAAATCACAATAAAATTTAAAAAAAAAGAAAAAGTTTCACACTTATTCAAATGCTCCCTACTGCTGTGTATGACTTACTTGTCCAGAGCAGGGTCAGGGTCAGGTCTGTAAGCACTTGGTCTAGTCCACTACACGAGGGTTTGCACTCTCACGAAGAAGACAAGTGCTCAGAGAGGGCACTGAACACTGCCCACTCCTCATCCTGACGACAACTGACACTTCCAGACGGCAGCATGCAGAAAGCCCTCGCCTCCTCATTCTGAGTACCTTGCCTTAGAAAACACCCATCCGGCTGAAGGAAACAGAGACACGCCAAATAAATTCTGATGTTTTATTCTGTAAAGCACATAGCACATATTTCAAACACGGAAAATTAACCTGGGAAGGAAGGCCTTAATACATCAGCTACTGACCATCATGCAACAGGGTGAGTGAGATGGATCTGCTGGCCCTCAGTGCCTGCAGGAGGGCTGAAAACCCAGGATGCCTGGAATCCCTACAGACCGCCACAGGAAACACAACAGAAATGGCAGGTTCCTGACGACGACGACTTACACACAGAATCAAAACTGATTCAAGTCATACAGTGAAAGGCAAGAGGGAAAAAGGAAAGAGATCAATATGATCTGAAACCACCACTTTAACAGGAAGTTGCTGACCTTTTATGGAACCTCCCAGTACAAGATGCCCGAGGACGAGCCAGTGCTCCTGTGTGTGGCCACCCTTGAATGGCAGACGGCCCCGTCCGCCACAGAATCCTGAGGTCCACCGGCAAGACCCAGCTAAGGGCTGGGCCATGTCCTTCACGTCCAGATGCAAACAGTGCCTGGAGGTCCCGAGACCCAGGGACTGTCTTCACAGGGGTCCCAAGGCTCCGCCCCACCCACCCTTCCTGGCACACCCAGGAAGTTTCTCCACCACCTTTGAGAATTACCTGCTAGGGTGAGCGTGGCCTTAAAGCGTGTGTCCTAGCCTCACGATCAGTCATACCGCCCAGGCATTTGGCACTTCCTTTCCTTATGCCTAACAGTGTTCGTCCTCCCCCTGGCCACAGATTCCAGCCATTCCCTGTAATTAAATCAAGGCTCGTTAATATTGGCAACAGGCTGGAACGCACAAACCAGGGAAATTGACTTTTCTCACCTTTCTCCTCCCAGGTCACTCTGCGAGTTATAAATCTAGTCCCAGATTCCACTTCACTGGGGTCTTTTACCAGCCCAGCAGCTGATTCATCTGAAAGTGGATGGTCTTAGTGATATGCGTGCTGCCAGAAGCCAATCCAAATGGCTCTCAATCTTGTCTCCTAAGAGTCTCAAAGTCTCCCGAGCAAACAAAATTAGCAAGTTACTCATGCACGGTGTGAGCGACTTGTGCAAAACACCACCTAAGCAAATACAACTACTACTGAGCCTGCAATGCACTAAAAAGAACAAGGCATCAACACAGCCGGTCACTACGGTGACTGTTTGAACAATCTTCCAGAAAAGCCTACATATGCTCTCCATTCAAGGCCTGGGACGAGATGTGCTAGGCCAGTGTATTTCATACTGCAGGAACTGGTTCTAATTTAGAACAGGCCACAGACCTAGAGCGAAGGGGAGACGTGCAGACAGTCACGTCTGAAGTTTTAACTGCCCTTCTGCTATCGCGTTGCCTGCGAGAACACAAAAGTCCTAAGGACAATGAGTTATTAAGGCAACCAGTGGTTAAAACACGTGGGAAACCCTGACATATCTCAACTCCCAGAAAGCTTAGACGAAAGAAAACTGGGGAGGGGAGTAATGGGAAGAGTACAAGTAACAGGAAAAGGCTACAAAGAAAATGCACAGATTTTCGTTTGCTTCTTTGTAACGCAGATGGAGTAAGCACAGAGGAACCAGATCGTAGCGGCATCAGCGGAAAGAAAAATGCTTTTGGGCTTCCCTGAAGAGCGGCCAATCGGAATTGGCCTTTCAAAACTTCACAGGCAGTGTTTTCAGAACGTTACCGACACACTAAACGCCACTTTCCTTCTTAAGACAGTTGTATAAAACCAAACGCCAGCGTACGCGCATGCGCGAGAACGCTCCACCGCTCCCCCCCCCCCCTGTTCAAAACGAGCAACGCTTTCCTGACGGTGAGACGACTCAGTCTCCCTTTTGCACAGTTTTCTGCATTCCAGAAACTGAACACCTAATTTCTTCTCTACGCCAGAGCCGTCTGAAGGCTCCCCAGGGGTGCAACGGTTAGCGCTCGGCTGCCAACAGGAAGGTCGGCAGCCCCAGTCCCCAGCGGGGGAAGGCCTGGTGCTGCGCCCGCCGCGGAGGTCCGGCCTAGGAAACCCTGAGGTGGCTCTGCTCTGTCCAGTGGGGCCGCTGGGCGGAGCCGAGTCGGTGCTGCCCAACAGAGCCATGTACTGAATGCGCCCAAGCGCTTCTGAGCGAGGAAGCTGCTTCAGCTCTTGTGACGGCGGGAAGGGCGGCAGAGGGGAGAACACAGACAGGGCCGTGCTGTGCGACCTGGACCAGCGCAGGCTCCTCGCTGTCCGTGTGGAAAATGAACCTTAGACCTTCACCACGATCGTGACTTTTACATATTTCACTTTTACTCAGGAGAAAAGCACACATCTGCCCTAACTAGAATAGTATTAAAATGTCACTATTTTATTTTCTTAAAAAAAAAAAAAAACTTAGAAAGATAGGTATGTTTCCTTGCAAGCAAAATGGAGAATGCATTATCCTTGTTACTAAGATCATGAAGCCACAGACACATCAAATCCACAGAACGGATTGGTGGCTTTGGAGATGCAGCAGCCTATCAAAGGTGCAGATTGGTTCAGACATTCTGTACATTGTGGGCAGAACCACAGCGGACCTCAGCCCGGCCAACAGCGGGGTGCCTCGGGGACCTTGGGGAAGCCATCATGACCCTGTCCAAGGCCTGGCGATCCACACGCACTCCCCAGCGCTCTCTGTAGACACGCAGGCCAAGCCCACCAGAGAGGCCAGTGGGTCCTGGCCGCACCCAGTGCAAAGCACGTGCATCATCGGACCAATGTCGAATCAGTTTTTATAAATATGTACAAATCAGTTACAGGCACTTGAAATGTCTTTGGCTGCAATAACCCAACATTGCAAGACAGCGTGTCCACAGAGCGTCCAGGCCCAGGCTGGGTCCAGCAGGCAACGATTATGGTTCTCTTGGTCTCGCAGAGAAACAGGAGCCAGGCATTAGGCTTCAGCCAAAGCCACCTGGAAGAGAGTAGGACAAGCAAAGCAGTCACACAGAAGGCCAAGCAAGTCGACCCCTCTGGCCCCTCGGTGGGCCCCACTCGACACACACAGACCCCACCAGCCCCTCAACATGAAACCTTAAGCCAAAAATATCCCCTGAAGTCGTCTTAAAACCAAACAATCTTTTAGCTAACTGGTGACAAAGGCCTGCCTGGAGCGTGGTGCTCTTTTCAGATCTATCCACGTGGGATCAAAGTGACTACAGCCACACTGACTTGGAAAAGGAGGGTGCGAATGTAGCACACCTCAAAGCATGGCGTCACTGTCACTGAAATGGAGGACCTAGCGTCCATGTTGCTGTGTATATTCTCAACAACAACAAAACAATAATAAAAAAATAATGAAAAGGGAAGAAAGCCTCTAGGCAGTCAGACGCGGCCGCCCTCCGCCAATCACCTTCTCGGGACAGAACTCAGGGTTGCTCGGGCGCAGTTTGCTAGGTCTGCCTCTGATGACGGCGTAGCAGAACATGGTTATCACCATCACGAAGAGGAAGTAGCTGGTATGCATGAGGTGCAGGTTTATTAATGAGCGATCGTCCTGAACAGAGGGGAGAGAACACACACGTATGCGCTGAACTGACGGAAGGCTCCTGAGCCAGGCCCACAGCCCGCAGGCGGCTGCCTCGCTGAGTGTGGGGCTGGGATGGGAGGCTGCTCCTTCTGGCTCCTAACCTGTCCCAGCTAGATGTCACGGTGTGAAGCTACCGTGTTCCTAACGCCTTCCTAACACTGTCCTCTGCTCTGGCCGTGGTCCTCCACGCTGCCCGACACATACACCCCCCGCAGGCCCAGCATCCGTCTGTCACCCTGCTCCTCTGAATACAGCCCCTCCCTCTGCCTGCACCCGGGTGCATGGCCAACCGTCCCGCCTGCGTTCCTGCCTCCCCCACCAGAACATCACCCGTCAGGAGCCAGCACCCTCCTCCTGCCTCTCCAGCTTCCACAAGTCCATGAGTCACCCCTCTCTGAACTCCCACATACAGCTGACTCCAGGCACCGTCAGGTGCCCGCGATCCCTGACGTGTATCCGTTCCCTTCCTCCTCAGAATGCCAGTCTGCACATCAGGCCCAAGGAATGAGAAATGTCGCCTGACCGGCCCTGCATGGCTCCTCCAACAGACACATGTGGGCCCACCAGCCTTAACACACACTTCACAAGCCCAGGGAGGCCAAATGTGGGTGGTGACCTGCTCACCCGAGGAGAGTCTCACTCACTCAGCTAGGCACCCATCAACCTCCACCCACCATCAGTCTGGTCTCCACTGCTCACTCCAGCAGGCCCCTGGCCTAGCAACTTCCACAACCTGATAAAAAAGAGATAGAGGAAAAAGGAAAAGGCCAAAGAGAAATCCACCCTAAAACTGCCATGAAAAAGAAAGGCAAGGCACTTACAGGCACACCTCACTTTACGCACTTTGTTTTACTGTGCATGGCAGACACCGGGCTACAAACAGGAGGCCCGGGGCCACCCACGTCAAGCAAGCCTCTTGGCGCCATTTTTCCAGCAACATGTGTTCACTTCGTGTCTCTGGGTCCCATTTTGCTCCTTCTCACGTTTTCATCATGCAATTGCACACTTAATAGACCAGAGCGCAGTGCGAGCATAGCTTTCACACACACTGAGAACACACAGAGAAGAGGTGCGTGCGACTCACTCCACGGCGGTGGTCTGGAACCACACCTACAGTCTGAGGTCTGCCTGGAGGGAGTATGGCACAGCCTCTTAAGAGCTCAGCTTCCATACTACCTGCGAGACTAGATTACGGTGTCTTCCTCCCCCTTCCTCTTCGCCAAATCCTCACCATCTAACCAAGGCTTCGTCTCTTTAAGCCTCTTTAGGTTTTTTCTAAACTCCCAGCAGCACTCTTTAGTGCTCCCGTGGACACTAAGCCCATAGTCTGCTGTGAATGTCTGTCTGTGAGAGGCAATACTAGCTCCTTGAGGACCACACAAACATCTCTTGTAACCCCTGTGAGTAAGGGACACAGCAGCAGCTCAGTAAAGCAGGAAAGGAAGAAGGGGACCCATTTTCTTAATCAAAAGTGTGGTAGGTTTTTCCAAGTCTCCACCACTCCACCTCGTCTCCTATCTCCACTGGCAATCTAGATGGGGTAAGCCAACACAAGGAGTTCAACAGGGCCAGCTCTAGGCGTTCCGCCACGTGCTCACCCGGATGCAGGCGCACACACACACGGTTTTTCTCACTTACGTCTGGAACAATAACTGTGAGCTTGGGATTCAATGCATGATAGACTTTGCCGATGGCTCCCTTGTAACACCAGAAAGGGTTGTAGTCCTGAGCGTACTTGGTGTTGGCATCTCTGGCCGTTGTGAAGATCTTGTACCAGAGCGTGGCATTGCTGTACGTGTCGGGGACACAGTGCGGTGGCTGTCTGCAGGGGGAGAGGCAGACACAGGTGCTCAGTGGCCAGAGACACTGACTCCCCAGCCCCTACCTGCCTGGCACCTGGCACTATGCTGAGCATAGCAACACATGTGGAAAACCGGGGGGGGGGGGGACTGACTGCCATCAAGTCAATCCGACTCAGAGCGACCCCCATGGGATTACAGACGCAGACCGTCTCATCTTACCTCCATGGAGCAGCTGGTGGGTTCAAACCACCGACCTTTTGGTTAACAGACAAAATGCCTTAACCACTACACCACCATGTGGAAAAGAGGCATTAAATAAGACACAAACATGTTTCTCTTGTGATAGACGTTATATTTTTAGTTTGAGGCTGTGATAGTTGGAGCTGTGTGTCAACTTGACTGGACCACAATTCTGTGTGGTTTAGCAATTGTGATGTGGGTTGTTCAAATGATGGGATCAGATGTATATGTTTTGAGCAGCCAATCTGTTGAAAGGGAGTTTCCCTAGGGGTGTGGCCTGCTTCCAGTATATTTATGGACATCCTGGGATAAGAGACACTCCTCTGTGGATCGGGATTCTGTTGTGCTGCCTACAACTGTCCCTGAACAAACGATCCACCATTCGGCCCGGAGATCTTGGACTCGTCATTCGTTGGATTCAACAGCGGGTGTACTGCCTGCCAACCTTGAGCTCCTCAGCCCCTGCAGCTGCAAGACTCAGGAAAAGCCTCCACCCTGACGTTTGATCCAAGAACTTGGGACTTGCCAGCTTCTCTAAGTGTGTGAGCCATTTTCCTAAGATAAATTTCCCTCTCTCTCTAAATATAAGCTTTACTGGTTGTTTCTCTAGACAACCCAGTCTAACACAGAGGCTTTAAAAAAAATAATAAAATAAAATAACAGAAAAACAAATTTGTCCTCGTTGTTGTCAGGTGCTGCCGAGTCGGTTTCAACTCAGAGTGACCTCGTGTCCAACATATGGGCACGCCGCCCGGTCCGCACCGTCCTCACAGTTGTCGCTATGCTTCGAGGAGCTGTTGCAGTCACTGTGTCCATCCATCTCACTGAGGGTCTTCCCTATTTTCATTAATCCTCTACTTTACAAAGCATGACGCCCTTCTCTGGAACTGGTCCCTCCTGACACCGTGTCCAAAGTTTGAGAAACAAAGTCTCACCATCCCCCCTTCTAAGAAGCATCCTGGCTGTACTTCGCCAAGACAGATTAGCTTGTTCTTCTGAAGTCCATAGTATATTCAATATTCCTTCAATACTGAAAAGAAATAGATACCTGACATTAAGGTGCTTGGGTATTAAATTCTGGACTTCAGAATTCAATGTGTTTTTACAGAGAAAGAGGGCTTTGCTCCTTTTAAGTCTGTTTTCTCAAATTATCTAAATTTTTGGTCACAGCTGAAGGTTTTACACATAGACTCCCCATTGGCTATTAATTCAGCACCTTAAGACTCATCTGATCTTGCCCTGCAACCCTCGAAATGTCCAAAACAGATCAATCCTGGGATAACTGTTCTTATTCAAAAAGGATTCACTATAGGATTCTTTTAAATAAGCTGCATCTTGTGCGTTTCACGTATTTATTTATAGATCCAGGGGCCCTGCCGGCTTAGCAGTTAAGCACTCAGCTGCTAAGTGAAAGGTTGGTGGTGGTTCGAACCCACTTGCCGCTCTGTAGTACAAAGATGAGGCAGTGTGCTTCTGTAACAATGACAGCTTTAGAAACCCTACGAAGCAGTTCCACTCTGTCCTCTAGGGACGCTGTGAGTGGGGATCAACCCTGTGGCTACCGAGTTTGGTTTCTTATTTATTCATGGATCATTACTTCTTTACAGAGAAAAGAGAGGCCAGTAAGAAAACTTAAAGGCAGAGCAGTAACACTGATTGCCCCTCAAGGAAACTGAACATGTCAGAAAAGCAGTGGCTGAACTCCTGGAAAACGACTGCACGTACAGCCCTCACTATGGATAAGGAAGGTGCCTTACTTAGCACTCTTTCTGCTCATCTCCGTCCATCAGCCCAGAATTGGCTCAAAGGTACGTGACTGTGACGTGCTGCTTCTCCTCTCACGGGAAAGTAGCCTGAAAACATCCAGTACCACGCTCCACTACCTGGATGAAGCACTAACCTGACTTTCACATGCACAAGTTCTGCCTTTGTAACTCTAAATGAAACAGCATCATCTGTCAGACAGACCTCAACAGCAGTTACTGTACAGAGTCCAGCAATGCCAGCCCTGAGGACTCCCGTGGGAGCAGCCCACTCACACTCGCGGGACACTGCGCTTCACACTCACAGCCACAGGGCTCGGGCTCCACTTACACAGTGACAGGAAACACACCGAGGGCAGCGGTGAGTGTCATGCAGGCCGTGAACACCACCTGCTCACAGTGCCCATGAAGCACACAGTCGTCAGAGCTCCAGGCCGCAGGCAGTGTAAAGGTGATGTTGATCTCCTCGTGGGCCTCCCTGCCTACAAAAGAGAAATATTCACACTCGTTTTACTCTCTGGGATGTGAAGGCCCGAAATCAAAGCACCGAGAAGTCACCGACCAGGCTGGATGCCCGCCTTCACGGAGTTTCAGAACAACAGACAGACATGCCAGCAGGACACCAGTCCCAGACCAGAGGACGAGGCCTGCTCAACCAGGAGAGCCACAGCGTGGCACAGGGAGAGAGGCCACTTGTCAGGCAGGCCCAGAAATGCCCAGCGGGAGCCCAGGCACCATCCAAGCTGGTGCACTTGGGCAGGGTGAACGATCGTCAACACTGGCTTAGCATCTGCACAGCACATGCACCATTCGGAACCTGCTTCTATTTCTTCTTAAAATTCACCGCTGTTCACAAGGAGACAGCTCAGGGGGCAGGGGTGCATGGAGGGATGGACACAGGGAAGAGGTGACTATCAGGAGGAAGTGGGAGGGGAGCTGTTGCATTGTGGGAAATTGTGGCCAATGTCATGAGACAAAGTGTATGTGAAATGCTGTATGGAAAGTGAGTTTGCTCTGTAAACTTTCACCCAAATCACAATAAAAAAAAAAAAAAAAATCCACCACTGTGCCCTGCACACGTCCAACGCATCCCGGCTCCCTTCTGAGGGTCCGAGGGTTTAAGCTTAAGAAGGCCCTCAAACTCTGGAAGTGACAGAGCTTAAACAGAAACCCAGGCCACCTAACTCCACAGAAGATGACAGTCCACTTTTCAGCAAGTTGTCGTTACCTCGACAACCATGGGAACAGCTCTCACCTGCCAACGGGAGGCTGACAGGCCCATGTCCCTTCAGGGACTTTAAAAGGCTCCTGGCAGTCAAAGAACCCACGGTTACTCCTCAACGGCCCAGGCCTCCTGCATGAAGCTATTCCGACTATTCTAGCCTCTGCTGCTTCCTTTCCTTCTCCCAAATCACTTACAGTTGGTCATAGGCTGAGAAGGGGTCAAAGGACGGTGCTCAATGCTTAGAGGTGTTCATTTTTAATGATTTAACAAACATACAGCACCTCCTGGGTACTATTCAAAGGAACTAGTCTAAGGGCTTGGTAAATATCTATTCACATGATCCTTGTCTCTCTGAGAATCCCAAAATCCCACAGGGAAGGCACTGGGTCTCAAGCTTTTCCTAGTTCTTCCCAGCAACTTGCATAGGGCTGACCAAACGCTGGCTTTCAAACATTTGTAGACCAACAACAAAGTTTGTAGGAAGTATTAGAAACACAATAGGAAACACCTGAACTACAAATTGTTTTTATTAAGTAAATATTAAGGCCAGAACCAAGGCCTCACTTTCTCACTCTTACATGTTTTTATTGAGAGCCTACTTGGTGCCAACCATGTTGTTATTAGTGGCAATATTGCCTCCCTTGTTTTATTAATTATTACTATTATTTTTAAGTGTTATTTTATTGTGGTTCCATCTTGACAGTATGTAGTTGAAACTCAACCAAAGGAGACACACAGGTGGACATTACAAACAGCACAGAAAGTAAAACCCCAGGAAGCAGCACTCGCTGCCGTGACAGCTGCCGGACAAAGCCCGGAAGGGGCCGCCTCGCTCACATACCTGACAGTCCAATCTGATGCCCCAAGATGGTCGAGTGCAGGTGGGTGACGTTGCGAGAGTACCCTCCAAAAGGTCTGAGCGGGTCCAGGGTTAGCGTGATGGCCACAGAGATGTTCACCGGGCCAGAGTCCTCCAAGGCCTGGGGAGACTGGGTGGACACCCTGGCCTGCCCGCTGGTCAGCGTGCTTTCCGGGGTTGTGGTGTCATTCGTGAGGTGCTTCAGCGTTTCGTTCTCTGATACACACAGGTCCAAGTCATTAAACCGCAGCAGGAAAGTGTTCCAGTCCTTTGTAAAATGCAGCAGAGAGAACAAGGTGTGAGAGGCCCAAGGGCCCCACCGCAGGGACATAGCCATGGGTTTTGGCGTGGTGGCCCCCAAGTCCCCCAGCACAGGGACACAGCCACGGGTCTCAGCGAGGTGACCCACAAGTGACCCACCACAGGGACATGGCCACGGGTCTTCGTGAGGTGGCCCCAAGTGCCCCACTGCAGGGACACAGCCTTGAGTCTCGGTGAGGCATCACACCCTAACAGGAGAACCAGAGCTCATGGTCAAGTGTTTACAAAGAGCAATGACAATACAGCCGTCATCCCCTTGCACAGATATTTGTCATCTAAGACAGGAACACTTCACTGACGTGAGATATTAAATAAGCTGAAATTAAACCAACATATGCAAGAAAATATGTAAACTACAAACAGCACAGTACAGAAAATGGCCTGGCTCAGAATCTAACGTTACACCCCTGAAGAGGCATAGTAAAACATTAGGAGAATCAACCCAAACACACTGAACAGTTGGGGTTATTTTTTTTAAAAATAAGGCTGCCCTACAATAATTCCTCAAAAGGCCCCTTCCAGACCCCTTCCTTTCTGTTTAGAACGGGGAACAGCAGAAGTACCCACACTCACGGGGCATTCCTTTTCCCTCATCGTGGACTCCAGTCCACCTTAAAGGAGGTACAACTTCCAAAGGAAGGAGAAGAGTTATTCCAAGGCTTCTCTTAACACACACCACCTACGCCATGACTGAAACGGGGCGCACACTCCTGGCACACGAGCTGGTTCTGTTGTGGGTAAACCGGCACTACCCTGCTGACGTGCCCAGGGTTGAGTTCATTTCCTCCCGAAGGCGTTCTCAGGCTGAGAGAACACCGACAAGTCCACCCCGGGCTGTTCCATGTGACGTCCCCATCCCAAGCAGCTCCACTTGACAGAGTTGCCAAATGATACACTCCCACGTCCAACTACCATTCATCAAAAACGCCATCTGCCTGATGAGCAGTCCCTGAGCACTCAAGCAAATCGACCTGAACACAGCCAGCAGGAAACTGCGTGACAGACAGACTGCCACTGGACGTATCAAATGACGTTCCCCCAGCACCTACAAAGGCAGCTGGCCCTTCTAGAACATCAGGGCTGAAAACGAGCATTCTTGTTCATGTGAGAACATTCCACTCTGTGATGTCCACAGAAAGTCAGGAGCTCCCCAAATCCACAGTGAAGGCACCATCAGGACTACATGTTCTGAGTCACAGCCGGAAACATTTCCCAATAGCTTCACGGTCTCTCCCACCACCTAGAGTTCTCCCCTAAAAAGAAAACCACTAAGTCACTCACAATGCGCCCTGGTGCAGCAATGGTTAGGCATTCTGCTAACCATAAAGTTGGCGATCTGAACCCACCCAGCGGCTCCACAGGACTAAGGAGCTGGCAATCTGCCTCCGTAAAAATGACAGCCTAAGAAACCCGGTGCACAGTTCCACTCTGCCCTAGGGGGCCACTAAGGAGTCAATCATCTCAGCGGCACCTAACAACAATTACAATAACAAATTAATCACAACCTCAAAGCCTTGCAGCATCTTGGCATTGCTTTCCTTCAGGCATTGAACTCATTTTAAAAACCAGCCAAGGTAAATGCCAGGCCCCAATTTGATCAGTAAGGGCTACTTATCCAGGCTGCATCTTAACCACCGGCCTTGGCCGAGTGTCCAACAAGCTCAAACTCTGCAGGGCAGTAATGCCAAGACACTCTGAGCTTTGGCTGGGACGAGAATGTGTGTCTTCACCCCTCATGTGAGTGCAGCCTGTGGGTGCAGCCTTCAGAGATCAGGCCGGGTCAGGAAAGCAGAGACTAAAACCAGCCAGTGTGTCTCTGAGCAGAAACTCCGAAAAAGTTCGATGGTGGAAACAGCTAAACTCTGTCACTTTAACTGCGTTAGAGGCTTCACTTATGAAGGCCATCCAGCCTGCCAAGATTACCTAAGATCTGGGATGCCAGAGAACAACTGAGTGGAACTGCCCACTCCATCACAAGGCACATACAATACGGCCCCCAATCCAATCCCCAGCCTGACCCCCACCCCACCAATGAACACAGCCAAGAAGGACAAGTCTAAGAACAAGCACTCCTGTCCTGAAAGAAATTTCTCCCCCAGCAAATCCACCAGAGATCGATTAATTCAACATCATTTCTAATACATGAAATAAATTTATTAATAGGTGTGTCATCACTCATCCCCAGTAACCAAGAGTTATTAAATCTTTATTGTTTTTTAATATGCAAAGCTAGTTTAAAGATCTGCCTTATACATGTTCAAAGTACTATATGCCTAGATTAAGCATTAAAGATTAATGTGCTGATAATTTATTTAAATTGGCCAGAATATAAACATCTAGCAGGCAAGTCTGTATACAACTGAAGTTCCTCTTGATAAAACAGACAAATATATATGAAAATAATTTCCTCTTTTCTAATTTCCTTAGGGTCCCTTCTTATCCAACAGGAAACACACAAGTAGTGCTGATAACTCCCTGTGCCGACACGCGGCTTTGCAATATCAATGTTTAGTTTTCTTCATCTGTAATGAGCTAAATCATTATCACAGGAATTCTCTAGCTTCTCGGCACAAAATGCTTTACACACAAACTCTCTAAAATGCATGTTTCATTGCTGAAACCCTTTAACTTAAACTGACAGTGTTATTTACACCAACAAATAACTATCCAGCTACAGGCATGCTTGTTTCACGGCACCTCACTTTATTGCGCTTCCCAAATCCTGTGTTTCTCGTAAACCGAAGGTTGGCGGCAACTCCGCCTTGACAGTCCATTGGTGCCACTTTTCCAGATAGCACGGGCTCACTTCCTGTTTCTGTGTCCCATTCTGGTAACCAAAAAAAACCCAAATCCACTGCCATTGAGTCGGATCTGATTCACAGCGACCCCTCCTTGGATTTCCGAGGCAGTATCTCTACGGAAACAGATTGCCCAACCTTCCTTCCAAGGAGTAGTTGGTGGGTTTGAACCACCAACCTTCTGGTTAGCAGTCAAATGTGTTAGGCACTATGCAACCAGAGCTCCTTCTGATAATTCTCACAATACTTCAAACCTTCTCATCATGCTCTTGCACACTTAAGGAGCTCTAGTGGCGCAATGGTTAAGGCATTCAGCTGCTAACCAAAAGTTTACCGGTTCAAACCTGCCAGCTGCCTCGTGGAAGAAGGGTGAGGCAGTCTGCTTCTGTAAAGATTTATAATCTGTGAGACCCTATGGGGCAGTTCTACTCTGTCCTTAAAAAAAGGGTTTCATGATCACAGGGGACGTCAAGCTCAACTGACACAACACACTACACAAAACATTGTTTCACATCCTACTTTGGCGAGTAGCAACTGGGATCTTAAAAGCTTGCAACCAGTCATCAAGATGCAACAATGGGTCTCTCCTCATCCAGAGCAAAGAAGAATGAAGAAAACCAAAGACGCATAGAAATAATTAGTCCAAGGGACTGGTACACCATGTGATCCTCAGCCTATACAACTATGAGACCAGAAGAACTAGATGGTGCCCAGCTACCACTGTCAACCACTCAGAGGGAGACCTATGTAGGAGATCCTGGATAGAGTAAGAGAACAAAGTAGAACAAAACTCAAAATCATTAAAAAAAAAAAAAAGGAAAAAAAGGGACCAGGTGTGCTGGTCTGATAGAGGCTGGTGGAACCTCTGAGACTACGCCTGAGACTATGGCCCCTGCTGCCCATCAGGTCTGGAATGGAACCCACTCCTATGGCTTCCAGCCAAACAAAAGACAGGCATATAAGCTGAACATTTACTTCAGGTAGGTAACACTCCTCGGAGAGATCCATCATGGGAGAATAGAAGGGCCTTGTATACACAGGGAGACAACTTGGGGGGCAGGAGTGCATGGGATGGAAGGACACAGGGAAGAGGTGACTATGGGGAGGGAGTGGGAAGAGAGCTATTGCACTATGGGAAACTGCAGCCAGGGGGGCAGGAGTGCATGGGACAGAAGGACACAGGGAAGAGGTGACTATGGGGAGGAAGAGGGGAGAGAGCTGTTGCATTGTGGGAAACTGCAGCCAATGTCATGAGACAAAGTGCATGTGAGCTGCTGTATAGAAAGTGAATTTGCTCATTTCTCTGTAAACTTCCACACAAATTACAACAAAAATTAAAATAAACAAACAAGGGTCACCATGAGTGAGAATCGGCCAGATAGCAGTGGGTTTTGGAGGGGACTGCACACTAACAGGCTACAGGCTAAGTAGAACGAATGTTCTACAAAGAAAGAGTGGAAACACTGATAATTGGCTATCCCTTACATGCCTGAGAAACCACACAACGCACGCGACCCGCCCAGTCGCGACACTGGCTTTATGGCAGTGGTCTCCGAGGCTCGCCTGCCTGTGTTCCTAACACACTGAGTCACAGAGACATGGAGAGAGGACATGGCCCATAAATACTGACGTTCCTCACTGGGAGGAGTCCCAAGCAGAGGACAGGGCATGGAGAGCCAACAGGCGTTTCCCCACCCGACAGGGCCCAGCCCGTCTTCTCCAGGAGGACACAGAGAACTCGGTTCCATACCTCTGCCATTTCCGGTGACTTAATCTCCTTGATTTTGAAGAAGTAGCCCAGGGTCAGGAAGGCGATTGCCATGGCGCTGACGCTGATCATAAAGACCACCAGGGGAGGCCGGCTGCTGATGTACAGCTTCAGGTTCTCCAGGGGGTTGATGTTGAACATTATCATCCGCTCCACCTGAAAGCAGTCAACACGGCATCAGAGGAGCACCAGCCTCACTTCGGATTCCTTCTGGAGTGTTGGGTGGGTCATCACTCCTTACTGATCACACGTTCACTCAAAAGGCAAGAAGGATCAAACACAAAATGTTAACTGTGGTTATCTCAAAGTGGCAGAATCTTGAAAGGGAGGCATTTTCTCCACCAGTCTGAATCTTCTAAATATTTTATATGAACATGGATACTACCATATTACTGGAGAAAATATTTAAGTATGTTAGTAATAAAACACAAATGACACACCAACAAGCACAAAAATTAACTGAGCATAGTCATGAGTTCCTCTAGTCAGTCAACATTCACTGCCCTGTAACTCATGCCTGTCCTAGCACTTGGCTTGCAGTTGTCATCGTGTTGTTATGTGCCATTGAGTCAAACCTGACTCATAGCAACCCCTCCTTGGGTTTCCGAGGCATTATCACTACAGAAGTAGATTGCCCCATCTTCCTTCCCAGGAGTGGCTGCTGGGTTTGAACCGCCAGCCTTCTGGTTAACAGTCAAGTGCCTTAGGCACTATGCTACCAGAGCAGTAGGCATACAACATTGATTGCATTTTATTATTCCCGTTTAAAACCCTCCTGAGGCTGCCCACTGGAGGCAGGATGAGGTAATCACAGCCCCCAGCACGGCCCACAGAATCTCACCACCCAGAAGCTCTGCCAACCTCCGGCTTCACCCTCATCCACTTCCCGCCTCCTTCACCGGGCGCTGCCTGGACTGGCTTTCTTGCTGTTTTTTTTTTAGGATTGGCTTATTGATTTCTACCAAGAAGTCAGCTGCGATTCTGACAGGGACCGCACTAAATCTGTAGATCATTTTAGGGACTAGTGCAATCCTCACAACATGAAGTTTACCAATTCATGAACATGGGATATCTTTCCCTTTATTGAGGTTGTCTTCCTTTCCCCAACATGTTTTGGTTTTCAAAGCGTAAGTCTGCAGCTTTTTTGTTAGGTTTATTTCTAAGTGTTGGATTCTTTGTGCAATTTTTTGAATATGTCACTCTTGCTTCTTCCCAGCTGCAGGCCGTTCTCTCTGCCTGGAAAGCTTTTCACAAAGCGTCCCCACGCACTTGCTCTTCGTAAAATGCAGGTCTCTGCTCAACACTCAGCTCCTCAGTGAGGCCGCCCTTGACCACTCTCACCCCGGTCCCTCAGTGCCCTGCTTCAAACCTTCACACTGCTCAGACTCAGCCGTGACTACGGTTATTGCTCCACTTGGTGACTTGTCACTCTCATTTGTGAGCTTCAGGAGAGTGGAGACTCTGCCTGTCTCGTTTACTGCTCTATCCCTGGCCCCAAGAACAGAAGCTGGCACCCACAAGCACTTAAAAATGAGCAGAGCCACAACATTTAAAAAACAACAAACAATCTAGTCCAGCTTTTAAATTTTAGGGAGAAAAAGATACGTCAAGAGCCCCTAAGAATTAACAGTGACCAATTATGGACAGTCAGGCTGTGTACTCATCTGTTATCACAAGAGGCCCATGATACGGAGAATAACACCCTTTCTGCTTTCCCCAGAGGCAAACGCAGTCCTTAAGTTGGCAAGCATCATTATCCGTGCAGGTTTTATTTACTGGTACTACACATACCCACCACTCATCTCTCAGTCAGTCACACTGCGGCGGCAAGGCCACAGGTATTCCAAATGACAGCAGGGTCCACTATGGTGAACAGGACTCAGTGGCGCTTCCGCACTAAGACAGAGTAGGAAGA
>NW_006921593.1:9194631-9211659 GCF_000298275.1 Orycteropus afer afer
TCAACATTAGAAAAACAATCAATGTCATCCACCACATAAATAAAACAAAGGAGAAGAACCACATGATCATATCAATTGATGCAGGAAAACTGGAAGTTGTCAAAAATGAAATGGAGTTCTTGAAGGCAGATACCCCAGGCATCTGTGGGCTAAAATGGACTGGAATGGACCATTCTGAATTGGACAATCACACGGTCTACCACGCTGGGAATGACAAACTGAAGAGGAATGGCATCACATTCTTTGTCAAAAAGAACATTTCAAGATCTATCCTGACGTATAATGCTGTCAGTGATAGATAATATCCATATGCCTACAAGTTAATACAGCCATTATTTAAATTTACACACCAACCATGAGTGCCAAATTTGAAAAACACTGAGTATTCTTCCCCAACACAATTAGAATACATCAGTTCTTCTGCTTTTTTCCCCCCACTGTCCAGCTTTCGCATGCGTGAGGCAAGTATAAAGACCACAGCACAGGTCAGGTGACCCTTAGTCATCAAAGTGACAGCTTTGCCTTTTAGAACTTTAAAGAGGTCTTTTACAGATGTGCCCAAGGCAAAACGTCATTTGATTTCCTGACTGCTGCTTCTAGGGACATTGACTGTTGGTACAAGAACAACAACATCTTTGACGACTTCAATTTTTTCCCCATTTAGCATGTTGTTGTTTACTGGTCGAGTTGTGAGGATTTTCATTCTCTCTAGGTTCTGGTGTAACTCATGATGAAGGCTGAAGTCTTTGACCTTCATCAGCAAATGCTCTGAAGTCTTCCTTTTCAGCCAACGAGGTTGTCTGGCCCGCGTATCACAAGTGTGTCTTCCTTCTCTCCTGCTGCCGCACCCTTCACGGAGTCCAGCTTCTCGGGGTAGTTCCTTCACAGCACACAGACTGCGGAAGCGTGGGTACACGGTGCAAGCCTGCCACACACCTTATCCAATCCTGATCCAAGGAGTATCCCTTTGTTCTGTTTGAATGACCGCCTCTGGGTTCACATGTAGGATCCTCACGAGCACAGGTGACTGGGTGTTGCCAGACTGCTCTCCAAAGAGGCCATAACTGTTTACATCTCCCCCAGTAATGCTGAAAGGGCCCATTTCCCAACACTGGTACCAGTGCTCACTGTCCCTAAGGCATACTAATGTGGGCCAAGCAGACACGAAATGGTATCTCACCATTATTTTAATTGCAATCTCCTGAAACTAAGCCTCTTTTCACTTCTATATTGGCCAGTTAAATTTATTTCTTCCTCGGTGAACTGACAAGGAGCACTGGTGGCACAATGGTTAAGTGTTCAACTGCTAACCGAGGGCAGCAGTTTGAACCTACCAGCTGCTCCTCAGGAGACAGATGAGGCAGTCTGCTGCCATAAAGACTACGGCCTTGGAAACCCTACGAGGTGGAATTGACTAGATGTGAATGGCTAGGTGAACTGACTGAATCCTTTGGTCATTTTACTAGTACAGTGTTCATCTACTGCTGATTAGCGTGAAGAAATTCTTTTTGTATTCTGAATACTGAGCTTTGATTAATTTTTTATGTTACATATAACTACTCCAAGTCTGTGATTTTCTTTTAATCTGGTTTGTGGTATCTTTGCCATAGAGAAGTTCTCAGTATTTTAAAGAGTTTTATTGAGATATAATTTACATACCATACAATTTATCCATTTGAAGTATACACCTCAGTGACTTCTGGTATATTCAAAGAATTGTACAACCATGACTAGAATCCATTTTAGAATATTTCCATCACCCCAGTATGTAACCCCGTAGCAGTAACTTTCCATTACTCCCACCCCTAGGCAACCACTAATCTACTCTGTTTCCTTAGACTTGCCTAATCTGGGCATTTCAAATAAATGGAATCATTCAGCATGTGGTCTTTTGTGGCTGGCTTGTTTTGCTTAGCATATTTTCAAGGTCCATCCACGTTGTAGCATGAATCCTTTTTGTTGCTGAGTAATATTCCATTGTACAGACATATTTTCCTTATCCATCTGTCAGATGACAAACTTCCAAGTTGTTTCTAATTTTTCACTATTATGAATAATGCTGCTATGAACATGCATGTGTAAGTTTTCATGGACATAGGTTTTCACTTCTCTTGGGTATATACCTAGAAGTGACACTGCTCAGTCACATGGTAACGCCAATGTTTAATCTTCTGAAGAACCACCAGACTTTTCCACAGTGGTTGTACCATTTTCCCTTCATATCAGCAGGGTTCTAATCTCTCCACATCCTCTCCAACACTTCCTATTACTAGCTTGTTGATTCCAGCCATCTGCATTAGTTTTCTAGTGCTGCTATAACAGAAACCACAGCTGGATGGCTTTAACAAACAGAAACAATCTCTCACAGTGCAGGAGGCAAGAAGTTCAAATTCAGGGCTCTTGCTCTAGAAGGCGGCTTTCTTTCTATCAGCTCTGGAAGAAGGGCCTTGCCTCCTTTCCACATGTGTAGGTCCGGCATTCCTTACAGATCTCTATGTGTCCCTGCATCAATCTTCTCCTGGGTCTAGGAGGTTCTCAGCACAGGAGCCCTGGGTCCAAAAGATGTGCTCCACTCCCGGTTCTTCTTTCTTGGTGGTAGTCAGGTCCCCCTCTATCTGCTTACATTTCTCTCTTTTTATCTCTTGTAAGGTGAAAGGTGACTTACCCCAGAGCAACTGCCCTTACATCAAATCAGGCCGGTGACCTGGGGAAGGGTATTGCGTCCCACCCTAATCTCCTTATAACTGATTGGCTGATCACATCCGCTCACATCATGGGGATTACTACATCCTGACATGCCAAATTATCTCACTACATAACTGCCAAACTACTGAGACTCATAGCCCAGTAAAGGTGACACATATTTTAGAGAAACACAATTCAATTCACAACCCCATCTTGTTGCTGTTGTTGTTAGGTACCAATGAGTCAACTCCAGTTCACAGTGACGCCGTGCACAACAGAATGAAACCCTGCCTGGTCCTGCACCGTCCTCACAATCACTGCTATGCTGGAGCCCATCACTGCAGCCACCGTGTCCACCCACCTCACTGAAGTCTTCCCCTTTTGTGCTGACCCATTCTTTACCAAGCATGATACCTTTCTCCAGGGACTGGCCTCTTCTGACAGCATGACCAAAACACGAAGTGTGGCCATTCTTGCTTCTAAGGAGCATTCTGGCTATACTTCTTCCAAGGCAGATTTGTTCATTCTTCTGGCAGTCCGTGGTATTTTCAGTATCCTTTGCCAACACCACAAAATTCAAACGCATCAATTCTTCTTCAGTCTTCCTTATTCACTGCCCAGCTTTCACATGTGTATGTGAATATGCAATGAAAATACCATGGCTTGGGTCAGGCACACCCTAGTCTTCAAAGTGACATCTTTGCTCTTTAACACCCCAAGGAGGTCTTCTGGAGCCGATCTGCCCGGTGCAATACACCCTCTGGCTTCCTGACTGCTGCTTCCATGGTTGTTAAGTGTGGATCCAAGTAAAATGAAACCCCTGACAATTTCAATCTTTTCTCCATGTATCATTTGTTGCTTACTGGTCCAGCTGTGAGGATTTTTGTTCTCTTTATGTTGCAGTGTAATCCTTAATGAAGGCTGTAGTCTTTGATTTTCATCACTAAGTGCTTCAAGTCATCTTCACTTTCAGCAAGGTTGTGTTATCTGCATATTGCTGATTGTTAATGAGTCTTCCTTCAATCCTGATTCTGCGTTCTTCACACAGTCCAGCCTCTTGGATTATTTGCTCAGCAAACACACCATACACCATACCTACTCATCATATTTATTTCAGCAAAGAGCCTAGAATCAAGTTCAACATACAAAAGTCAACTGCTCACTTTTATGTAAACTAGTAACAACAGAAAATTTAACTTCTGGAGGATGCCATCAGCATTAAGTACGTGTCTTTGACTCTAACAAGATGCGTAAGATCTTTACAGAGAAAAAAAATAATTATTGAAAAACAAAATAGACCCAAATAAATGGACACAATATAACTATAATAGACCCAAATAAATATGGTGAAAGGATACAACCCTATCACACACTTTTCCTGATTTTAAACCATGCAGTATCCCCTTGTCTGTTCGAATGACAGCCTCTTGGTCTACACACAGGTTCCTCATGAGCACAATTAAGTGTCCTGGGATTCCCATTTTTCACGTTATCCATAATTTGTTATGATTCACAGTCAAATGCCTTTGCATAGTCAATAAAACACAGGTAACATCTTTCTGGTATTCTCTGCTTTCAGCCAAGAACCATCTGACATCAACAATGATATCCCTTGTTCCATGCCTTCTTCGGAATCCAGCTTGCATTTCTGGAAGTTCCCTGTCAATATACTGCTGCGAGCATTTTTTAATTATCTTCAGGAAAAGTTTACTTGTGTATGATATTGCTGAGTAATTTCCACATTCTGTTGGATCATCTTTCTTTGGAATGGGCACAAATGTGGATCTCTTCCAGTCTGTTGGCCAGGTAACTGTCTTCCGAATTTCTTGGCATTAATGACTGCGTGCCCCCAGCGCTGCATCCATCTGTTGAACTATTTCAAAGGGTGTTCCGTCAACTCCTAGAGCCTCGCTTTTCACCAGGTTCTTCAGTGCCGCTTGGAATTCTCTCCTCAGCACCACCAGTTCTTGACCAGACGCTTCCTCCTGAAATGCCAGGATGTCGACCAACTCTTTTTTGGTGCAGTGACCCTGTGCACTCCACTCCTTCCATGGTGTGATGCCATCTTAGTGAGGGGGAAGTGGCATCTTACTGTGGTTCTCATCTGCCTTTCCTTGATAACTGAAAGTTTTTACTTTAACGTATTTAAATGTCTGGATCTTTTCCTTTTATTATCATAATATATATGTATATATTAAGAAACCCTTCCCTATCTTTCTGTGTCATTATTTTCATTTACAAGTTTTATAGTTTGACTTTTTGGCCTTTATCTACTTGGAATTGATTTGAGAGTCTAGAATCAGGTAGGTTTCTAGGTTAATCTGTTGCCATCTGAGTAGATGATTGTCCAACATCATTTACTGAACAGCCCAACTGTTGCCTACGGATTCATGATGTTACCAGTCACTTCCACCAAGCTCCCATATATGTATGTAGGCGTTTTCTTCAGTCTCATCACTGCCTCTACGTCAGCACCACGCTGTTTTAAATCCTGCCTTCCACTACAAGAAGTCTGCCATTTTACTGTTACTATTCAAAATCACCTTACCTGGTTTTGTTCCTTTAGTCTCCCCTATGAACTTTAGGTTTCAATTGTCAAGTTCCCAGAAAAATTCTGTTGAGGCTTAAACCGGAATTACATCAAATATATACTGTTCTGGGAAGAAATGACATCTTTAGAATACTGAGTTTTCTAATCTATAAACATGGTATCTCCATTTATTTGGGTCTACTTCTGTCTTTCAACAATTTTTTTTTCCCCTCTGTAAAGGTGTCATGCATCTTGCTAGACAGAGTCAAAGACACACTATTCTATGTAGCAAACACTGATGGCATCTTCTAAAAATTAAATTTCTATTGTTATAAGTTTATATAAAAGCAGTTAACTTTTGTATACTGATGTTGATTCTAGCTTCTGTTGGCTTTTCTGTGTAAATAGTCAGGTCATTTGCAAACATTAACAGTTGTTTTTTCCTTATGTCATTTCCCAACCCCCCACCCCGTTACTACTCTGACTAGAGCCTTCAGGGAAACGATGACTAGAAGCAGCCACAGAAGCAGTTGTTATGTGCCGTTGAGTCAGACCCGACTCATCACGATGCCTCCTTGGGTTTCCGAGGCAGTATCACTACAGAAGTAGATTGCCCAACCTTCCTTCTGAGGAGCGGCTGGTGGGTTTCAACTGCCAGCCTTCTGGTTAGCAGTCAAGTGCCTTAGGCACCACGTTACCTCTGCCCCACTTCCAGCTGTCAGGGAAATGCTTCTATCACAACCACGCTGTCTGTTACAGCTCCTGATAGGGAGCCCTCACCCAGTTAAGGAAGCGTCCTTCCGTCTGTCAGTGTCGTATTTTAATGAACCTTTATCTGTACCAATGAGCCAGTGCTTCCGCTTTAACGCGGTTCTGCATGAACCACGGTCATGAATCTTTGCATGCCAATACTGCATTCCCTGGATAAACTGTTAGGACCCTGGTTTTTCTAAACTACTTACGTTTGCTAAACTTACTCTGAATCTTCACATCTACTCCTAAGTGAGGGAGAAAACTACAGCCACGACCACACTCCCCTTGACTGTTTTAGTTCCCAGGTCATACATCATGAAACCATGGAATTATTCACGCTTATCTATTTTCTAAACAGTTTGTACAAGATAGCAGCTTCTATTTCTCGGAAGTCCGACAGAGCTTGGCTTTAAAACATCTGGGGCTGCCAAGTTTTTGTTTGGTTTTGTATTTTGGTGGCGTCTTAACTACTTACTCCTGTTTTAAATGGCCATACGTGTATGTTTTCTATTTCCATCCAGTCAATTTTGTTAAGATATGACTCTAGTCAACTGTCCAACTTACTTTGGCTTTTACAACTTCTGGCGTGGCTAGTCTGTGATTTGATCCATGTTTATTTTACATGGACTTATGTTTTTTTCCATCACAGATGTTTGTGTGTGTGTTTGCCTTCTCTCTCTTTTCAACCAGCCTTGCCAGAGTTTTACTATATTTGCGTTTTTAAAAACCAGAATTTGGTTTTGTAGCTTGCATCTAAATCAGCTCTTTGTTTTCTATTGCAGTAATCTCTATGTTTTTATTATTATTATTTTCTCCCACATACTCTCATTGGGTTTACTCAGCTGGGTTTTTCTAACCTCTTCAGCTGGAATCTTCACTCTTGTGTTTTAGTCTTTCTTCTTGTCTAACGTAAGCATGTCAGGATATAAGTTTCCCTCAACATCCTTCCCTGGAGCTACATTCTCTCCCCTCAGGACCACCAAGCTAATCTATCAGAAGACCTGTTGATTTTCTTCTCAAAATAAATGTCAGATTCGCCCATTTTGCCTTATCTTCTTAAGAAGAATTAAAAACAAAAAACTTCCCACTGAGCTGATTCTGACTCCTGGCGATGCCACGGGGGTCAGAATAGAACTGCGTTCCACCGGGTTTTCCATCTTTCAGACACAGACGGCCAGGCCTCTCTCGGTAGAAAGGAGCTCTGACGGCACAGTGGGTAATAAGGCATGTGGCTGCTAACCAGAAGGTCGGCAGTTCAAATCCACTAGCAGCTCTGCAGGAGGCTCATGAGGCAATCCACCTCCGCAAAGATTTACAGCCTTGGAAACCCAGTGGGGGTCGTATGAGTCGTGACTCGATGGCAGTGGGTCTGGGGGTTTTTTTTGTTGTTTTCGTGGCGCACACTGGTCACTCTCACAGCCTCTAGGTGTCTACAGTACTGAGACCTCGGCGTCCAAATGCCCGCTGGAGATCGCTGCAGCGGGCGTCCAGCACGTTCGACAGCGAACTCGGCTGCTTTCCTCCGGGCCTCCTCCTCTGTCCGTCAGGCAGCGTCGCAGACTGCGTTATGCAAACGCCAGCCACCCCTAAGTGCTAGGGACTCTGCTTCAGCACTTCCTGCTTCTCTCGTTTGCATTCCGTACCCTTCTGCTGCCTCCCTGGGCCTCCTCATCTTTTCTGAGCCTCTTGCCAAGAGTCTCAGTGGGGTCAATGGCATCTTCTGGGACCACTCAAGCAATCCATCCTTCCTGCTGCTGCCAGTGGCGTTTCCAAATGCAAATCTAATCATGTTCCCCCGTCAAGCTCTCAGAGCTGCAAATGACGAGGGGTAAGGTCCAAACCTGGAAGGGGTCGCCCAGCATGAGCCAGGTCTTGCCTCCTTCTCAATGAGCTGGCCCCAACTCCCCCAATTCTAAGGCTCCAAAGGCTTGCAATTCCCGGAACACATCAGAGACAATGACAGCTTCCAGCCCGCAAGTCCACTGCCCTCCCTACTGGCCTCTAGGAGCCACACCCACTTCCCCAGCCTCCTCTGTCGAGACCCAGCTCAAGGGTTCCTCTTCTGTGAACTTCTTCTTGAATCCCCTCCCCAACTCCTCCGAGACAACTAACCACTTTCACTTCTGTGCCCCAACAATACTCTCCACCAATTTCTATCACACCTCCCTGCGGCTACCTGTGCTCACAGCCACCTTCCCAACCAAGCCGCATGCCTCTTGGGAAGAAACCAGCCACCACCCGGGTACAAAACAGGCGACTGAGAAACGCAAATTCCTTAGACGAATGAATCAACTGAACCAAAGCTTAAAGCAAGAACTAAAAATATCTGCAAATGTCCTTCATTAGGTTAAGATTAATAGGATCTGGAAATGAAAACATCAACAGTAAATGAGAGTTCTGCTCCATTTATTAAGAAAAGGAAACAAAACCTGAATCCTATATAAAAATAAGTAGGACCCACTGACCATCTGGAACTACAATTATGAAATGTTTTTTTAAAAAAAAAAAATCAGGAGACTCTGAATTAAAATGTCACTTCTAGAGAGAATGGCTATTAAAACCATGTCACCCAGAATTTAAACACTGAAGATACACCAGCATAAATACCACACATTAGCGCTGTCCACGTAAAGCAACCTGATTCAGGGACACTGCCAGAGCAGGTCACTGCAAAATGAAAGGCTGTTCCGATTTGTGAATAAAATTAGCAGTCCAAATATTTCAAACTTAAATTCCTTTCCACCACTCTCAAATGTTTTCAAACATGAAAATTAACAAAGACTGGTGGCGTCATGCGGAAGACACTTGACTGCTAACCACAAGGCTGGCGGCTCAAACCCACCAGCCACTCCTCGGAAGGAAGGTTGGACAATGTACTTCCGTAGCGATACCGCCTTGGAAACCCAAGGAGGAGTCGCTGTGAGTCAGGTTTGACACGACGGCACATAACAACAACAACAAAGGAATTTATTTCCTCTGCAAAGAATTACAGGAAACCGTCTGTCATCTGCTTCATGATAAACCTTGTTGTCAAAGAGCTGCCCTCAGTGCAATGGTGAAAGCGCTTGGCTGTGAGCGGAAGGCTGGCGGTGGGAACCCAGCAGCCACTCCGTGGGACAAAGATGAGGCCGCCTACTGCCATAAAGACTGACAGCCTTAGAAACCTACGGGGCAGCTCTCTGTCCCACAGGATCGCACTGAGTCAGACTCAACCAGACGGCAGTGGGGTCTGGGGAGAAGAAAAATGAGCAGAGAGAGAAAGCACACTATCCGCACCCCCTCACCCGATTCGGCCCAACTCCAATGCGAGACTTTCCCAGGATCAAGAGAGAGGAGCGACTAGGGACTGAGCGCACCAAAGACAACTTCACAAGCACGTGAAAACGTGACTGAAGTCCATCAACACAAGCCCTCGGCTCTGAGGCTGGTTCAACACAACTAAACGTCAGGTGGTAATTAAGAAAGCGAAACGATAAGCATTGCCTCAAGGAACCCACCGTGAGAAACACAAAAAACCAAACCCATCGCCAGCAAGTTGATTCCAACTCATAGCGACCCTGTAGGACACAGCAGAACTGCCCCATGGGGTTTCCAAGGCTATCGATCTTTAAGGAAGCAGACTGCCTCGTCTTCCTCTTGCAGAGTAGCTGGTGGGTCGGAACTGCTGACCTTCCCGTTAGAAGTCAGATACTTTAACCACTGTGCCACCCGAGCTCCTTTACGAGAAAGACAAGGCACTTGGCGGGGTTACTATGTGGCAAACTTTCTAGAGACCAATCTGGCCGTGCGTCTCAACAGCATAAGCACCAGGGCACTTTTATCTCCGTGATTCAACTCCTAAGAATTTTCCCAGGGAACCAGCCCCAGCCGAAGACAAAAATTCAACTACTAAGACCTCAGGAGTGTTTGAAACAGTAAAAAACAGAAAACTTGACATCCATCAACAGCGGGGGATTGGTTAAATGAAAGTATGACATATCCCCAGTATGAACATGCATGAAAAACACAGGCCCCAAAACCCCACAAAGAAGGAGACGATTGCAGGAATTTCTAGGAAGGACAGAGTGTGTGTATTCACCCAAGTTCCCACATGGGAAGAAAAGACAAGTAACACCGCCTCAAAGGTGAAGCGTGGTGGCCACGTCTGGCCGGGGGAGTGTACACGGGAAGGCCCCACCTGACGACCAATCCAGGTTACGAGGAACCACATTAGGACTGTCTGGTTTGTTTGTTTTTACATCTTATCATCAGTGAGATACGCCACGTTGTGAGCTCCGACTCACAGCGACCCTCTGTTCAACAGCAGGAGGTGCTGCCTGGTCCTGCCTCACCCTCACAGTCCTTGCTGCTCCAGCCTGTTCTCGCAGCCCTTTGGTTGCAGTACGTTGTAATGTAACTACATACAATGTTAAAATACATCTGTAGCTGCAACTACATACAATGTTAAATCGGAATGCTGTTACACTGACCAACATCATGAAATAAAATGTGTATAAATTGTGTAATGGGAAACTAATTGGGTCTGTAAAGTCACCCACAACTCAATAAGATGTTCAAAAACTAAAAAGAAAGAAAAAAATCATGGGAGATACTAATTTTGGAGGCAAGATGAGTTGTTTCATTTTGGTGATTCTAATTTTCTGTGCCTGGTAGACAGATGTTGACCTGGGTCTTATTGACTATGCGAAGGCATTCGACTGTGTGGACTGTAACAAATTATGAATAACAATGCAAAGAGCGGGAGTTCCAGGGCACTGAATTGTGCTCATGCGGAACCCGTACATAGACCAAAAGGCAGTCATTTGAACAAGGGGATCCTGCGTGGTTTAAAATCCGGAAAAGTGTGTGCGAGGGCTGTATCCTTTCACCACGCTTATTCAATCGTATACTGAGCAAATAATTCAAGAAGCTAAACTATATAAAGAAGAATGTGGCATCAGGACTGCAGGAAGCAGATGGCACAACTTTGCTCACTGAGAGCAAAGAAGACTTGAAGCATTTACCAATGAAGATCAAAGACTACAGGCTTCAGTATGGATTTCACGGCAACATAAAGAAATCCCAAAATCCTCGTAAGCGGACCGATAAGCAACCTCAGGACGCGTGGAGAAAAGGCTGAAGTTGTCAGGGTCTTCTTTCACTTGGATCCAAAATCAACACCCTGGAAGCAGCCGTCAAGAAGTCAAACAACGTGCTGTACTGGGGAAATGTGCCCAAGAGACCTCTTGTAAGTGTTCAAGAGCAAAGCTGCCACTTTGAAGACGAAAGCGGGCCTGAGCCAAGCCATGGTACTTTCAGTTGCCTCAGAAGAATGCAAAAGCTGGAAAATGAATAAGGAAGACTGAAGAACAGATGCCTGTGAATCGTGGTGCCGGCAAAGGATACTGAGTACACCGTGGACTGCCGGAAGAACGAACAAACCCGTCCTGGAAGAAGTGCATGGCGTGGTCCTTCACAGTGAGGCTGCTGAGACCGTCTCCTGTGTTCTGGACGTGTTACAGGGGACCAGTCCCTGGAGAAGGACACCGTGCGTGGGAGAGGGCCAGCAAAGGCGAGGACGACTCCCACCAAGTGGACGGCACGGTGGCCACAAGGGGCTCAGACACAGCAGTGACAGTGAGGACGATGAAGGGCTGGGGGTGGCTCATTCTGCTGCAGACGCGTCGCTGTAGGTAAGACACTCAATGGCACCTAACAATAAGAGTAGACATCTAAGCACAGAACAGGCTCTCCTGCCCCAACCATCAAACTCACAGTCTCTAAGAGAAGGGACAGTCACTCCTGGTCACACGACCAAAGGACGTGAGATGAAGTCTCACCAGCCTTGCTTCCAGGGGGTAGACTGCGACATCTTTCTCCCTCGGAGCAGCTGGTAGATTCAAACTGCCCACCTTCTGGTTGGCAGCCAAGCGTTTTAACCACTGTGCCACCAGGGCTCCTTCTCAAGGGACCAGAGGACATAAAATGCAAACCTAATATTCCAGAGAGCAGAAATCTCATTTTTTGACTTGATTAAAATAACACATGACAAAAAGGAAGTAAATGAGCATTCATCCTGCCAGGGACATGAGCCTTTGCACAGTTTTGTCCTCAGTCCAAAGGCCAGTGTACTTTCAAGTACACAACATGGCTTCCTGTCCAAGTTGAAAGTAAAAATCTCCACACAGGTGAGGGATTTGACAATCCTGATGGTATTTCCTGAAGAGTTTTTACTGAACTTATTCTGGGAGCGTAGTGCCCAAGGCACTTGACTGCTAACCAGAAGGCTGGCAGTTGAAACCCACCAGCCGCTCCTCGGAAGGAAGGTCAGGCAATCTACTTCTGTAGTGATACTGCCTCAGAAACCCAAGGAGGGGTCGCTATGAGTCGGGTCCGACTGGAGGGCACATAACAACAACAACATTTTCAATTAAGATACGTTAAATCCATGACTCAGACCCTTTGCACCAATGTGTGATAGAGGCAGCCCCTGACTTGCGACACGTTCACGTCCCAGCAAACAGCACTAAAGCCAGCTCACTGGTCTCTGTGTTGTGTTTGGCTTACAGAACGTGGTGTAACTGCAGAAGCCGAAGCCAATGACGCTCAGACTCTAAGTTTACGTGTAATGTTTCCAACTCCCACAGACAAAGACTGAATTTATAAACATTAAGAAAAAACTTATCCATTACCCTCGAGTCGATTCTGACTCACAGCAACCCTACAGGACAGAGGAGAGGTGCCCCAAGGGTTTCCGAGGCTGCAAATCTTTACAGAAGCAGACTGCCTCTCCCTTCCCCCCCGGAGTGGCTGGTGAGTGCAAACTGCCAGTCTTTCGGGTACCAGCTGAGCACGTAACCAACACACCACCAGGGGTCCTTATTTATAAAGATACAGATAATAAAAGGCAGTACTAACGAAAACTCACAAAGAAAAACACAGAGGTATTTGATTCACGTGTGAATAGAACCCCGTTGTAAGTGGGAGACTACCTGTACCACAAAGCCACCATTCACCTTAAACTGGAACTCGTACCTGGGATGGAATGAGGACTCCTGAAGGCTCCCTCCCCTATGAAGTCGAGCACTTGCCACAGTTTGGGAGAGGCTGGCGGGGAGAGGAACGAGAGAGGGGACAGGAGAGGCACCCCTGCTTCACCCGCCCATCTCAGGGGACACAAGGCTCTTGAGCCGAGAGGATGCTGGGAACTCTCCCTGATGTGGGAGAGGCTCACTGTGAATCCGGGCATTTCCTGAGCACAGTTCAAGGACTGTAAGTAAGGCTGGGGTTTCAGAACCCAAGCTAATAAAGAAAACTAGTCAAACTGAGGAAGACGTGTCTGGTACCCAAGAAACCCTGGGCAACCTCGAGCCCCCAGGGACCTGCTGACAGAGGAGAAACCACCCTCCTGCCCCATCAGGAGGCAGAGAATGTGGACAGGAGAGACCCTCGGAGACAGAGCAGCAGTGCAGGGCAGGGAGAACTCTGGGCTTCAGTCCTCGACTCATTAGCATCGGTCACTGACGGCCACACCACCCCTGGGCTCCAGGACCCTCCCTTTTCCTCTCACTTATCCAGCCCCGGAAGCTCTGGTGGCATAGTGCCTAAGGCACTTGACCGCTAACCAGAAGGCTGGCAGTTCAAACCCACCAACCACTCCTCAGAAGGAAGGTTGGGCAATTGACTTTTGTAGTGATACCACCTCAGAAACCCAAGGAGGGGTCGCTATGAGTTGGGTCCGACTCCACAGCAGTGCGTTTGGTTTGTTTCTGGTTTATCCAGCCCCTGCTCCCCATTCTCTTCCAAAACCTGGGGTCCTGGGAGCGCTGGTGGAAACCTCTGTTCAACGGGGACACCCGCATTCACGGCTTCAGCCAAGGTCCTGTATTGCCTCACCGCCTGATGGCAGCGTCCACCTGCTCGGGCTCTCCACTTACATGACCACAGGCACGTCACAGCACAAGGCCAAACTTATCCAGGGTGACCATGCCAGCTCCTCCTCAGAGGGGGAGCCACCGCACCCTGGCAGCCTGGCGGCCCGTCCTGCCTCTCTCTCCCCAGGCCAGGCCCCCAAGTACCACAGCCTGTCCTTCCCACCTCTAACGTGTGTCTGTCTCCAAAGTAGCGCTCCCGCCCCCTGCCCACCGGCCTGGCCTCCTTCAGCCAGAGGCCCCTCCAGCTGCACCCCGCTGGCACGGCCTTTTCCAGGATGTTTCTGCGTGCCCTCCCACCTCCCGCAGTACTGGCACCTAGAAGGTGTCCCAAAACAACGCCTAACATCATGGCCTCCTCTGTGTGGAAGGGGCCAGGAGCTGCTAGGAGCTTCACACAGATTCTATTCTGTGGTCCTCGCAACATCTCTATTTCAGAGAGGAGGAAATGAGGCAGGTCAGCCCACCTGCCCGAGGTTGTACAGTTCAACAGACCTGGCTTGAAAACCACCCACCTCAGAGCCCACACATTCAGCATTAACCTCTACTCCTTCCCAGTAAATTGTGGGTTTGAATATTCAACCCCATCAAATGAGATAAAGACTGAAAAGCACCCAACCAATTATGCAACTGAGGCACCAACAGGGAGCTAAGTGAGCTGCTTTCACTAGAAGATGCTTTTTAATCACTGCCACTTAGCAAGGGCCACGGGTCACAGCACTGCCAGGTACGAAAAGCAAGGCTGAGTGCACTGAGGGCACTGATTAACCTTAGGGGTAACCTTAGGAAGGTAATCACGACGTTGGAGGCCAAGCGCACGGCACCCCCGTTTAAACAGTTTCAAGGGTTCTTGGACAATACTGGGTAAGAGAAACATAGAGCAACTCCGTGAAGTGGGCGTCACCAACTGCCACTGGGCTGAGGCCGACGCACAGCGACCCCTAGTGTTGCAGAGCAGAAGTGCACACCGCACGGTTTTCACAGACGTGACCTTTTGGAAGCAGGTTCCTCTCCTCCCAGGCATCTGAATGGGCTCGAACCCCGACCCTTCAGCGAGCAATCAAGTGCTTAACCGTTTACGGCACCCAGGGCCTTCATACACCCAGGAGACGACCAACGGGTTTGCCACTTACCACTCGGCTACAGCCAGAGCTGCAGAAGCCGTACTAACACTGTGCTCCTATGAACGAAACTCAGTCACTGAAACGACTTGCAGGCGTTTAATCTCCTGATTGTTCATACCAAACAGAAGGGCAATCAGCATTTTTCTCATTGTCCTGAAGATAAATCAAGCACTGCTTTACTGCTGCCCTCTTGACAGAAAAAGATAATCTCATAAAATGAAAACAATGCCCCAGAACCCAGGAACCCACCAGGGGCCAGTCGGCCAGCCCACACTCTGTCTCAGGCGCTTAACAGTCACCGGCTGCCTCTGCAGGTAATTCCGAGCATCTACTGCCCAGCTGCCTACCCCCCTTGCTGTATCACCAACTAAGTAACCAAAACTAAACCAGCTGCCGCGCGGTGGATTCCAAGCCACGGCCTGTGTGACAGCGCACCACTGCATTCCACAGGCAGGGAGTCAGGACTGTGACCTGCAAGGATATCACCAGACCTTTCTTCCAAGGCACCGCTGGGTGGGTTTAAAGGGCCAATGTTTCATTTCGTAGTCAAGCGCTTAATGGTTCGTGCCACCCAGGGACTCCTTCACCCAGCCCTGGAAATCCCAGCCAATTCCGAATGGCCCAAGTTCTCCTGACCCTTTGAGGTCCATCTCAAAGGTCACTTCCTTTCTGAACTCTTTTCTGATCCTAAGCGCAATAAAATCCCTACCACTGGTACCTCCCAGCGGCAATCCCGTCTGGCCACATTTTATAGCCTGCTCTTCTCTGTGGGCAGAAACCATATTTGCACTAAGCTGCACCCCTGTGCCCTGCAGCAGCCGCAGCCAGTGGCCAGGGAAAGCGGGCAGGCTCAATCAGCACCCAGTGGTCTCAGCACCCAGACCTGGGTGCCAGGCCACTCCTCCTGCACCCTCCTTCCTCCCAGCGCCTGGACTCACTGTTGTTGTTGTTATGTGCCCTCCATCGAGTGGGACCCGACTCATAGCGACCCCTCCTTGGGTTTCCAAGGCAGTATCACTACAGAAGTAGATGGCCCCTTCTTCCTTCCGAGGAGGCATCTCGGGTGCACAACTGGGGCCTCTTTCCCTTAGGAATCCTTGGATAAAATGAGGACGAAGGAAGGAACGTGCTCACGGGGATTCAGGTGCTTAGACCCAAAAGGGGGCAAGAAGGCCAAAGCAACGCAGCAAATATTCACCATCTGCCTTGAAGTTTTCCCTCCCATTCCCTACCACAACGGCTCACCTCGGAGGCAGGAAAGCAGCGGTTTTAGGGACAGACAGCCCTCCCTGCCCCCGCGGGCTACCAAGAAGCTCCCCATTCATCACGCAGCGAGAACTGCCATCTGTGAGTTAATAACTCAGCTACAGACATCAGCCTCTTCCACAAAACCTCCTCACCAGCTGTCCATGGTTCTGGTGTTCAGACAATTCAAACAGCACAGCGGGGCTGGGTTTATTCCCAACGATGGGCCGACATGCCTCCAGATTACCTCGAGGGCACGCCTTCGTTTATCTTATGAAGATCTGAATACAGATCCCAACCACGCCATCTCTCCATACCTACCAGGCCTGACAACCAGAAAACCAATGTTCCATTTTAAGTTTGGCACTTCCGGGAGTCCCTCCCACCTTCTTTCTGAGACGCATCTGAAGTGCACACGAAGAAAGCACGCAAACACGACGCAGACTCAGAAATGAAAAACGAGCAAAAGGCTCCCTGTGTCACATTAAAATGATTGAGGCCTGACGCCCCGCCAACTCTAGGGCAGGCAGAGACCTTTGCTCCCTAGGTGTAGATCGGCACAGCCCACAGGGGCGAGCCAGGCCGAAGCCCCAAGCGCAGGCCGGAGACGGGCGAACGCGAGGCGCTCCCCGTCGGCGGCCAAGGTGGGGGGCTGCAGCCTCGAGAGGCGGTGAAGACGCCGGCCCGCGAGGCCGCTCCACCGACGCGGGCCTCTCCCGCCCCCGAGTCCCCCGGCCCGTCCGCCCCTGGCTCACCCCGCCCAGCGGGCAGCGGCGCCCCT
>NW_006921593.1:9211859-9271765 GCF_000298275.1 Orycteropus afer afer
GGCTCGCCCGCCGCAAGCCCGGCTCCGCTCGAGTTCCCGCAGCCGCGGTTTCCGGGTAGAAAACGCCACCACCAACGCTGCCGTGACCTTCGACCCTGGCGGGCGACGGCAACGCGACCGGGACAAGATTCCTCAGTCGCGAGCAGCGGAGGCCATGCCCCTTGGGTGTGATGTGGCGGGTGGGTGTGGTGTGTATGATGTACGTTTGTGCATTTCTGTGTGTGAGCGGGGTATTGTGAGAGTGGGACCGTGGGAAGTGTATGCAGACCTGCTTGTGTGAGCGTGTATGGTGCGTGGAGTATGTGAAGAGCGTTAGTACGGGGTGCATGCGCGCGTGTGTGCGTGCGCGCATGCGCGGGCCCACGTGTGCTGTTTGTATGTCTGAGTGTTTCTGCGCTGGTGTATTAATCACTGCTGAGGAGTGTTGTTTGGAACAACCATTTCCTAAAATAATTGGACAGCATCCTGTCAACGTGAAGACGAACCACCTCTCCTGAGAATATATTCGAGGACCTTTTCTCCCCGGCCTATAGCCTGGAGAAACTTGCACATGCGCAAGTAGACTGAATAAAGAATCTTTATGGAACACTATTCGTAGTCATTAAAAATTATAAGAAAAACACATGCCCACAAGCAGTCAACTGTAAAGACAGATTTTGGTAAATGCGTTTAATACCGAACACAAAATAGCAGTGAAAACAATTCAAACACCATTCATTCAACAAGGTTGAATGAATTCTCAAATCAGAGGAGCTCTGGTGGTGTAGTGGTTAAGGCATTTGGCTGCTAACCAAGTGGTACATAGTTCAAACCCACCAGCTACTCCTCAGAAGAAAGATGGAGCAGTTATAAAGATTTACAGCCTTGGGAACCCAACAGGGGTTGCTATGGATTGGAAATCAACTCAATGTTGTTTATATCACGGGGAGAGCAAAAATCACAAGATGATACATTGCAATATACTTGAATAACATGAAATTCTCAAACATACACTTCTAATCAACATACTGTTTGGAGACACATACATCATCTGGAACTCCAAGAAAAAGATGCATAAACTTCATGTTAACAGGTTGGCATAGGGAAGCGACACACAGGGGACTTCAGAGGTAATGCAAATATTCTTTTTCTTTAGAAAGTGGTAGAACATGGTGCTTTGTTGAATTATCATTGTTTACACTTTAAACGTATCTCAGAAATATTTTGTATCTACTATTTACTGTAAGAGTTGTATCTTTTCCCCATACTTATTCAATCTATATGCTGAGCAAATAATCCAAGAAGTTGGACTATGTGAAGAAGAATGTGGCATCAGGATTGGAGAAAGACTCATTAACAACCTGCATTATGCAGATGACACAATCTTGCTTGCTGCAAAGTAAGGATGACTTGAAGCACTTATTGATGAAGATTACAGACTGCAATAAAGATTACACCTCAACATAAAGAAAATGAAGATCCTCACAGCTAGACCAATAAGCAGTATCATGATAAAGTTCTAGTTGAAGCTAAAGACAATTAAGCAAGTCCTCGAGAGCCAAAATATGACCTTGATTACATCCCACCTGAATTTAGAGACCATCTAAAGAATAGATTTGATGCATTGAACACCAATGACCAAAAACCAGGTGAATTGTGGGACCAGGAGACTGTTTAAACAGAACAAGGGGAGAGAACATGGTTTAAAATCAGGAAGGGAGTACATCAGGGTTGTATCCTTTCACCATACTTATTCAATCTGTATGCTGAGCAAATAATCCGAAAAACTGGACTATATGATGAAGAACACAGCATCAGGATTGGAGGAAGACTCGTTAACAGCCTGCGATATGCAGACGATACAACCTTGCTTGCTGAAAGGGAAGATGACTTGAAGCACTTACTGATGAAAATCAAAGACTACAGTCTGCAGTATAGAATGGATTATACCCCAACATGTTGTTGTTGTGTGCCGTCGAGTCATCTCCAACTCACAGTGACCCCTCCTTGGGTTTCCGAGGCAGTATCACTACAGAAGCAGGTTGCCCAATCTTCCTTCCGAGGAGTGGCTGAAAATACCAGGGCTTGGTGAGACACACCTTTGTTTTATAGTTGAGGGTTAGCAAAAAAGGGCAAGACTCTCAAAAATGGACTGACACAGTGGCTGCAAGATGGGCTCAGGTATAACAAGAGTTGTGAGGCTGGCACAGGACCGGGCAGTGTTTCGTTCTGTTGTACAGAGGGTCACTAAGAGTCAGAGCCGACTTGACAGCACTTAACAACAACAATCTTAACAGAAGGAGCCCTGGTGGCATAGTAGTTAAGAACTTGGTTGCAAAAGGTCGGTGGTTCAAATCCACTAGCTGCTCCATGGGAAAAAGATGTGTCAGCATACTTCCATAAAGATCTATGGCCTGGGAAACCCTATGGGGCAGCTCTCCTCTGTCCTCTTGGTCACTATGAGTCAGAATCAAGTCAGTGATGACTGGAATTTTAACAGAGGCGGATCACCAGGCTTATCTTCCACAGGACCTCTAGGTTGCATTCGAACTGCCAACTTTTAAGTCAGCAGCAGAGAGCAGCCTGACCCCCATCAGGAACATCTCCCACTCAATATCAGAATCAATAAACACTTGCTAAGTAAGTGAAAAAACAAGCATTTCATAAAAGAAGAAATATCGGTTTCCATAAGAGTTAAAGGTGTCCTCGGTAATAACGGTGAGGGTCCTTCACTGGGAGGGAGGGTAGGTGAGGACAGGAAGGAGAGTGAGGCTCTGAGTGGAGGCAGGATTTGGGGGTTTAGTCCTGGCTCTGCTACTCACAGCATTACTTCAGGCAAGTCACACACCCCGCACACCCTCTAGACCTCCATTTCTTCATTTCTAAGGTGGGCATGATAACACCAGCCTACCTGGCTTGGTGAAAATCCTACAAACACTCTCTAAACTGGAAAGCAGTATCCAAAAGCAAGTCACGGTGCTGTGAAGGTTACTCTCCTAAGAAGGGAATCAGCCTGAACTGGTTTTGCTAACGCTCCTGGATGGTGCTAAGCTCTGGCCAAGCCCTAACGTCCCGGTAGTGTTGCTTTGTATCCCTGGGTCCAGGGAGTGCTGGGCAGTTTACATCAGCTTGTCGGCATTGTTTGTTGTATACTGAAGCTGCTGATTGACACCTGGTCTCGGTGAGACCGCCCAGAGGGCCCTGCCATTGAGGCAGCTGACATAGCAGGAATATGCCTTTGCAACCAGCAAAATATTTCTCAGTTTTTGGGATAACTCTACCTTGGGCCCCCTGTTCTAAAGTGCTCTGTGTCCATGTTGGTGGAGCCTGACCCTTGAGAGAACGGGCCATCTCATTCAGCTCTTCCGAGAGGAGGACAATAGGAGCTATTCAGCCCGCCGCTGGTGAAAGCTGTTTGCAATTAGCTGCTAATCTAAAGGCTGGCGGTTCGAACCTACCCAGTAGCTCTGAGGAAGAAAACCCTGGTGTTCTGCTTTGGTACAGATTACAGCCAAGACAATCCTATAGAGCAGTTCACCTCTGCACCACGGAGGGTCGTCATGAGTCGGAATCAACCGAATTGCTTTCTTTTTTTTGCTGCAAGCAGGCTTTGCCTGCTGTGTACAGCCTTAGTTCAATATTGTTATCTTTTACACTTTTCCTGCTATAAGCTATAAATTTGTAGGTATTAACATTTTAAGTCCTATAGTTTCAGGTTTTTCTGTAGCACCCTTCAATATGGAAGCAGGAGTCAAGAAAGCAAATGACATCATGTATTGGCCAAATCTGCCACAAAAGATGTCTTTAAAGTATTAAGAGGCAAAGGCGACCCTTTGAAGACTAAGGTGTGCCTGACCAAGCGATGGTACTATCTATCACCTCATATACATGCAAAAGCTGGAAGATGAATAAGGAAGACCTTAAAAAGAACTGATGCCTTTGAATTATGGTACTGAATATATCATGGACTCCCAGAAGAATGATCAAATCTGTCTTAGAAGAAGTGCAGCCAGAATGCTCCTTAGAAGTGAGACTGGTGAGTCTTCCTCTCACGTATTTTGAGCATGTTGTCAGGAGGGACCAGTCGGTGGAGAATGACATCATGCTTGGTAAAGCAGAAGGTCAACAAAAAGAGGAAGACCCTCAGCGAGATGGAGAGACACTGTGGCTGCAGCCACGGGCCCAGCACAGTGACGACGGTGACATGGTGCAGGACCGGGCAGTGTCTCGATCTGTTGCACACAGGGTCGCCGAGTTGGAACTGCCTCAATGGCACCTAACAATAATTCTGGGTTTTTAGCCATTGAAACCTGTTTAACTATAACCCCCACCAGGGGTTATAATTTGTTAATTATTAACGAAGTCGACTGAGGCCTGATGGGCTGCACTGAGAACACCTCGCCTCTTTGTTTTCCTGCCCAAAGTACTGAAAGCCAGAGAATCTAATCATAGGAAATGATCAAACAAACCCAGGACATACTGCAAAATATCGAGCCCATGCTCTTCAAAAATATCAGGGGCCGGAAAAAGCAGACTGGGCCACTGGCTAGACTAAAGGAGACCCAGGAAACGTCGGGTTCCTGGGTGGTGAACACGGATAACGCACTAACCCAAAAGGTGGCAGCTGGAGTCGCCCAGAGATGCAGTCAGGAAAAAACTTTCCAAAATTCAGCCATGGCAAAGTCTGTGGAGCTGAGTTCAACTCTGTCACACACAGACGGGCCACCATGCCTCAGTGGCAACTGGTTTTAAAGAGCCACTACACTAAATGGAATGAGGGATCCCACACAGCAACCTTGATTAAAATTCACCTGTGGAAGGCATTACTGGAAAATTTGGAAGTTTGAATGGAGTTTCTTTATGACAGCCGTGTGAAACTCCTGCGGCTGTGTGGATGCATGTCTTTATTTTTAGGAGACATGGGATGTCTACATTTGAGTATTAGGAATATTGTCATGATACTGTATCTAACTCTCAAATATGGCAGCCATAAAAGCGTTCATGTGTACGTGTGCGTGTGTGCGTGCGTGTGCGTGTGCATGCGTGTGTGTGAAGAGAGAGAGGAAAAAAACAGAGACCAAATGTGGCAGAATGTTAACAAGTGTTCAGTGAAGGAGAAGGGAATATGGGCGTTCACTGTTGTATTCTGCAACTTTTCTGTAGATTTGACATTTTTCAAAATGAAAAACTTAGAAGAAAAAAAAGTAAGAATCACTGGAATACATTAGACTAAGGGTCTGCCAACTTTGCTGTAAAAAGACCATGTGGCTTTGGAGGCCACATGGTCTCTCCTGCAACTATTCAGTTCTACTGTCTATGGAGAAACCAGACACAGATAGTACATAGTGAATGGGAGGGGCTGTGTTCCAATAAAACTTTATCGACAAAAGCAGGCAGTGGGCCAGATTTGGCTGCAGGCCACATTTCCTGGCCCCTGCTTTAGATGACGGGAAACCCAAGGAGGGTCCTGCTGCATCCCATGGTCAACTGGAAATTCAAGGCTACTCAGAAATGACTGGTTCTGTTAAAACATTAACCAAATACGATGGCTTGAAATGCTAAAATCCTAATCTCTTAGGAACTGAGGACCCAAGAGCCCCATCCCACATAAAATGCCCTCTCCCATTTCTCATCTTTGTTCTAGTAACAATTCCTATTCCTTCAATCTCATTATTTTCCTAAAACCCAAGATCTTAAGTTCCAGTGTCTGGCACTCTTTCTTTACCCCACTGTCTGAGATCTTGGGAGAGCTGCTGTAACATTTAGGCCAAGAGCAGGGTCTCTGGACCCAGTCTGTCTGGGTTTGAGTCCCGGCTTCCCCAGACTCTTGACTTGGGCCAGACACTTCCCCCATCTCAGTGTGCCAGTTTCCTCTGTTTCTCTAAGACAATACTACTTACCTGACAGAGTTCCAGATGAGGAGACTTGGTTGCCTAGTGGTTAAGCCCTCAGCTGCTAACCAAAAGATCGGCAGATCAAATTCACCAGCCACTCCGTGGGAGAAAGATGAGGCAGTCAGCTTCCATAAGATTGACAGCCTTGGAAACCCTATGAAGCAATTCTACTCTGTCCTCTAGGGACACTGTGAGTCAGAATTGACTTGACGGTAGTGGCTAACGGTAATGGTAGAGTACTGGAGAAGGTTCAGTGTGTTGTTCCCTGTGAAGTGCTGGGCACAGTGCCTACCAATACCAAGCACTCAATAAATGCTACAATCATTATTCCAGAATCCCTGGGTGGCGCAGTTAACACGCTCAGCTGCCAACTGAAAGGCTGGAGGTTGGAATTCACCCTGAGGTGCGTGGAAGAAAGGCCTGGCAATCTACTGCTGGAAAAACAGCTGTTGAAAACCGTATGGAGTCATGCTACCCTGACACACGTGGGGTTGCTGTGAGTCAGAACTGACTCAATGGCAACTGAATTTTGTTTTTCAACCGATACCCTTATTCCTTATTGTAAGGGCTAACGAGAGTACGTCTAAAATGCTTGTTTAGCCCAGTACCAGGCACAGAAAGGTTCAAGAAGTGGAAGATGTCATTTTCCAGCTGGCGGTTAACCGTGCACTGGGTGCCCTGTCATCTCCATCATGTCTTACAAACCACTGACATCTTGAGCTTTCTACCTTTCCCCATTTCCACACCTTCCCACTGAACTGAGAACAAAAAATGCCAGAACTGGTACTTTTCTGCGGTCCCTCCACCATTATTTTTCTTTTTAAATTGTGGTAAATGTACAGGTAACAAAACACCTGTCGTTTCATCAGTCTCCACACGTCCCCTTCAGTGACATTAAACACGTTCATCATAGTTTGCAACATCCTAACCATCCAGTCATCTTCATGACAGCACCTTCCTTCCTGTGTTGTTGGTACTCAACACATACTTAGGTTCCAGAATGAACAGGGGTTTAAAGAAAGAACCCTCCGCAGCCCACCTAGTCCAGCCTCCCACTAATTGGTTCATCTAAACTCACAAGATGGTTCAAACTAGCGGGCTCAGAATGAGTCCCTATGACTCACAAAGGGGCTGTATCCCAGCCACCCCTCTGGTTTGGCAATCAGGGGATCACGATCAGACCCCTTCGGTTCCCCACCCTTCGTAGCAGGTGCCACCAGAATTTCAGGTTCAACCCGACCACCCTGAGTACCTGGGTGGGTTGCCTCCACATTTCAGAAACCTTACCTGTCTTCTGGCTCCACTCCGAATCCAGGAAGCTAGGTTTCTTTCAGCTTCATTGACTTTTCACTATGGGTCTGAGCAACTTGCCGTGGGCAGCGAAACCACTCAGCCGATAGGTAGATCTGCAGAGGGAATTTAACCTGGACACCTATCCCTGCAGACAACTCATTATTCTTTTAAAAAGGAGCAAGGCTCAGAATCTTGCAGAGGGTGATTCTACCCGTCAGCTGCATTCTGTATTGGCAACCACAGGGAGGTTGCCTGGGAACCCTGTTCAGACACAGCTGTGTCACTTTTAAAACAAACTTCTCTCTTGAAGAGCTTGCGTGACTGGTAAAATTCTGTGTGGTCAACAATCACAGGCGCTTTTGTGTTTATACTCTCAGAATGTTTTTTTTTTTCCATTTTCTTATTATAAAACAACCATGGTATTATATAAAGTTATGAACATTTAGAAAAGAGTAAGAAAGGTAAATTAAAACCACCCTGTAATCCCCAACCCTAATGGTAATGACCATGAATGTTTTGCAGTATTTCCTGCCAGTATTTTTTCCTATGCATTGCATGGGCTTCAAAAACAAAGCTGGCACCAGCTTAACATTACTTTAGCATAGTTATCTGCCTAATTATCCTCTGAACACACTGAAAAGTGTTAATGGGTGTAACTAACATAAACATTTCACCATATGCTTTAACTGGAGGTGCCATAAACAGTTAAGCACCCAGCTACCAACCAAAAGGGTCACCCAGAGTTCCCTCAAAATAAAGCCTGGCAATCTACTTCCAAAAAAACAGTCGATGAACCTATGGAGCACAGTGCTAGTGGAACTCGCATGGCATCAGGGGTCAATGACAACTGGGTTCGTTTATACACTTCAATGATGGCTGAAATTTTTTTCTCCTGTTGCCTATATATATTTAATTTATTGTGATTTGGGTGAAAGTTTACAGAGCAAACTCATCTTCCATAAAGCAGTTCACATACACTTTGTCTCATGCCAGTGACCATAATCTCCCACAATGCAACAGCTCTCCTCCACTTCCTGCCCATAGCCACCTCTTCCCTGTGTCCTTCCCTCCCACGTATTCCTGCCCCCCGGGGCTGTCTCCCTGTGCATACACAGTCCTTCTATTCTCCCATGTTGATCTCTCCAAGAAGTGTATCTACCTAGTGTAAATGTTCACTTCATATGCCTGTCTTCTTGTTTGGCTGGAAGCCACAGGAGTTCAACCAAGTTCAATTCCAGACCTGAAGGGCAGCTAGGGGCCATAGCCTCAGGGGTTCCACCAGGCTCCATCAGACCAGCAAACCTGGTCCCCCAACACTTTTTTTTTTTTTTTTTTTTAAATGATTTTGAGTTTTGTTCCACATTGTTCTCCCTCTGTATCCAGGATTTCCTACATAGATCCTGTTGTGAGTGGTTGACAGTGGTAGCTGGGCACCATCTAGTTCTCCTGGTCTCATAATCATATAGGCTGAGGATCACAGGGTGTACCAGTTGCTTGGTCTAATTGTTTTCATGCATTTTTAGTTTTCTTCATTTTTCTTAGCTCTGGATGAGGAGAGACCCATTGTTGCATCTAGATGGCCACTTTCATGCTTTTAAGATCCTAGTCACTACTCGCCACAGTAGGATGTGGAGCAATGTTTTGGGTAGTGTGTTACACCAATTGAGCTTGATGTTCCCAGAGACCATGGTCTCAAGCCCACAGGTCCAACTACTTGCTCCCTCTGGGTAGCTGGCTGTATGTAGCCAATATTCTTGATATAAATTTTTGAAGGTGTTTCTGATTATTTTCTTGGGATACATTTCTAGAAATGTGATTACTGTGCCAATATTAAAAATATTTTTAAGACTCTTGGCCCATGATCCTGAACTGTTCTCTGGAGAGGGTTACGTACGATTTATGCTTTCACTGGTGATGTACATCTCTTTGTACATTCATAGGCATAAAATAACATAAAGCATTTTCACCTTGCCAATTTGACAAAATAAAAATGGCATTTCGTTTAAAATTTCTTGGCATACCTCTGAGCACTAATGTGGTTCAATGTTTTTCTTCTGCTGTTGGCCATTTGTATCTTATTTTGCGACATGTCTGTTCATGTCCCATGTGAATTTTTTAATGTCTTTTTTCTTTACTTGAAAGAGTTCCTGATAAATGGTTTGGACCCTTTATCTGACATGTAAAGCCATTTCATACCTGATGAATAGGAGGGCTTTGTTTTCACACAATGTGTTCACTTCCTATTGCTGCAATAACAAATTATCTCAAACCTAGTGGTTTAGACAACACACATTTCCTACTCTACAGACCTGGAGACCGCACACTGAAATGGGTCTCACTGGGCTCAAATTAGGAGCCCTGGTGACACAGTGGTTAAAACACTCGGCTGCTAACCAAAAGGTCACTGTTCTTACCCACCAGCTGCTCTGCAGGAGAAAGTGGTGGCAGTTTGCTCCTATAAAGATGTACAGTTTTGGAAACCCTATGGGGGCAGTTCTGCTCTGTCCTCTAGGGGCGCTGTGAGTCAGAATTGACTGGACAGCAGTGGGTTTGGTTTGGGCTTTGCTTCTATGAAGACTGACAGCTTTGGAAACCCTCTGGGCTGGTTCCACTCTGACCTATAGGGTTGCTATGAGTTAGATCTGGCTCGATGGCAGTGGGTTTGGTTTTTGGTTTGGGCTTAAATCAAGGTTTGGCAAGGCTGGTTCCTTCTGCAGATCCTGGAGGGGAACCCATATCCTTGCCTTTCCAGCTTCTATAAACCACCTACATCCCCTAGCTCCTGGCCCCTTACTCCATCTTCAAAGCCAGCCACGTTGGCTAAGTCCTTCTTACGCTGGCCTCTTCCTAGTTAGTCTTCCTTTTAAGGACCCTGTGGTCACACTGGGCTCAATAGGATAATCCTGGATCGCCTGCCCATTGTAAGGTCAGTTGACCAGCAACCTTCATTCCATGAAGCCTAACATACTCACTGGGGGGCAGTTTTCGGAGGTCACTATTTTACCTATCACAGCCAAGTTAGATAAAATTTTCTTTTACCTGCCTTTGACGTTATATGTAGGACAGACTTCCACCAACACAAGTGGAAGGGAACATTTACACATATTGTATTCTGCTTCTTTTACCATGTCATGCTTTTCATTTGTCTCTTTGGTCCATTTGCAATTGAATTCACGACAGTTGAGATGAAGTGTGACCTTTATTAACTCTCACAAGTGACACTTCAGTGGGTCGTAACTGAGGAGTGGATCATAATTGCTTGGGACCAAGAGGAGCATGCAAACGAGCTGGCTTCGGCTCGTTGTTCTTACAGACTGCAGCCTACCATTAAAGCATCTTACCGTAAAGCAGGGGCAGTGGTGGGCCAGGGCAGGATTCTCGCCTTCCATGAAGGAAACCCAGGTTCGAGTCCTGACCGGTGCACCTCGTGCGGAGCCACCACCTGTCTGCGAATGGAGGCTTGCATGTTGCTGTGATGCTGAGCAGGTTTCATGGGAGCTTCCTGACTGGCTGGGAAGAAAAGGTAGGTGACCGCCTCCTGAAAAGCAGCCAATAAAAAGCCTTTGGATCACAAAGGTCTGATCTGCAACCAATCACAGGGATGGTTCAGAACTGGGCTGTGTTTTGTCCCATTGGACATGGGGTCAGCATGAGTCAGAGCTGACTTGATGGCAGCCAACAGCAACCGCCATTAAAGCTGTTGTACCGAAGGGTGCTGCCCCTGGGCGCTTGCCATACTGAAAGGAGCTCAGTGAACAACTGAAATAATGATGTTCAACATGTTTTTTTTTAAACTTTTAATACCTTGAGATAAAGATTCACAGGAACTGTACAAAAGTAGACTAAAAACAGAAAACGGAGCTTTCCTGTATCCACCCTCTTCCAAGAGTGATGTCTTAGAGAGCATGGCAGTACAAACAACAAATATGAACCCCTTTGCAAATATAATACTGAGTTGTCAATGAAAGCAAACATGGGTATAGGGACAGATAGATGGGTGAACAAGCTAAACAATTATGTATGTCTAAATGGAGAGTGTATCCAAGATCATATACAGGGTTGGCAGACAATGGGCCTTTCAGGGTGCAGAAGAGTATGAAGGGATGGACACTGGGAGGAGGTAACTATGGGGAGGAAGTGGGAGGGGAGCTGCTGCATTGTAAATTTTGGTCAATGACATGAGACAAAGTATATGTGAACTGCTGTATGAAAAGTGAATTTACTCTGTAAATCTTCACCCAAATCCTAATTAAAAAAAAGTGATGTCTTATGTAAGTGTAGTCCAATGTCATTACCTGAAAATTGATACTGGTACTATCTGGAGAACTTATCCGATCTCCCCATTTCCTCATGCACTCATTTGTGTGGGCACAAGTGTGTGTGGCTCTGTGCAGTGACAAGGAAGCCTCTGAAGACCCGAAGGAGAAAAATAATCTGCCATTTGTAAAGCAGAGCAAGTGTGTGACCGTGATTCTAAGAAGTCTGTATTTGGGCATGCACACAATATATATAAATCCTCAGAAAAGGTGCTGAGGATGTACACACTGTTATTCCCGGTTACCCCAAGGGAAAGAGGTGGGGAGTGCAGGAAGTGCTGAATGGCGAGGTCGTCAGCCATTCACTGAAGACCTACTCTGTACCAGGAACTGTTACTGGGAGCTGGGATATAATACTGAACAGAGTAGAGATAGGTTCCTTCTGTCCTCATTAGATGTTCCGATCGAAGAAACAACTCCAGACGGCAAAGCAAGTAAGGAACAGAGTGATAATAATGACAGAAAAGGAAATAGAAATGTAGGAAAGGAAATACGAAGAGGATTCCAGGTTTGGGGCTTATAATTTTAAACGGAGTGGCCAGGATGGGCCTCACGGAGGTGGTATTTGAGCTAAGACTGGAAGGAGGCAAAGGGGGCAAACACACTGACATCTGGGGGAACAGCTGGAGCAAAGGCGCTGAGGTGGGAGTGCGTGTGGAATGTGAGAAACAGCCAAGAGGTTAGTGTGCTGAAGTGAAGAGTCCTAAGGGGTTAGGTCAGGGAGAGAAGCTGGGACAAGGTCATATAGGGTCTTTCGGCCATTTTATCTTCTGAATGATACGGGGAGCGCCACGGTGGGTTTTGAACAAAGGAACAACGTGATCCGGCCTTCATTCTAAAAGATGACTTGGTCTTGGGTCGAGATAAACAGCAGGGGGACAAGAGAGGAAGGAGGAAGAATGCTTGGGAGGCTGTGGGGTCTGAAATCATCAGCTTTTGGACATTCTGGAAGCAGGTGAGTTGAATGCAGGGCATGAGAGAAACAGAAGAACTGGGATGAATCCAGGCTCTCCAGCCTGAGCAACTAGACAACGGCAAGGCTATCAATGCAACCAGGAAGGCTGCAGGCAGAGGTTTTCTGGGGAAGAACTGGAGCTGTCTGGGGCATGATGAGTTTAAAATGGACACAAGGCATCCAAGTGCAGCTGTTGAGAAGCTAGGAGAAATAAGATGTGGGAGAGGCATGAACTAGAAATGCACATTTACAGGGGACTCAGGTATCTGTTACAATTAAAGCCCCAGCCTGGGTGAGTGCTTGAATTTTCCTGCCCAAGTTTTATTTAAAAAAAATTCCAAGCATCAGAAAACCTGAAAGAACAGTTTAACAATCACTTGTATACCCTTCATCTAGAGTCAACAATTGTTGACATCTTGGTATGAAGGCTTTACGTGTATGTAGACACATGTTTTAGGAATCACTTGATGCTAACTTGAAGACATCATGATACTTCTAATAGTTCAGGATTTTAACTCCTAGAAGCAAAGACATTTCCTTCAAACACAGAGACCATCATTGCACCTAAGAACACTGTTGTTATCGGCTGCCCTCAACTTGGCCCGACACAGGGAGACCCTGTGCACACAAGAGAACCAAACAGTGGCTGGTCCCACACCATCCTCATGATCGAATGTGGATCGGACTATTGTCACCCGTAGGGTTTTCATTAGCTGTTTCTGGAGGAGATCTCCAGGCCTTCCTTCCATGGTGCCTCTGGGTGGACTTGAACCTCCGAACTTTGAGTTAGCAGCCGAGCACATTAACTGTCTGCACCATCCAAGAACTTCCTTTGTCACTTCTGGGTAATTCATATGTTTCTATTGTGAACAGAACCCAAACTATGGTATTTTCAACCTCTTCATATGCATGTGAAAGCTGGGCAATGAATAAGGAAGACTGAAGAAGAATTGATGCTTCCGTGTTAGGGTGCTGGCACAGAATACTGACTATACCACAAGCTTCCAGAGGACAAACAAATCAGTCTTGGAAGAAGTATAGCCAAAATGCTCCTTAGAAGAGAGAATGGTGAGATTTCGTCTCACACATCTTGTTCATGTTGTCAGAAGGGACCATTCCCTGGAGAAGGATATCATTCTTGATAAAGTAGAGGGTCAGTGAAAAACAGGAAGACCTTCAATAAGATGGACTGACACCAGAGGCTACAACGATGGGCTCAAGCTCAGCAAGGCTTGTAAGGATGGCGTAGGATGGGGCAGAGTTCTGTTCTATTGAGCACAGGGTCATCAGGAGTCAGAGCTGATTCAACAGCACCTAACACAACACACAACACTGTGAATGTATTTTTCCCATTCACTAACTTGTTAGTAAAGAGCTACAGGAAAGTAATTTTGTACAGCTTTTTAAGGCTATGTTATCATTTCACATTTCACCACTTTAGTGATCAGCTTCAACACTAGGCTCAACGACAGACTCAAACGAGCAGGGACCACGAAGGTGGCGCCTGATTGCGTGATGTCTCAGTGTGTGTATGTAAGGTCACCATTGAGAAGGAGCCGACTCACCAACAAGTCACATCATCATCATCATCACAATAGTTTTAATAGCAATTCCTTGGGTTTCTAGAAAATCATCTACAAATAACAGCTAAATGTGAACACTTACCATTGTTATGTGCTGTTCCAAGTTTTTAATCCTCAACAACTGCACGAAGCAGGGACTATTGCTAATTTACAGCCAAGAGATTAAGTAACTTGCTCGAGGCCAAAGAGCAAACAAGTGGCACAGTTAGCATTCAAACCCAAGACCCCTGGCTCCCGAATTCATGTTCTCAACCACCAGGCTAAACCTCTGCATCGACTGTATGAATTTCTTTTCTATCGACTTCTGCTTCTGTTTGAGTAGAACTTCCAGAACAATGTGAATTGGGGCTGACAGCCAACAGTTTTCTCAAGTTTCACTGAAATATCTCTGTTTTACCATTAAGTGTGGGAATGTTGGCTGTGGCTTAAAAAGGAAACTTCTGTCAACTGAGGATATTTCTAATAATGCATCCTGTCCCAAAATGAAGAGCCAAACATCAACTATTTGGGAAAGAGGGGTGAATCACAAACTTTTATTGATAAGGACTTCCGTTCCAAAGATTTATTCCAATCACGTTTACAATAGATAAAATTGCAACACCTCCTTGCTGGGAGAATGGAAGCTCTGATCAGTTTTGATGCTGACTTAGGACAGATATAACCCTCTACATGAGGCAAAAGTCTGTATCTGAACAATGGACCAGTGGGAGACATACACAAAAAAAACCACTTCATCACTTATTTTAAAGATACGCAGGAAACCCAAAGGAGTCAGCTTTGTGGGACTGATATGCAGTTTAGTTACCAGATATAAATGTACAACTAAAAGAACTGTCAATTCCCAGGGAATTAAGACTATGGATCCCCTGGATTAGCACCTAAAAAAGACGTAGAAAATAAAGGAAAAAGAAAAGGACAGCTTCCCATGAAAATCATGTGGGCCCAGGATGTCCTCTGAGCATGCTCCCACGGCACCGGGCAGGAAGGAGCCTGTCGCCTGCCGTGAGCCCCAAGCACCCCAGTACTGTGTGCACTCAGTGCTTTAAGACACTACATGTGCTGATCTTCTGAGAGGTTTCAAGTAGCTCTAAGTAAAGGATAAAAAGTTTGATACCTGCCCTAGTTTCACTCCAAAAATTACACTACACACTTGTAGTGTACTCCAGTGAAACCTGTGAAAGCCGGAACACAACAGGACTGCCTTGTTTTTGTGGGTCTCACAAGTTCTCTGCCTTTGACAGGGTGCAGCCTCACCCCTTTCTATTGCTCGTTTAGTGGGAAATATTTGCTTCTCTAGCGGGTTTCTATCTTACACAAGTTTTGGCTTTTGCAGGTTTGACTGTACTGGGGAGATACTGGGAAGCAAGGGGGTCTCCCCTGACCTCCGGGTGAGCTGTTTAAGATCTGCTCACGGTTTTGCAGCAATGCTCATAATGCACAGAAGGCCCAGAGCAGGAGGAGAACTGCAATGGCATGTGAAAGGGTCCACAGGATGCAGCAGGCCCGCCCTGCAGACGGCCGTGCAGCCTCCTGGGATGAGGAAGCAGGTAGCACCACACTGGGCATTTAATACAGTGTCTTTGTAACACCAAGTTAATGGCTTTCCTTGCTTCCAAAATTGACCAGTGGCTCTCAATGGGGGGGGGGGGGGCGGCGATTCTGTCCCCAGGGACCATCTGGCAAGTCAGGAGACATTTCTTCCCAACTGGGAGTGAGGAGGGAATGCTGATGACATCGGGAAGGTGAGAGTCAGGGACGTTGCTAAACATCCCTCCGTGCACACCACGGCCCCACAGCCAACTTCTCAGGCCCCCAATATCAGCAGGCCTAACTGTGAGAAACCCTGAACATGGTGGTCCATGAGTCAGAACTCACCAGGGAGACCGGAGGCACCTGCGCACTTCATAGCTCTCAGGGACGTTGCACCAGCTTCACCATCAGGCTCCTACTCACCCATCTTTTGACCAACACCCCGGGCCTAGTCCTGTTCGTCAAGGAGTTCAAATCGTATTTGTGGAACGAACAGGGGAAAAGATGCACGCATGTTCAAAGTCTGCAGTGACCCACACTGAGCAGCAGCTTTAGAAACGATCTCAACTGCGAGTGTCACAGTCTCTTAAGACAGAGGACCTTGAATCAGGACTGACCTGTTCAAAATGGAGTCACCGTTTTAATGGGAGTACGTCTAAGCACTTCCGCATTCCTGTCAGTGTGGCAAACCCAGTAAAATGGGGTCAAGGCAAACATTCCACAGGCTTCATTTTAAACGAACAAAATCACACATGAAATGCCATGCACAGCAGACACCATTCCTTGTTTTTACATATTTACAATTTTACATATGTACTTATTGACATATCTTCTATCTTTACAGTTACAAAATTATTTCAGACTGCGGGGACAGTGGTACCATTGAATCTCCTCAAACATACACTCTGTATCATTCATTTGATCCTTTAAAAGGCAATTATTTACCCCAAACGGAACCACAGTGCATAGTGCATGCCTCGGAGGAAGCACACAGGAAAATCATGGAGAAAAAGCAGATTTTGATGAAAGTTTCACACTAGCCTTAAGTGAATCTATTCTATTAACACAAATAAATAATATTTTATTATTTACTAACCTTCCTCTGTCAGAAAATACAAAACAAAACGGACCAAACCAACGAACAATCCCCACAAAACTGTACCTTTACAACTGCTGACACTTAGAAGCAAGTAAGCTGGATCCTAGAGCCCACTCAGCAAGGGCTGGCTCTAACTGAGGCCGCACCAGTGTCACACGCCAACGGCATCATCCTGCATAGACCTGAGGCTGCAGCGGTGGAGGGAGCTTATCGTTTTCAACATTTTCCGAGTCGATAGCTGCGAAAGGTTGATCTGGGGGCGGGATTTCAAGTGGGTATCTCTCCACAATGTCTTGGACCTCTCTGGTGACCCCGTCCGTCCAGTCTATAAGGTCTTTCTCCAGTTTCTTGGCTTCACTCATGATCCTTTCCTGTCGCTCATTCAATTGAGACAAGAGATCCAAGTTCTTGTACATCTGCTTAACACCCAAGCAAGCGTCTGGGGCCCAGGCCTCGGGTTCCTGCTTTCGGGGAGAGGTCTGGCCGGACATGTAGCGATCAAAATCCTCCTGGCTCAGGTTCAGAGACTGGGCATCTAGCTTTTCAATGAAGGCCACGGCACAGCACTGAAGAGAAAATGTCACGTGTCATGTCAGGAAAGCCACCAACACTCAAACAGGTACTGTAACAGACTCATTCAGAGAACAAGTTTTGAGATCAGCCAGACTGGGCTGTCACCTCCATCATTCACCAGCGACAGTTCTGTGACCCTGGGGAAGTTACTTAACATAACTCAACTGACACCCTCTGCCATGGTCTGTAATAAGCAAGGTACAGTGGGAGTGATGACCAGTCTGGAAATGCAGGGCCAGTGCCACATGAAACAGATGTCCGTTAGTTTCGTACATTGACTGAATTTTTCTGCAATGAGCACATACCATATTCACATCAAAAAAACAAAGCAATTAAAAAAAAAAAAAAAAGAAAAACACAAAACCATGCAAGGTAACAGGGCAACACAGGCAGCTACCAGGACTGGCTGAGAAAGTTGTTCAGAGGGACTGCATCATGTCTCATGAAAAAGCAAATCATCTCTTTAAGGAGCACTTAGAAAATCTATTACAGCCAATCCACCAGCTGAGAGGAAATGGCAAATAGGCCCACCTGACCTTGCCACACAGGCCATATTCTGAGTATGGAAAGCATGCAGCCCCCTCCATTACATGGGAGAGGAAATGGCAGCCAAAGCAGTTTTAAAGTCCCTGGCCTAGGTGAACAGACATATGATATTGTCACTAATAGGAACAGGGAATACAGGAAGAGAAAACATCTGATGGGGAAACAATTTCAGTTTTGAACAAATTAAACATGGAGAGCTCAGTGCAAAGTCAGGAAACGTGGTAACAGAGCAGAGGAGACAGCCCAGGGGGAGAGATGCAGAGAGGACTCCAGGGAACAACACAATCCAGGGAGCAGAGGACAGAGCCCGTTAAGGATGGGAGAAGAGTATGGGGGGACACAAAACCTACCACTGAAAGGAGACGGGAGTGGGGGACATGGAGCCTACCAAGGACAGGAGGCGGGGGCAAGGAACCTACCAAGGGACAGAAGTCCCAGAACAGAGGCCTACTGAGAGAAGTGAAGAAAGATGAAGACTAAAACCATGCGATTTGGCAGCCGACAGATTTTTCACTTTTGCCGGAGCAATTTCGTTGGCAGCGGGCCAGATGCTGAGTCAGGCAAGAAGTAGATGAGAGAAGGCACAAGCGAAGTGAAGGCCCAGGTGAAGGGGCCGGGAAGCTGGGAGATGAGCCAGCAGTAACCTCGTCGACAACAATGACCGCCTTCTCACTCCCGGGCCTACTTCCGCTATCCTGCCCACTCTGCCCTTCTCTGACCTCCAGTCTCTCAACTCTCCACAGAAGAGATGAATCCAAAAGGCTCTTCTCCAGAAGTCAAAGTACCTGCTCTACACATGGTGAGAAAAAGGAGTGCTTCCACCTCACCCACTCGGACCAACTCAACCACCACATGCTGGAAGGGACGAGAAGGAAGGAGACACGGCAAGGAGAGAGCAAGTGTCAGTCCCGATCTCACTGCCTGCACACCATGCTCCAAGAAGCCAGCACCCCAGTAACAGGCAGTGAGGACAGCAGCTGAAGACGAGTCAGTAAGAGGCGGGCCCCAGCACTCAGAGATCAACACTTACACAATTTCGGGAATCCATTTTAAGGAAAAGATAAAAAGATTACAAATACAGACACTTCTGGTAAGACGGAGGAATAGGCAGACAAGTGACGCAGACCCTCTTCAACAAAGAAAAGAAGAACCAATTGACAGAGATACAAAAGACAATCCTGGAGCTCTGCGCTTTGAAAGGAACTATACAGAAGTGGATTAGGCACCAACTAGTGGAAAAAACTGAACAAAAACAGTGAGTACAGAAACGGTCGGACTGTCAGCTACTCTGACAGGACCAACAGACTGAATATTTCCAAGTGGTGTTGTGACCTGAGAATTGACTTAGAGATCAGCCCTGGTCACCAAGGGCTGCAGGGATGACTGCACTGGTGGCCTATGACTAGGAAGGGAAACACCAAGGAGGCAGACAACATGAGCTGTGGACTTTCCACTGTCCAGAGGGCGCAGCCATTTTGATTGTTTACAAGCGGCAGCCATTTTGGATATTTAAAATGACCAAGGGTGCAGCCATTTTGAATCTTTACAAGTGGCAACCATTTTGGATTGTAAAGTGATAGTGTTCTCATTCAGATTCCAGGGACCTAGGAATAGGCTCTGTTTGCCAACGTCAGCAGGGACATACGAGAGGCTGATCACAGGAAGGGAGACAGGTGGTGAGTGTATAAGTGCTGTCAACTGGTGAATAGAGGAGCACAGTACCCTGTTTGCATAGATAACATACAAACAAAACAAAGAAAACTAAAATCGTGGGCAAGTCACTCTTACAATCACCAATTAAATATAAACACAAAAATGGCACAATGCCTTGGAGACAACAGAGCATCACAGTCCACACAAAGAAGCACTATAAAGCAGGAGAAACAAAGGGACCAGGATACAGACCCAAAACACATCCCTGAGGAAGACGCAGCATTGGAACTCCCTGATAAGGAATTCAAAAGAATTATATTTAGGTATCTTCAACGAATTGAAAGACAGATCAAGGAAAACACAGAGAAAACCCTAGAACAATTTTGAAAAACAATACAAGAACAAAATGACAAAATAAATGAAAAATTAGATATGATACAAAATCTACACATAGAAATCTAGATTAATACCAAATTTTCAGAAACAGGTAAGACATTGAATAGACAAAGGGGCAGAATTGAATCAATGGAAGACAGAATTAGAGAGACTGAAGGCAAATACCAGAACACTTTTTTGGAAAGGGATCAGTCAGAAAAAAGATCAAACCAAAATGGGGGATACCATCAAAAGGAATAACCTACATGTAACTGGAATTCTAGAACAGGAAGAGACAAACAAAACTACAGAGAAAATTGTGGAAGATTTGTTGGAAAAGAATTTTCCTGGTATGAAAGATGAGAATATATCCATTCAGGAAGTCCAACGAACACCAAACAGGAAAGACCCCAAAAGAAAATCACCCAGACATACCATCATCAAACTCATCAAAACCAAATACAAAGAGAGAATCATGAGAGCAGCACGGGAAAAACGAAAAGTTACCTACAAGGAGCAACCAATAAGACTAAGCTTGGATTTCTTGACAGAAACCATGCAGGCAAGAAGATATATACCATGGGATGGTATATATGTAACACTGAAGGAGAAAAATTTCCAACCAAGAATTGTGTACCCAGCAAAACTGTCCCTTAAATAGGATGGTGAAATTAGGACATTTTCAGATAAGCAGAAATTAAGGGAATTTGTTAAAACCAGACCAACCTTGTAAGAGATGCTAAAGGGAGCACTGACTACAATTTACCCCAATTCAACAGCTCCCTTCCCACTTCCTCCCCATAGTTACCTCTTCCCTGTGTCCATCCCTCCATGCACTCCTGCCCCCTGAGCTGTCTCCCTGTGCATAAACAGCCCTTCTTTCTCCCATGATTGTTCTCTCCAAGGAGCGTATCTATCTCAGGTAAATATTCAACTCATATACCTGTCTTCTGTTTGGCTGGAAGCCACAGGTGTGGGTTCAATTCCAGACCTGAAAGGCAGCTAGGAGCCATAGTCTCAGGGGTTCCACCAGGCTCTATCAGACCAGCAAAACCCAGCCCCCCCTTTTTTTTTCCAAATAATTTTGAGTTTTGTTCCACAATGTTTTCCCTCTCTATCCAGGATCTCCTACATAGATCCCCCTTCCGAGTGGCTGACAACGGCAGCTGGGCACCATCTAGTTCTTCAGGTCTCACAGTCATATAGGCTATGGATCACATGGTGTACCAGTTGGAATTGGCTCATTCTTCAAGTACCTCAGTGTTTAGCTCTAAGAAGCAATTTGCAGAGATAAAACTCCCAAGTCTTTCAGAAGCGAATCTCAGGCCAAGCTCTGACTTCATCAAGGGACAAACAGCCTGACTAGGTGAATGGCTCTTTGACTCCAGGCCTGAGGAGCAATGCACAACAGTGGGGAGGCTAGTCACATGTCTGTCCTTGTCTCTCAAGGGAAGCCACGAACTCTGCTCAATACTGGGAGTTCTGCATGGTCTGGTCACATGCACTCTGGTCAGTACTGGGTGGAGTGCCTGGATGCTCTGGTTGTGTGAGCTATGGTCAGTACTGGGACAGGGTGTATGCATGGCCTGGTCACATGCATGCTGGTCAGAATTAGGGGGAGTGTCTGCATGGCCTGGTCATGTGAGTTCTGGTCAGTAATAAGGAGACATGTCCACATGGCCTGGTCACGTGCACTCTGGTCAGAACTGGGGGAGTATCTGCACGGCCTGGTCATGTGCACACTGGTCAGAACTGGAGGGCTGCCTACATGGCCTGGTCACATGAACTCTGATCAGTACTGGAGGGAGGGATGTCTGGGGGCAGGTGTCTGCATGGCCTGGTCATTTGCACCCTGTGATGTGGGGCAGGTTTCTTCAGCTCCGAGGGGCAAGATCTCATCACAGGGTCTGTGTGTGGCTTGCCACATGCCCGAAATAAACCCCTTAGTGGTGGTTTCCATCACACAGGGCATCACCTGCTTACCAAACCAAAATTAAAAAAAAAACAAACTACTGCCATCAAGTCAATTCCAACTCAGCAACCCTCTAGGATAGAACAGAACTGCGCTACAGAGTTTCCAAGGCTGTCAATCTTTACAAAAGCAGACTGGTGGGCTTGAACCATTGCCAACACCTTTTGATTAGCAGCTAAGTACATCAACCACTGCACCATTAGGGCATTACACACTCACCAGGTTGGTGAAATAGTAGCCATCCTCTCCCGTCATCAGCCGGCTGGGGTTGCAGAAGCGAGTAATGTACTGGATGTTGGACTGGAGGCGAGGGGGGTTGCCCTTCAAAACGATGTAGATGAGCGTGGGCAGGAAGTCATCGGCAGAGGCCGGCTCGTTCTTGGTGATCTTGATGGCATTGAAGATGTGCTTGCTGCACTTGGTGATGCAGGCTAACTTGTCGCGAGGTACCCGCTTTGAATCCATCTCAATGATATCTGTAAAGACAGCCAGTGAGAAAGTAGCTGTGGGGAAGCACCGTCCAGGCTACAGAGGGGCCACCAGTGAGTGAAACCTCTGGCCTCACAAATGGAAATACGAGCTCAGCCTTGTAGAACCTACTTGTGAGCCAGGCACCCCACGCTACACTCTACAAGCATGATGCTTTGAATCCTCAGAAAACCTGATGCAGTGGGTACTAGTCTGGAGATGAGGCAACTGAGGCTCGGGCCGGTTCTGACTCTCCCTGGATGACAGAGTGAGAGAGCTGGGCTGTGAAGCTGCCCATCTGACTCTATAGCCCATGTTGGTAATCACCACGGTGACACATCTGAGGATGGCACAGGACTAGCAGTGCTTTGTCCTGTTGCACACACGGTCACTCTGAGTCGGCTGTTGCGCACACGGTCACTCTGAGTCGGCTGTTGCGCACACGGTCACTCTGAGTCGGCTGTTGCGCACACGGTCACTCTGAGTTGGAACTGACTCAATGGCACCTGACAACAACCAATTAAGAAAGACCAGTGGTGTAGGTCATGTCCTCTCTGATGACGTAGGCAGGCAATTTTAGGTTAGGAAAAAAGCAAATGCTTTAGTCCTCCCAGAGCTGGAATGTACCCACTTTTGGGCTGGCAAGGTATGGGGCTGCAAGAAACAAAGAATAAGGTGGCTTCTAAACTTGTGTGGTTGACCTTTTTCACTATCAAAATATCCCTTGAACCTCCATCTCAGATGCATTGAGAAAAAAGCTTCACCTCTCAAATTCTGTTAAGAAATTACTGATGTACCGAAATCATCATTTTTAGTTCTTTTTCAGTAAACAATAGCTCAGCACTTGTAGTTTCTGGTTTGATAAGGTTTGACCTGCAGCTTTCAGAAAAGAACAGATGGTCTTGAACTTTCTAGTAAAAGTCTTTGGGAAAACTAAGTAGAAGGCTCATATCCTGGCTTTTAGATCCGTATGGTGTCCATGACTTTCTGGGAAAACTACCCCCAACCTTCTATCTCTTATGCTGTTCCCTTAGGCAGGGGTGGGGGTGTGCCTTGACCCAAAGGAGTCCATTCTTAAGACCTGTGATACAGCCCAGCAGAAATGCGCTGAACAACAAAGATGACTGCATGTATGCAGGCCTGTTAGATCTACCTCCAGAACATGCATGGGAAATCAGAGAAGAATTCACTGAGAAACAGTAGTTGAAATGTGAAGACTTACAAAGGGAAGTGTAACCTGAGAGAGTGGGAGACTCAGCCAATAGCTGAATGCTTGGAGTAAAGACCTACTTGCTGTTGTAAGGACAATACAGTCCCTGCAACAGCTGTGTGAGGCGCTGAGGCGTTTTCCACAAATGTCCATTTCTCCCCAAAGCCCATGGGGGGGAGTATCCGGCTCTCACAAACACAAGAAATCCACTCCGCGGCCCTCCTCCACCCCTGCTGCCATCAGCTGACCCACTCTCTTCCCCGTGAGCTGCAGAACATCATCTCTGCATGAGCAGGCCTTTGAGTCTTCTCCTTAACTAAAGGAAAGCTGGCCAAGGTTAGAAACTCCTTTCAGTAGAAGGGTTGCTGGTTTTTGTTTTTGAATTTTTCTATTTCACATTTTGGGTGCTTCCCCTGAACAGGAAACAAGAAGCTCATTAGGAGCGTGGACCTACCCAGAACAGCAGAGCCACATGAACTAAGGTTGTTCATTTACTTCTTGAACAAACGAGAAAATAATCCAAAATACATCTCTGATTAACAAACAAGGAAAGGAATTTGCTCTGTAAACTTTCACCCAAATCACAATAAAAATTTTAAAAAATAAAAAATAAGCAACAAAAAGCATCCTTTTGCAATGTACCAAATGTGAGTGATCAACGTGGCGGCACTGAGAAAGAAGAAGACATAGACAGTGCATGGGACAGACAACAAAAGATGAACCCTTTTGCACATACATTGACAATCCCAGGGCTGTCAGTGAAGGCAAACACTGATATACAGGTGGATAGATGGGTTTACAGGCTGAACTATTAGGTATGTCTATGCAAGGGGAGAGTATGCCCAAGACTATGTATAGGGTTGGCAGACGATGTTTCTAGAAGTGCATCTGTATGTTCTGTAAGAATTTCCAGGTATATGGTAGAGCTGACAAGGGACAAGGTTGTATTCACTTCTTGGCCATACTCAGCTACCCAGAGGGAGCAAGTAGTTGGACCTGTGGGCATCAAGTGACATCAAGCTCAACTGGCATAATATACTACACAAAACACTGTTCCACATCCTATTTTGGTGAGTAGTGACAAGGATCTTAAAAACTTGCAAGTGGCCATCTAGATGCAACAACAGGTCTCTCCTCATCCACAGCAAAGAAGAATGAAGAAAACCAAAGATGCATGGAAACAATTAGTCTGAGTGACTGGTACACCATGCAATTCTCAGTCTATACAACTATGAGACCAGAAGAACTAGATGGTGCCCGGCTACCATAGTCAACCACTTGGGGGGGATCTATGTAAGAGATCCTGGATAGAGAGGGGAAACAATGTGGAACAAAACTCAAAATCATTAAAGGAAAAAAAAAAAAAAAGAGACCAAGTTTGCTAGTCTGATAGAGCCTGATGGAACCACTGAGACTATGGCCCCTAGCTGCCCTTCAGGTCTGGAATTGAACCCACTCCTGTGGCTTCCAGCCAAACAAAAGACAGGGACATGAGCTGAACATTTACATTAGGTAGATATACTCCTTGGAGATCGATCATGGGAAAAAAGAAGGGCTTGTATGCACAGGGAGACAACTCGGGAGCAGGAGTGCATGGAGGGATAAACACAGGGAAGAGCCAACTATAGGGAGGAAGTGGGAGGGAAGCTGTTGCATTGTGGGAAATTGTAGTTAATGTCATGAGACAAAGTATATGTGAGCTGCTGTATGCAAAGCAAATTTGCTCTGTAAACTCTCACCCAAATCACAATAAAAATTTAAAAAATAGCATCCTTTTAGTGCAGTCACTCTAACCTGGAGAGTACCTTGCCATTCTCCGAAATGATTTCAAATAAAAAAAATGCAACTGGGTCTAAAGAAATTAACTCAGCTGCATTTGACCACAATTTGGCTCAATGGCCAAGAAGTGAGAGACCTTGGTCACTATGTGCAAAGAGGGAAGGGTGCCTACTACTGCTTTGAACGCATGAAATTCCTCAAACTGACAGCCAACTCAGGCAACCCACTTCCGTTGTGTTCCACTGTGCCTTTGGTGGTCTGCCTTTTGGAAAGATTTTACTAACTTTCTGCTCACTGACATCAATATGGACAAATAACAGCAGAACGTGAGCTTCGAGGAGAACCTCCCAGTGTCCAGTCTCAGTTTTGCTCACCTGTGATTGCTTTCACCACCATGTCAGACACTTCTGGAATCTCTTCATTAACAGGGACACAAAGCATCTGTGGTGTGACCCAGTGCAGGGCTCTACGAGAAGAGAGCAGCAGAAGTGAAGGGGCATTCTGAGAAAGCACGGGACTCATTGATGCTATCATTTCCTTTAGAACACAGGGCTCCCCTGCCTCATCACACAATCCCAGGCCCATGTACATCACCCTTGCACCCATCAGGAGCTGAGCTGATATGCCCAGAGCAGCCAGACTTCTGAAGTGAGACTTCTCCTCTGCACTTACCACAGGACGAACAGTAGACAAGTTTAGTGGTTCAAATGGGATAATGCTTCCAAGACTGGAAAGCACTCAGCACTGAAGAATGAAGATCTGAGAAGCACGTGCCGTCTTCTCAGACTCTATCCAGCAACAAGCATGTGTCACCTGGGCCTGATCACTGTGCATGTTCCAGTGACGTCTCCACTCCAAAGATTCTGCTGCTGACCAGCACTACTTTCTTGGTTTTTCTCGGTCTAAGGCCCATCTAATTATTTCTGGCTTCTGACCTCTTGTCTCTATTTTCCTTTTTCCCATTAACAGAGCCTCACTTCTGGTGTGACAACCTCAAGGACCAATCTACCAACAACCCTTGTCTGGGAACCTATCTGGAGTGCCTCAGCCACTTTCCTCCAGAACACTTTGCCATGCCCAGCCTTGGACCCACTCCCACACTTAGCTGGACAAGTCCCTAACGGTTTTTCTGGGGCTCTACACAGAAAATGGGGTGTTCTGGGAAACGCTATTCACTCAGTGCCATGGAGAGCTGTAGTTAGAGGGATGGCTGAATGACAGGCACCTTGGTAGGGATGGGGAAGAATGACACGACTGCACTGCTATCGACATTTACAGTTTCCTGCCTGGTAAGACAAGCAGCCATGAGACATGAACTCAGTCCTCCTGTCCCTGGTAAATTCTGGAGATACGGCACAATCTCAAACAGGACACAGTACTTGCCTAAAGCTGCCTGGATTTGGATGTGTAAGCAAGATGGTGGCTCAAGAACCTTTTTACTCCTCTCACTTTACCACGTTCCTTTCCTTTGATCACTGCAGAGACACTTACATGATAAGGATGGTAGGCACCTCAGCTGTTATTTTCTCTCTAGGTTTGAAACTCAAATGCTGTTTTTCCACAAAACTTACCTGATCCTCTTCTGAATAGCAAGATCTTTCTTCTCATCATCAGTAGTTTCTGGACAGAACACGTGTTTATAGAGACGAGTCATGATGTACTTTTCAATCTGATCCATTATCTTCTCAACTCTTTCTGGAGGCACTGAAACCAAAATGGGTTTAAGAGCTCAAGAGAAGATGGACATTTTAAATTACGAGTGTGTTTTCATAGTACTTTCTACATAGCAGAGGACAAATTGACTAGAAACGAAAGCATGTTACGTTAAAAAATATCCTTTAAAAACTATCTCAACTTCTGAGACTGCCTTTTACAGAAGCCCCACTTGTAGTAGAAGCTGTGTTGGCAGAACTTAACAGGTATACACCCTGCCAAGTGGGATGCCCTCAGCGCAGGCCACCTCATTCCTACATTAGAAAACCACTGAGATTAGCAAGACTGGTGAACTGGCAAGACTCAGTTTCTTGCTTCTCTGAGGTTTCCCATGAAGCCTGAGAGCTCTCTCTGGTGCTAACACACGGGGGCAGATCTCTCAGAGGAACGCACATGCAGAGTACTCCCTGCAGTCCCACCTCAACAGAGGGTGAACCCGAGAAGAATCCCTACAACCTAAAGCTCTAAGCAGTGAGGCTCAATTTTCCTTTCTGACCCACACCCCAGAAGAAAAGATCATCACACGCAATGACTCATCAAGAAGTGAACTGCCAGGTGGGGTCCATTTAGAAAAGCCCCCCAACCCCTTTGCAGTAGAGTCCTCATGCATGGCCCTGATTATCCTATGAAGATACACATGGTGGAACTCACAGGTACCGTTATACACACCAGCAGCTACCAGGGTGTCAGGAGGGTAGTTCACAGGGTGCTGTAGGGGAGCCAACCAGGCCCCCCAGAGACAGAGGGAGATGCTAAGAGATCGAGCTGGCTAAACAATGTTACCTTTTCCACGAGTCTGTGTTCTTTCAGCCACATTTTGGTAAAAATCCTGAGTAAATTCTGACTGTTCCTCAATGCTTAGTTCCTGAAACCAAAGGATAAAGAGGCTGCTTAGAAGCTAAAGAAAGATCATGACCACAGTTCTAAATTTTAAGTTTTCAAAACCCACTCCTTGTATTGGAACTAATGCCAAAAGTAGTTAAAAATTGTAGTAACTTTGAAAAACCTATCCATGAATAATATGTACCTCTTTTAATTCTCTCACTGGGTGTATGTTTGTACAAGGATACACTACAATGCTTTGATAATTTATACATTTTGTGTGCATTTCTATTTACCTAGTCTACTTATTCATTGTTAATGGCTTCACATTTTATTCTATTAATCAGTTTATTTAATCATCTACCACAGTGCATTGAGGTTGCTTCCTTGTTTCCATTATTATGCATTACAGAAACAGACAATTTTGTGGAGATGTTTTCTTCTGGATTATGACTCTGATACATTTCCAAGAGTGGCATCAACAGATCAATAAGCACAAATAATCTGAGAGTTATAGCAATCTATCACTAGACACAAGCCTCAGAAACACCAAACTGCCGTCATTAGCTGTGAGTGTGTTTATTTCTCCATGGTTTCTACAGCACTGGCTTTGTCATTTTTATTTGGTTTCAGTGATTTCATAGGTGTGATATGTGTATTTATTCCCACTTTATTCCAAAGAGGACTTAAGGTCTATATGAAAGATGTGCATGGTTCAGCACAGTAAATTAGGAGGTGATGAAAAGCAAATCCCGGGGACAGAAAATGGCTGCTGTGGTGACTGCCCAGAACCGCACTGCTGGAGGGACCCGTACATCAGTCGAGTGTCAGCCCACAAAGCTGCCTAACTTCCACCTAGATGAAAATCCTTACGTAATTCAGTATCCAAAAGATGAAAGCAAATTAACTCTTCAGGTGAAATACAATCATTCCTGACACCAAAATCAGAAACGCCTCCCGAGGGTTCTCATAAAGAGGGCAGTGTGCCCAGGACAAAGTCCCCAGGACTGCTGGCCGCAGCTCTCCTCCGCTGCAGCCCCACTGAGGTTCCACTCGGAACGGGCCAGAGCACTCAGGGCAGGCAGGCAGCAGACCGTGCTTAACCGCCTCCCCACTGCTCTTCCATCTCTGCCTTCGTGGCTGGGCCCTCAGTGCCTCCCACCTGGAACCTAGCCGCTCTCCTCTACTCTACCCCCACTGGGCTTGCTCGATGTTCATCTGTCTTACACGATACAGCCAAGCGGGTCTTCTCAGATCGTGGTCTGCTCACTGTGCCTCAGAACCTCCGGTCCTTCCATCAGATGTCCCCTGAAGTGGGACAACAGTCCACCCTACTCCCCTACCCTACTGGCTTACCTGTTGTCCCAGAGCCTGCTTTTGCCTACATTCTAAAATACTAGACATATTACTCTCTCTGTCCACATGACTCTGAGTCTTCCCTGCTCTTGCAACATCTGTCCAAGGAGGTCCTCACAGTATCATCTGTCAGGCTCAGTTCACAGCTTACCTCCTCGGGCTCTCCCTCATCCCTTGTCAGAATGACCTTGTAGGTCTCACAGCACTTTGAGACCATCCTGATGGCAGCCTCTATTACTGCCCTGATTAGGCATCTATGGACTTATCACCTGGTTGAACTGAAGCTGACTCTCTTACCTTTTCTGCTTTTCTGGGTGCTGACCTTAGTAAACCTGATACATTTGGGAATAGTGAGCTCTTCTTTTACATTCACCATAATTTCCCCCAGTTGCTTCCACTTCATCTGAGTTTTATTTTCACCTCACAGATGATTTAAAAAGCCTTCACCTAGTCATAAGAAACAGTTCTTCCACAGTTCAAGGTTAGCTCCTCTCTCCAGCTGAAACAACTATCCATCTACTTTCTTCTAAATTTTTCATGTTTAACTCTTCAATTTGGCTGGAATATAGGGTGCATGGTATGAAACAAAGAGTTACAATTATCTGTATATGAATTTATCAGTGTTTTTCAGCAGCAATTAGTTAAAAAAGACTCAACTTTTTTTACCCCCAACCTGTCATGTAACTTGCTCCTGAGAAACTGAAGTTATTTCTGGAATCCCTAATTTATTTCATTCATCAACAGTTTTATTTTACCAAAATCTCATCTAGTTATGATTTTCATTTCAGAATCTATTTTGAAGTCTGCTAGCTATAGAAACTGCCTTCCCCTCAAAAAAATTTATATGGTCTATGTGTTTCCTTGTTGTTCTAAACAATGTAACACTGTAATTTAAATACTTTAAGTGCTTACATTGTCCTATGAAATATTGTTAAATTATTCTTTTTCTCAGTGAATTTACTCTGTAAATCTTCACCCAAATCCTAATAAAAAAAAAAAAAAAAATTATTCTTTTTCTCAACTAGATCCAAGATACAATCTTCAAACAGTCCTTCAATTCTCTGAAAAAAACTCTTAATTTTCCATATTAGGTTAAGTTCTCAATAATTAATACTCTTTGTTGCTATTGTCTTTTAAAACTATTTATTTATTTTCAAATGAGCTACGTGCATTACTTTTCATCACTGGTAGATCACACTGCATCAGAACTTTATGGATTTATCTCATATTATGCCATTTTGCTGAATTTGTATCTCTATTAGTACTGTTTCCCTGGTAAAATAATAACATCTGGAAATTATATTTCTATTCATTCTAAAAACACTTATTATGTAACTAGTAGAACTGCCAGCCCCTGTACCAGACAATGAAATGCAAAGATTAACAAAATGCTCAGGGGCTTTCAGATGACTGGGAAGAGTGAAAGGCAAATGAATGATACCATCTGTGGCAGTTACAAGCAAGCAAGAAGGACAGACCACACAGGAAATGGCTACACAGGAAAGCTCCCGTTTCTTTTTCTTATCTCATCTATCGTTAACAATCACCTCTCAACAGGCATGACAGTGACAGCAAAGAGTACCCTTTTTCATACAAACACCTGGGAAAGACAGTGGGTGAGGATGTGTTTCTTCTAGTGATGTTCGTGAGAGAGGCTATCTCCTTACACTGATCTTCTGGCCACTCCTACTGGTGTGAGTAATAAAACTACTTTGTCTAGGACCCAGGAGACTCGTGACTTCTGAAAGTGCCCGTGAAACTGTGGCAGGCTAAGTTGTTAGTCTTGGGGTGGGTAAATCTCAGGCCCTTCCTAGTGCTTGACATTGTACACTACTGCACACTTCACCACATCAAAGAAACTTCCCCAAGATGTGCTCAATCCATTTTCTCAGGAAATGTGTATGGTTAAATGATGTTAAGCTAGGGTTAGTTAGGTGAGTTGAAGTTGTATTTATTTGCTTAGTTACATGAAAGGACATTAACTTGTAGCCAAAGGCAACAATGACTTCCCTAGAGAACATGCAGCTTAAGAAATAACTACTGACTATCAGGTATGTACCGGGCATGCAGCTAGATGCATGAGATATACCCACAGGACTTGGCCAGCTGACCATCAAACACTTAGCGCAGAAATGGAAAAAAGGTTTCACAGTGACTCTTAAAATAGAAGGAACCTGAGGCCAAGTCCAGGTCTCCTATACCAATCAGTGATGTCTTGAACCCATTACGCACGGTGGTGGCTGCACCATTTAATTCCCTCTTACTTTAGCACACTGACATAAAGTCAACCACAGTGTCACACACCAAGGGTACATTAGATTTCTGAGCAAAAGGACAATGAACAAACTCAAGCTAAGCTGTTTTCTAAACTGTAGTATCATATAGTTTACATGCTATGTGTACTATAGACTATGTGCTAATATGATACAATGTATCCTGTGACCCATCCATATATGAGAATAAATAACTTAGAAACCTCAATTTTTACTTTTGATCAAAACAAATTAAAGCTATGTGTCACATGAGCTGTGCTTTTTCCCCATATTCAAGAGCAATCTACCACTGCTTCTAACAAAAACAAACCAAAAGGTGATGACCGAGTGCTGATTCCACAGAGTGTCACTGTTTGCTCACAAGCACCTAGAGGAAAAGGGCTGTTTCCTTATTCCTGGGGGAGCCCCAATCCTGGACAGCAGGGTAGACGCTTCTTTTCTCCCTACTGACTGACTTCAATATTGTAACAGCATTCTGGGAGAAGGTCATTTTGCTTTTCAGCCTACGGATCTCTGCCCACAGTTGAATGCAGCTAAGCAGTTCATGACCATGCTATCTTCTGATTCGCTTCTCCTTCCTCTCGAAGACTTCCTCACATCACTGAAGGAACTCTGAGAGATAATTCTGAGTTAATGGCTGTAGTATGTTATAAGAGAATTAGCAACTATTTACAAAATGAGTCCCCATATGGGCAGTCTGTCACTACGAATTATCAAAACTGAGTGTATGCGTCAAAAAAGACCTACGCATGGAAGTCACCAGTTCTGGTTCTGAGCTGTCTAAGTCTGGCTGTGTGACCTTGGACAAGTTACCCTCTCCAGCACTCAGCTTCCCTATCTATAAAAGAAAGGGACTGAAGCCAGAGAGGTGCTGAGGTCCTATTCACGTCTAAAGTCTATCTTTCCCTTCTCTAACTGAGCAAAGAGAGGAAAATTAGAAACAAACAAACAAAAAAAAAAAACAGAACTCTAACATTACTGCTACTGGTCTACAACTGCTGCTCAGTGTTAGACCTACTCTGGCCCTCTCTGTAGTTTACACCACTTACGAGTCACAAGTGAGGAAGGCCTATTACTCAAGCACAGCACCCGAGTGTCTTCAATGCCTGACTTGCCAGGCACAGATGATGCAGATACCATCGAGTTGCAGTGGAAAAGTACTAGCTTGGGGGCTGAGTTTTAACCTGGCTCAGTGGCTTCCCTTAGGTAAGTAACTTAACCAAGTCTTGATTTTCTCAGGAGTAAAATGACAAGGTTGGACTAGATTATCTCTAAGACCTTTCCCAAAACCAAACTTCCATGTTTTTAAGTAGTTATTCTCAACCTACCCTTTTGTAATGCATTGCTTCCAAAAACATCTTGGTCTGCTTATAGATTTCTTGACCTATCTTGTGGTACGTCTTGAGAAATTCTATGAACTCCTTAGACACTCTGTCCGTCTCAATGCTGGTTTGCCGGTTTATGGAAGGGCTGGGAGCTTTTGCTTCCTGGATTTCTGCTGGGAAAATTAAACAAAATCAGTTTCATGACACAGAGGATCCATGCAGAGAGTTACTCCGAGATCTAATTTAAGGTTATTTAAATAGTGCTTAATCAAAGTTAAACTCGAAATAATTTTACATTGAAGTATTTGGACAGTTTTCCTAACGTAAGCTCAATCTATTAAAAAGTGAATAGAAGTACAAGAGATAAAACTACATGACTTAGAAGACATTCCTAGTCACATAAAAGCTGCTCTATTAGTATTTTGTTGGCCCAAATACTAGGCTTTGATCTATGTATCTAATCATTAACCCTGAAAAGGCACCACTATCTGCAACAACTTTCTCAGATTGCATAAGTTTACAAAATAGTCAACAACATGTAAAACAACAATCAAGACAAGTACAAAGTGCTAGGTAACTTTTCAGATCCCCTTTGACCTGCCCAAAAGGGAAAGACTAACTTGCAGCACGGGGACTCACAATCAGCTGACCTACCATTCCGCCTGCCAATCAATCCGTGCAAAATGGACGAGCACGTACACAGGGGCAGAGAACACGACAGTGCTCCACCTAGAGGCAGGGGAGCCAATGACACAGTGGCCAAGCAGATGGCTCAGGGCCCTCGGCTCGGGCCACTTTTCAAATTGATACACTGAAGGGAAGTGTGATCACTGCAGGGACAAGGGGGTGCACAGAGAGGACGTGCTCTCAGAAAGTATGGACCAGCCCAGACCAATCACGTTCTACACCTCCTGATGTGGGACCGTACTCTCAGAGGACCTGCAAAGAATTAAAAGGAGCCCAAGTGGCGCAACGGTTAAGCACTCAGCTGCTACCCAAAATATTGGCAGTTTGAACCCACCAGCTGTTCCGCAGGAGAAAGATGTGTCATCCTGTTCCATAAAGATTTCAGCCTAGAAAACCCTATGGGGCAGTTCCACTCTGTCCCACAGGGTCACTATGAGCTGCAACTGACTCGATGACATACAATAATCACAAGGAATTGAATGGCCTCTACTTCCAGAGTTTCTTTTATACGCAAAAAATAAAATAAAACACAGTTACGAAGAGAACATATCTTCTGAAGATATTAAAATCAACCTATTAAATGTTTTCTCAGTAATATAATCCTTTTTTCTAACTTTAAGATTTAAACTCTTGATTTTATTCAAAAGATACATTTTAATGCTAAGTCATAATAAAGTTTTAAGATGATAAAAGCAACACACCTATTAGAGTAACTAGTTTATTCAAGTGAGAAAAACCTACTAATTAAGTAAAAGAATATACTATTAAATTTTAGTTCATTTTTAAGTCCATCTCCTTCCTCCACATTTTACTCTAAGATGGCAGGGAGAAACCACACACCCCATTGAGATCTTGCTTAGAAATCTCCTCAGCCAGATATCCAAGTTCATCACTTGTAAGTTCTACCTTCTACCAAACATTTGAAAATAAATGAAACAAGTTCTTTGCCACTGCGTAAAAAGAACTGCCCTGCCTCCACTGTCCAATCACATATTCATCATTTCCCTTTAAAGCCTCACAAGCAGCACATCTAACATCCATATTTTTATCAATATTCTGCTGTAGGTATTCTCTAAGATGATACAGACTTTCTCTGCAGCTCTCCTCACTTCCTTCTGAGCCCTCACCAGAACCGCCTTGGACATCCTTGATTCTACCAACAGTCTCTTCAAGGCAATTTAGGCTTTTATTATTAGGCACCTTAAAACTCCTCCAGTCTCCAGCCATTACTCAATTCTGAAACCACTTCCACACGGTTGGTATTAGTTAGCGCAGCATCCCCATTTCTCAGTACCAAATTCTGCCTTAGTTATCTAGTGCTTCTATAACACAAATGAGGCTCCCAAACTGAAAACAATTACTCTTCACTGTTTGGGAGGCCAGAAGTCTGAATTCAGGGTGTGAGCTCTAGCGGGAGGCTCTCTCCCCATCAGCTCTGCGAGAAGGTCCTTGTCTCTTTTGAGCTTCTGCTCCTGGGCAGTTTTCATGTGGCCTGGCATCTCTCTTCTCCCTTCTCTGCTGGCTAGCTTGTGTAACCCTTTTATATCTCAAAGGAGACTGACTCAAGATACACCCTACACTACTTATGCCTCATTAGCATAACAAAGACAACTCATTCCCAAATGGTATTGTAACTACTCAATAAACTCATTGCTGTTGAGTTGAATATGACTCATAGCGACCTCTCCTTGGGTTTCCGAGGTGGTATCTCTACAGAAATAGATTGCCCAATCTTCTTTCCAAGGAGTGGCTGGTGGGTTTGAACCGCTAGCCTTCTGGTTAGCAGTCAAATGCCCTAGGCACTATGCCACCAGAGTTCCCATTATAACTACAGACATTTGAAAGACAGAAACAAAAAACCCATTGTCATTGAGTCCATTCAAGTCATAGCGACTCATAAGACACAGAACTGTTCATAAGGTTTCCAAGGATATAAATTTTTATGGAAAGAGACTGCCATATCTTTCTTCCATGGAGCGGTTGGTGGGTTCAAACCACTAATCTTTTTGTTGGCATCTGAATGCTTTAACCACTGTGCCACCAGGGCTCCTTTCACCACAGGCATAGAGGTTAGGATTTATAACACCTATTTTTAGGCGACACAATTCAATCCATAAAAGCAGGAAGAGGACAAAAGGAACAATAACCAAATGGGATTGAAAACAAATAAGGAAAATGATAAATTCACATTCCACCTTATCAAAAACACATTAAACGTAAATGGTCTAAACAGTCCAATTAAAAAGGCAGAGACTGTCAGGTTAGATTGAAAAAGAAAACAAAAGAAACAACAAAACTCCAATATATACTGCCTGCAAGAAAATCATTTAAAATACACAAACACAGATCTGTTGAAAACTTAAAAAATGGAAAAGGATATACCATGCAAACAATAAAAATGAGCAGGAGTAACTATTAATACCAGGCAAAGCAGATCTCAGGACACAAAGTATTACCAGGAATAAAGAGGAACCTAAATAAATAGGAAAATAAAAATGGTGTCAATTCAAGGAAACATAACAATTTAAAGTGTGTACACACTGGGTGATCTACTTGGGTGATACTGCCTCGGAAACCCAAAGAGGGGTCACTATAAGTCAGGTCCAACTCGACAACAGTGAGTTTTGTTTTTGGTTCACACCTATTAACAGCTTCAAAGTAACTCAAGCAAAAATTGACAGAACTAAAAGGGGAAATAAATGAGTTCACAAAAATTGGAAATTTCAACACTACTCTCAATAATTAATAGAACAAGTGAACAAAAACACTGGTAACAACAGAATACCTGATCAATGAACTTGACCTTACTGCCATTTACAGAACACTTCACCCAATAAAAACAGAAAAAAAAAAATTGAAAATGTTCAATCTGACAAAACAATAATGGCAATAGCTTACACAGAGCAAATGCTTACTATGTGTTAAGTACTTTTACAAATGCAATCTTGTATAATCCTCACAATTCTATGAGGTGGTACTTTTGTGGTGTTTACAAATGAGGAAGCTAAGGACTGAAGAAAGTAAGTAACCTGTGTGATGTTGCAGTAATTTAAGTGGGAAAGGATGGAATCCTTAGCATACACTAACTCCAAAGCCTGAGCTCCTTGCTATGTTATGACTGCCTCCAACTGTTTAAAGGCACACTAGTGCCCACTGACTGTGGAGGTGTGTAAGCTAGCCAAGTCAGGGCAGCACTAACAACGCCACTGACTGCTTTACTTGCACAAAGTTACCCCCGCTACCACCACCTACCAATACTTTGCCCCAAAGTAAGATTCTTTTGGTTAAAGAAAAGTCTTCTTTAAAAGTAAATGAAGTTTAAATCTTTTCGCTAGTTACAAATTGGTATAAATTACTAAAATTGACCCTTGGTTGTTTCTCTCCAATCTTATTAAAAATCAACCCCTCTTAACAGAGCTAGAGTTTGGATTAGAAGAGGACAGGAAGGGGACACAGCTCAGGTGTCTGTTACACTGGAAGGAGATATGCTAGTTTTACAGATCCAGCAGGTATTCAGAGTGTAAGATGAAACAAGTAAAGAAAGGAAAATGGAAAGGAGTAAATTTTACCTACATTATTTACCATTATAGTTTGGGCGATGGCACTAACAGTAATTGTTTGTCCTTCAACTTAAAATCACCTTGTGTTCTTAATATAGAAACAAAGCCTGTATTTCAAGTATAGCCAGTTAGTCCTGATTATTAAGCATTCCATCTCCAAGAGAAACACTCAGCTTAAAGTCTTCCTAGTAGAAGACAATATGCTTTTTGAATTATATGATATTAGCGGCTATAGCTATCATCCACTGAGAATTTTCTATACATCAGGCAAAGTGCTTTACTGTACACTGTCATTAATCCTTAAGAATTCTGTTAGACATGTGGCATTACCCTTATTTTATAGACAAGTAAACTGAGATGAGAGAGGTTAAATCATTGAAGTGCAAAAGCCATATTGCTAGTAAGAAGGGCTGGAGTTTGAACCCAGATCTGCTTGATTCTCAAGCCCAAGTTCTTCACAACCATATCGTAAGGTCTCCTATTATTAACCAAAAAACCCCAAGCGTACTGCCATGGAGACGATTCCAACTCACAATGACCCCTTTGGGTTTCTGAGGTGGTGAATCTTTACTGAAGTAGACTGCCCGGTCCTCCTTCTGCGGAGGGGCTGGTGAGTTTGAACTCCTATTATGACAGCATATTCATTCTGACTGAAATCAAGCAATAAGCATCAACTGTGCCCCTACCATGCAAGGTTGTCAATAAGGCAGATCACATGGTAAATTAAATTAAATCTTTAACCTACATAGTAAGCCTGTGAAAGCAAAACCTTCACCAGTAAGTTTATTAACACCTTTTCCAGTCTAGTGAAAACACATTACATTTCAACTGTTAAAAATTTACAAAAAATCCACACAATTTCTCAGATCACCTAAATAACAAAAAAAAAAATGTGCAGAATATTTTATGACTTCTGATTGTTAAGACTACAGCTACATCACAGGACTGAGAGGCAGATGTCGTAGTCGGCTGCTGTGGAGCCAATTCCGACTTGGCAACCTCAGAGTGTATAGGACAGTTTTCAAGGCTGAGATCTTTCGGAAGCAGATGGTCAGGCCAGTATTCCAAGGCACCTCTAGGTGGGTTCAAACTGCCAACCTTTCGGCTAGAAGTCGAGGGCTTAACCATTTGCACCACTCAGGGACCCCTTTAAAGTCCTTAGCAATGCTGATCAGAAACTGCTCATGTTCCAAATACATTCTATTTGATACATTACGAAAGGTGATTTTATATGAAAAATGATCTTCCAAGTACAATTAAGATGCACACTGGACTTGAGAAATGGCTGTGAAAACAGGCATGATTATAATCAGTTCCAAATTCACCGGGGGGAATAGTTACCTCAGTCTCATCAAAGTGCTAAAGACACCCTCAGTGATCAAAACAGCAATTCATTAATAATCTGTTGATGTAATAAACACTATGCTGTGTTGTAACTAACATTATGTGGTTGTTGTGATTAACACTATGCTGCTGTTGTGTGTCCTTGAGTCAATTCCAACTCATAGTGATCCTATAAAAACCAAACCCACCGCCATCAGGTCAATTCCAACTCATAGCGACCCCCACTGGCTTTCCAAAGTAGTAAATCTTTACTGAAGTAGATTGCCCAGTCCTCCTTCTAAAGAATGGCTGCTGGGCTGAATTGCAACCTTCTGGTTATCAGTCAAATGCCTTAGGCACTGCACCACCAGAGCTCCTTATATGACAGGGTAAAACTGCCCCACAGGGTTTCCAAGGCTATAATCTTTACAGAAGTGAGCTGCCAAATCATTCCTCCTCAGAGCGCCTGGTGGGGTTGAACCATCAACCTTTCAGGTAGCAGCTAAGCGCTTTAAACATGGCACCCCCAGGCTTCCCAATTAACACAAGACTTCTATTTAATTAATATCTAAGATTCAGGTCTTAGAATATTATTAATTGCTGAAGGAGCACAGTTTGATTTAATTTTATTTTGAAGTAACTTCAACATTACAGAAAAGTTCTAAGATTTTTAAAAAGAATTCCTTCATGCCCTTTACCCAAATGTTAAATGAAAGGACACATTCTGCCAAAAGTTCTTTATGTTAAAAAAAGGCTTGCTTATCCTGACAGAGGATCCAATAGCCACATCTTGCATTTGGTGGTCATGTATCTTCAGGGCACTTTGATCTGGAAACATTCCTCAGCCTGTCTCTGCTTTTCATGACGCTGATGTTCTTGAAGAACACCCAAACCCAGTGCCGCCGAGTCAATGCTGACCACGGCGACCTGTGTGTTACAGTGTGAACTGCTCTGTAAGGTTTTCTCAGCTGTAACCTTTATGAAAGCAGATCGCCAGGCCTTTCTTCTGCAGGGCTACTGGGGGGGCCCAACAGCCTCCTTTTAGGTTGGCAGCCAATCATGAGCCACTTGCACCACCCAAGAACCTCTTCTGACGAGTATGGACAAGTTACCATAGTGAATGCCCCTCGATTTGGGTTTCTCTGCCATTTCCTCATGACTGTGCTCAGGTTAGGAACTTCACGCTCAAATGCACAATCTAAGTCCTGCTTTCTGCTCAGGGAGTCACGTCTGGAGGCCCGTGATGTCAGCCTCCTACTGTAAGAAACGCTCTGTGGCCAACCACGTGAAGCCACAACCTGCCCCTCAGGAAGCTCCTTCCCTTCTCTCCAGGCTTTGTATCTGGAAGAAATGTGCCTCCATCAGTTTTCACTATGATGGTGCAAACGGCGATCTTCAAACTCCGTCATTCCGTGTGTAGTTATTAGTCAGGATTCTAGAGTAAAGACGCACTTTCTCTTCTCTCCTCCTTATTTACTCCTTCACAGAATGGGCTCAGGGATTATTGTCTTAATCAATCAGTTCTGCTCCATTACTGTCCTTATTTCTTTTGACATTCATATTGTCCCACATTCAGCTGATGGGAATTCCCTCAAACTGGGTCCTGCATACATGCCCAAAACTTTTTTCTGGGGGGGGCCCTTCCTTCCCTGCTCCAGCCCTGGAATCAGTTGTTTCTGCAAGGAGTCTTAGTCATTTTAGTGAGAAATAGCATTTAGAATCTAAGGGTTGGGTAGAAAGATGGGTACTTGAATTTTAAAAAAGGAGAAATTCCTCCTGGGAGCACTGTCTTCAGATAGTCTGTAATAGGAGGCACACAGAGATTCTACTCAGGGTGGTTACACCTATTTAAACCCCAAAAGAAAAGAGCACTTTGGAAAATGTGAACAGTTATTTCAACTTGGCCGACCCACTGTGATTTACTTTGTAAGCAACAGGTGACTCAACCTTCTTGTGGAGATAAAAAAATGACAAGTAACCTCTCTGTGTCTTTAATGGACAGTTCCATTTCCCTTTTCTAAAAGGATACAGAACTCTACCATGATGTTAAAATATTCTTTAAAATCTTTAGAAGGTTATTTGCTTTATTTGGTACCAAGATGCCCTGGGTTAAGATCTTTCTCTTAAGCCACCAACAGAAGCAAGTAAAATCTTACCATCCATTAAGGAAGTAAAGTAAAGAATCCAGAGCACAAGGACTCTATTCTATCCAGACTCAGGAAAGTAAAATCACACTCAGTACAAGCTAACCTGCTCCACAAATAATCCAGTCTGCGGCAAAGCGACAGAAGCAGCTTGTGAAATGAAGCTCCAACAACTCCCTGTCCTCTAAAACACACACATTTTAAATACTCTTGGGCCTTTATCCCACAGGTTTCTACAGACAAAAACAAAACAAAAAACTAAAGAGCAAAAAATCTAAAGAACAAATCTATAAATACCAAAACCAGAAAGATAAAAACTATTTTGGGTATTAAGTTTCTTAAAATAAAAATCACTTGGAGCTGTTTCCTTTAAAGTACAGGCTCTGCACTGGATCATACAGTTTCCTTCCATAATATAAGCCACATCTTCCAGAAATCAAAGGACATGATTTATACACACACACCCCCAATATATACATATATACAACATGCACACACACCCACCACATGTACACAAACATGCACATACACTCCACATATACACACACAACATGCACAACACAAACGTATACACGTGTGCACACATGCATATACAACATTATGTACACAGCATGCACACACACACACACAACATGGGCACATACTCCACATGCACCGATACATCACAATATGCACACACATACAACATACACACATGTACACAAAACATACATGCACATGCACGTACACACATCCCGTGTACATAAACATACACACATGCAACACACATACAACATGCACACATGTGGACATACACACATTGGGATTCTGAGGTATATACATACGTGAGGTAAAGGGATATGATGTTGTTGTTGTTGTTAAGTGCCGTCGAGTCATTTCCGACTCGTAGCAACCCCATGCACAGCAGAACGAAACACTGCCCTATCCCACGCCAGCCCTACAATCCCTGCTATACTTGAGCCCATCATTGCAGCCACCGTATCAATCCATCTCGTTGAAGGCCTCCCCTTCTTTCGTTGACCTTCCACCCTACCAAGCATGACATCCTTCTCCAGGGAATGGTCCCTTCTGACAACATGACCAAAACAGGTGAGACGAAGTCTGGCCATTCTTGCTTCCAAGGAGCATTCTGGCTGCACTTCCTCCAGGACAGATCTGTTAGTTCTTTTAGCAGTCCATGGTAATTTCAGCATTCTTCGCCAGCACCACAACTCAAAAGCATCAACTCTTCTTCGGTCTTCCTTATTCATTGTCCAGCTCTCACATGCATACGAGGTGTTTGGAAATATCATGGCTTGTGTCAGGCAAACCTTAGTCCTCAAGGAGATATCCTTGCTCCTCAGCACTTGAAACAGTTCCTTCGCAGTTGACTTTCCCAATGCTACACGTCATCTAATGTCCTGACTGCTGCTTCCATTGGCATCGATTGTAGAACCAAGCAACGTGAATTCCTTGACAACCTCAATCTTCTCTCCATTTATTGTGATGCTGCTCATTGGTCCAGTTGTGAGGATTTTTGTTTTCTTTATATTGAGACATAATCCATACTGCAGACTGTATTCTTCAACCTTCATCAGTATGTGCCTTAAGTCATCCTCACTTTCAGCAAGCAAAGTTGTATCATCAGGATATGACAGAAAAGAAAATTGAACTAGAAGTAAGGAGATCAAACCTCTATTACACCAACTCCATATGTGACCTGGTTAAATTAGTTAACCTTCTGGCTTTCATACTGTCATGTGTAAACTGAGTCAGAGCAGATGGCTTTATAATTCTCATCTGTTGTCACAAATATATACCATTTCACTGTATCATCATTTCATAAATTTAAGGAAACTTTCTCTAAACAAGTAAAAGAATTTAAGCTCAACAGGAATATATGGCTGTTTTTTAACTTTTAGTTCCTTACAAACAGACATTATTCTATCAGAAAAACAACTTGGATTTTAAAATAGCTAACAGTTATTGGAAGGAGCGCTAGTGTTACAGTGCTTAAATCTTTGGTTGCTAAATGAAAGGTCGCTGGTTTGAACCCACCAGCTATTCCAGGAGAAAGATCAGGCAGTCTGCTTCCATGAAGATTTCAGCCCTGTAAACCCTATGGGGTAGTTCTACTCTGTCCTATAAGGTCACTATGAGTCAGAATTGACTCAATGATTATGACTAACATTTACTGGAGACTTATTATGTGTGTCAGAGTCTGTGCTAAATTCTTTACATGCACCAATTCATTTAATCCTCGCCATATGCCTATGAGAGGTATTCCTGTCCCCAGGTACAGACAGGCATAGTGAGGTTAGCTTGCCCAAGGTCACAAAGCTAGTAAATGGCAGATATGGGACTAAAACCAGGACTGACTCAAAAGCCTATGCTTCTACCAACACATCTGTGGTGACCCAATTTTGGACAAGGGTGCTAAGTCCATTCAATGGGGAAAGAAGAGTCTCTCCAATAAACAGTGCTGGGAAAACTGGAGTTCCACACGCAAAAAAAGGAAACAGGATCCTTGCCTCACACCATACTAAAAACAAATTCAAAACAGATTAAGGACGTAAAAGTGCAAATTAAAACCATAAAATTCTTAAAATAACAAGCAGAGATAAGCCTGAAAGGGCTAGGTTTCAAGAATGATTATCTAATACAATGAAAAAAGTTCAAACAGCAAAAGAAAAAATAAATAAATGGAACTTCACAAAAATGTAAAACTTTCGTTCATCAAAAGACTTCACCAAAAATGTGAAAAGACAAGCTACTGACTGGGAGACATCTTCTGACCAAAATACATGTAAAAGTTCAACAACTTAGCAATAGAAAGATAAATAACCCAAATGTAAAATGGTCAAAAGATTTGAATAGACATAGCACCAAGGAGGACATTCAAAGAGCCACCAAACACATGAAGAGATACTGTCATTAGCCATCAAATCAAAAAACCCTTTGCCATCAAGTTGATTCCTATCACAGCAGCCCTTACTTAACTTACTCACTGATGTTGAGTCAGATCCGACTCATAGCAACCCCTCCTTGGGTTTCCGAGGTAGTATCACTACGAAAGTAGATTGCCCAACCTTCCTTCCAAAGAGTGGCTGGTGGGTTTGAACCACCAGCCATCTGGTCAGCAGTCAAATGCCTTAGGTTCTATGCCACCAGAGCTTCCTTCCATAGGACAGGATAAAACTGCCTCAAGGGTTTCAAGGCCGTAAAGCTTCACAGAAGCAGACAGCCATATATTTCTCCTGTGATACAGCTGGTAGGTTTGAACCACTAACCTTTCTGTTAACAGCTGAGTGCTTTAACCAGTGTGCTACCAGGGCACCTGTATAATCAAAACCATAATGAGATACCATTTCAATTCAAGAACAAAATGACAAAATAAATGAAAAATTAGAAATGATATAAAATCTACACACAGAAATCCAGAATATTAATGCTAAATTTTCAGAAATAGATAAGACATTAAATGGGCAAAGAAGCAGAATTGAATTAATGGAAGACAGAATTAGGGAGATTGAAGGCAAATACCTGAACACTTCTTTGGCAAGGGATAAATCAGAAAAAAGAGCAAACCAAAATGCTTTTAACCAAACTGCTATACTACCTCCTAAAAGGTAAATCAGGGGCCAAATACACAGGCAGTCCCCAGGTTACCACAAATTCTGTTCTTAACTGTATCTTTAACAATTTGTCAGGGCTTCAAACCAGCTCTTCTGGTTGAGTCATGGCTGAGGAACCATCACCAGAACAGAACCTAACTTTTAAGGGCTACAGTGAATCAGAAAGATAGCTGGAACAGAAAAATGACTGGTCAAAGCCTGCTAGAAACAGAAGAGGGGCGGCATACATATTGCATAGCAACCAAATCTCTTGTCCTCAGCACAATCCAAAGCAACACTGCCCAGCTCAAAGATGGTGGTACTCCCCTCAAACATGACAGTGCTTAACTCAAAGATGGCAGCCGACCACACCACTGTGCATGTGTGTCACTGTTCTCCAATAATTCAATCTCTGAAAGGGCTCACTATGCCTCTTCTGAGTCTCACATTTCTGGGCTTCAACCCATAATTTTTCCCATTCTGGGTACTGTGCCAAATTGTAAAACTTTGGGTCTATTCCTGTTTTGCTTCGTTGATCATGACAGAACTGGTATAAAGGGCAAATAGGAGTTGTCCCTAAATCAGATATTAGTAACTGGGGGACTCCTTGTATTCTTAATTTATTCACTATGTAATGACAGTAGAGAGAAAACAGCAATGACTGGAAATCAACCAAGAACCAACTTCAAATTCCTCATGTGGACACAGAATACTATTTAAAGTGTGACTTTCTTAAAAAGCAGTACTGTGTTTTGGTGATAAGCAGCATTTCCTTTGACTGAAACAAGAGCGCGATAGTCCCTAACTGGAAAGACAAGCAAGGATCTTAACGGCTGGTATTTTTATTCATTTTCAGCATTTTGTTGTTTGCTGCCATGCAGTTGATTCCAACTCATGGCAACTCATGTGCAGAATAAAATGCTCCACAGGATCTTGAAGGCTGTGACCTTTCGGAAATAGATCACTAGGCCTGTCTCTGAGGTTCCTCTGGGTGGGTTTGAACTCCCAACCTTCCAGCTAGTCATTGAGTGCTGAACTGTTCGCATCACCCAGGGACTCTAGTCCCTGTTTTAGGCCACCCAAAAACCTCAACACAATCACAGGGAGGAAGGGGGCTCTTCCCAGCATATCTGCATTGGCCCCTGGTCTCCCCACTCTTTCAAGTTCATTGCATAACTCTAAGAAGTACCAGCAAAAATCTTCAGAGGCTGAATCCTAGTAACAGAGACTCTTGCTTCATGCTAGGCCATTTCCACAAGTGTGCCTGCTTACTGGTGGGACTACTTAGTTCCATATTTGTCATTTCAGTGACGTTCCCCTAGATGGTTATATGGCATTTTAAGGAGGATGAACAAGGTCATGTGATACCTACTCTAAGTTACTTCCACTCCTCCTGAGAGCCCAAAAAGGAGTCCTGGTGGTACAATGGTTAAATGCTTGGCTGCAAACCTAAAGGTTGGTGGTTTGAACCCACTCAGCGGCTCAAGAGGAGAAAGACCTTGTGATCTACTCCCACAAAGACTGCAGCCTAGGAAACCTCATGAGGGAGTTCCCTGTCACCAGGCGTCGCTGAGTCAAAATCAAATTGATGGCATCTAACAGCACCACCAGAGCCCAAAGTGAGGCTTTCCTGATGTGTCCTCAAAGTACAAGGTGACTCTTTCAAAAAAGCTCTCAGAAAGAAAAACTTTCTCTCAGATGACTTCAAGCCTAGAAAAAGCCATTTCTGATATATATGGGGGGAAAAAAACCCAAAAACCAAATCCACTGCTGTCAAGTCAATTTGGATTCATAGTGACCCTATAGGACATAGAGGAACTGCCCCATAGGGCTTCCAAAGTTGTAAATCTTTATGGAAGCCTGCCTCATCTTTCTCTCACACAGCAGCTGGTGAACTTGAACTACCAACCTCTTGGACAGCGGCGGAGCACTTTTAATCACTGCGCCACCAGATCCCCTTAAACTATGCAAAGTGGGGATATTATACAGAGGAGAGTAAACTTGGGTTGGAAAAATAAAGGCACAAAAAAAGCCATCCAAAAGGGCAGCCATTTGGGTGAGAATGAGTTTTAGCACAATATTTCAATCTCTTTATTCCTCCTATAAAGCAGTGAATGAGCTTCTCTAAAACATAGTCTTCTCCAACTAGACATTTTGGTTTCAGGTATCATCTAACCCTCGGACCTTTTTCTATCTCAAGTCCGGGCAGTGCTCTCAGAAAGCTGACAAAAATGAGATGCTCTGCCCACCTGCCTCACAGCTGGTCTGTTTCTCATTCACACGCAGGACAAACCAGTCAGAGAATTACCCTTCTTTGAGCCAACTCTGGATGAAGCACTGAAGAACTTCTTCACAGTGGTAACTTTGCGGGTCTTCTCATTGGTTTTCTTTTCTTCAAACTTGGAAAATGTGAGAGACTGGGCCCCCTGGCTGCTCTGACTGCTGGCAAAGGCCTCTTCCTCTTCCCGCTGAAGTCTGTAATTCAAGAGAAGATTAAGAATGAGCTGATATTTTCCAAGTTTTTCTTATATCTAAAGGTTATTACTGAATGGATTGAGGGGTCTCTAAAAATTTTAGAACTAGAAGCTAAATACACCAAATAGTCTGAGGTCTCTGATGGGCAGCTACAGTATGAAACTGTCCTATGTGCCACTACAGACTTCAAAGGGACATTATGCAGGAGTCATGTACTCTACTAGGATTACATGGAAGAAAGAAGGCCCAGTCTTTTCCCCTGACAAGCTGAAGGTTGGAACAGAGAAAGAGCTATGTAAATAGTTACTGTACACTGCTACAGTTTCTTCATGACAAGGGTAAAAAACAAGTTTATAAAGACACAGGAGAAAGCAGCTCAATCTGCTGGAGAAGTCTGAGAACATCTACAACAGTGACACATGGGCTATGTCCAAGGAGCCCTGGCAGTGCAAGAGTTAAGTGCTTTGGTGCTAACCACAAGGTTGGTGATTTGAAGTCACCCACTGCCTCCACAGGAGAAAGAGCTGGCAATCTGCTCCCGTGAAGATTACAGCTGAGAAAATCATCTGGAGCTCTTCACTTCTACTCTGTCACACAGGGTCACTGTGAGTTGAAACCAACTCGACGGCACACAAGTTAAACCAAGTGAAAATGGAAGCACAGATGTGAAGGCTTGAAGTTTGCTGTGGAGTAAGTTCCATGTAGCCCGAGCACTAACGGTGTGATGGGGCAATGATGCTGGATACACAGAAGGCAACAGAGGTAAGCCACCTTGACTGCGAAGCCCACTATGGTTCTGGATCTCAGCATGTGGCAGTGGGCAACCAAAAAATTTTAAATCCAAGAAGTTATCATGATCAGATCTGTGCTTTAGAAAGACAATACAGGCAGGCGTATGAACAACTTGAAGGGGAGAAAGACTACAAACAAGATAATAATTAGTCTATTATAAAGGCTTGTCATTTATTGTTAGGTGCCACTAAATCGATTTTCAGTTCATGGTGACCCCATATGACAGGGTAGGAATGACCTCAGGTGGCTGATGGGTTCCAATTACAGACTTTTTGGTTAGCAGCCGAATGCCTTAACCACTGCAGCAACAGCCCTCCTTATCTATGTTGCTGCTGTTGTTGTTTTTGTTATGTGCCATCGAGTCAGACCCAACTTATAGTGACCTCTCCTTAGGTTTCCGAGGCAGTATCACTACGGAAGTAGATTGCCCAACCTTCCTTCCAAGGAGTGGCTAAGGAACAGTGGTTTTCAAAGCGTGATCCTCCAACCAGCAGCATGCACATGGCTGGGAACTTGTTAGAGATGCAAATTCTCAGGCTCCACCGAGAGCCACTGAATCAGAGACTCCAGGCAATGCTGATGCTAATTCAAAGGTGGGAAATATGGCTGTGGGTAATCTCAGACAAGGTCACAATGGGAAGCAGAAAGAAACACAAACAAGATCACAGGTGAAGGGGTTAACTTAGAACAGAACAGGGGCACATCTTTCCCGGAGAAAGAATTAAAGTTAGTATAAAAGTATTAGTACATTTTGATGTGTGTGTGTGTGGGGAGCTGAGGGAGTTCATACCTAGTGGGGCCTACCTCTTTACGGAAAGGATCAGCTGCTGAGACTATTAGGAGTGCAGTGTGGAGCCTGAGCAGTTAATGGTCTGTGTCTTTAGCTTTTCTCTTTGATTGGCTGCTGTTGTTGCTGGCTATCACCAAGATGGACTACCAACTTATGGTGACTGTTTTGGGTACCTAGTGCCACTCTAACAGAAAATACCACAAACGGGGTGGCTTTAACAAACTGGAGTTTATTCTCTTACAATTTTGGAGGCTAAAAGTCTGAGTTCCAAGTGCCACGCTCTAGGAGCTGGGGGAAAGCCCCTTGATGTTGGGCTTCAGCTCTGCCTCCTCCTCCTGACCCACTGAAGCTGGAGGCTTTTCTTTACTCAGGCAGCTTCTAGCTGCTGAGGCTGACAAACTCAAGGTTGGTAAGTAAAAACCTGGTCCCAATGTTACCAAACAACACAGCAGGCCACTAATTCAAGTCCATAAAAAGTCCCAAGACCGGCAGGGCGTGGCAGGATGTTGAACGACTTGCCTGCATGCAGGGTTCAGGCATGCTAAAAAAGCTAGAGACCTTCCTCCAAGCTGCTTCTTATATACTGGAAGCAGACCACATCTCTAAAGCAGCTATTCAGCTGCTCCAGTAGATTCCACCATGGAAATGATTGCCAATCTCACCATGGGGAATAACTACATCCAGCTGCCCAGCCACTCAACCAGGCCCAGCCAAGGTGACAACCACCTTACCCACCACAGTGACCCACACCCAATGGTCCCAAGCCATCCCCTGATCAGCTGCAGATCACACCATACTGACTCATGGGCTTCCGTTGGCTGATTTTTGGAAGGAGCTCATCAGGCCTTTCTTCCCACTGTCTCAGTGTGGATACTCCACTGAGACCATTCAGCATCACAACACACAAGCCTCCACTGACAGGTGGTGCAATGGCCGGGAAGGAAACTGGGTTTCCCTCACAGAAGATGGAAATTCTACCAGTGAACCACCATTTCTCCCTAACAGACTAACTGAAAGACTTGTCAATACTGGCTGAATGGATTTAAAAAAAACCTAGTAAAAATGGTTTCTATCTTTCTGTTGAGACTGTTTTGGTTTCTAGGATGTTTTGGCAAAAGTTAACATCATCCATGACATTGTATTATCTCCAAGCTTACCAATCATTACAACTTTTAATTTTTATCACTGACACATTTCTGGATAATGCGAACTACCTTTGACTGACAAAATCCATTTTTAAGGAAAAGTTAAATTCCTATAATGTCAGGACTATGTATACAAACCAACAGGTATCCACTAGACATCTATTATGTGTTCATCACTGTGCCAGGTACCATGCTGGATACACTAAAAGAAGGAGGGAAATGACTGCTTGATGAGAGCCATGGGCCACGCCCTGGGCCAGGTGTGTCATACACATGATCTCATCCATCCTTCACCATGAAGTCCACTTGTCTCCATTCTTGGACTCCAAGGATCATATCACCCAAGTTAGAGAACTAAGATTAACATATCCCAAACACAAATAATTAGAAGTTAACAAACCCAAAATGAAGGTCTCATTGAGTTATTCATTAACTATTGAGTGAGGAAAGGGATTTCTTTCTCTAAATATTAAGCAAAAGACCTCTTTAAAGTGTTAAAAAAACAAAGACATCACTTTGAGGACTAAGGTGCACCTGACCCAAGCCATGGTATTTTCAATTGCTTCAAGGCATGTGAAAGCTGAACAATGAAGAAGGAAGACCGGAGAACTGATGCCTTCAGACTATGGTGCTGGTGAAGGACCCTGAACATAACTACCGACTGCCCGAAGAAGGAACACTTAGCCTTGGAGGAAGCACAGCCAGAACGCTCCTCAGAAGTGAGGCTGGTGAGACTTTGTCTCAGGTACTTTGGGCATATTATGAGGAGGGACCAGTCCCGAGAGAGGGATATCATGCTTAGTAAAGGGGAGGGTCAGTGAAAAAGAGGAGGACCCTCAATGAGATGGACTGACGCAGTATGTGCAACAATGGGCTCAAACACAGCAACAACAGCAAGGATTGCACAATAGGCAGCATTTGGTTCTGCTGTACACAGGTCGTCATGAGTTGGAACCGACCTGATGTCACCTAATACTAACAGCAATTATGCTGACTCATCATAACTCAGAAGAGAAAATTACATATCGACAAAGACATGACTGTGTACCCAGTAAGTCACTCTTAAGCCACCCCTAGTTATGTCCGTTTACCGCTCTGCCAGTTCCCAGTCCTCCTGAATCTGCTTCTGCCTGGCTTTGTGGTACTCCTCCCTCCAGCACTTGGAGCAGAAGCCCTGCCAAGCAGAGTTGCCGTAGTAACCACATCCTTTCTTGCACAGGAGCTCCGACTGATCCACATGAATTCCTCGGCGTTCAGACTTCAGGCTCATCTTCTCCCTGCTGACCAAGATGCAGACAAGGAAATGTGGTTGAGAATGAATTCAGGTCATTCTACAGCTGAACAATCACAAACAAAAAAATAAGTGAATTCATGAAGCTGTAAGTTATAAAGAACACAAAAAACAAACAAAGATAGAAGGACAGGAGAAGGGAAAGAGAACAAGAGAAAGGTTTAAATACGGCCAGTTCCTGATTGAGTCATTCTAAAGAAAAGACGGCTCGTTCCCTGCTGGGTAACATAAAGAACACTCCAAGAAAGGACTAACAGAGCCTTCTTAGTTGCTATCACAAAGTTCTACTTTTTAACCCAACGGACAAAGTGTAATCTTCTTTTAATACTCATCTTAGTACAGTATGCTATTTGGCTCAAAAAGACAACTTGATTTCAATGATATGAAGGTGAATACTTTGTTTTGACAGAAATAACATCTACCAAGACACTGAGTAAAGCGTCAGAAGAGAGGCTTGCCCAGGCCTTGGCATGATGTTCAAGGTCCTCAGCAACCCAGGACAAAGCACACGAGCCTATTATCTGCCACCACTCACACACGCCTGGCATCGTGACAGATGCTTAATTATTTAATTGCACAAAAACTGAGGTAAACATAATTTCCATTTATTATATGGGAAAACTCAAGTTCAGAGGAGTTTTTTGAAAGTATACAGACTCTAGTAATAAGCAAGCTTCAGAGAAGAGGTCCAGGACCTGGCAAGAGCCCCAAATTCTCGTGCCACACTGCCTCCAATCTACCGGTCCTGACACCCATTCCTGGGCAAAGGAAATTTCAGTTGCATCACCACTTCCACACAAGTCAAGCATTTTCATGCCTCAGCCTCGAATTCTTTCCTGTACTTTTTTCCTGCTTTTTTCAAAAATGATTCACTCTTCAAAGATCACTCTATGCTTCAAGAAGGGTTCCAGAAGCTCCGTCCTTCCTGATTTGCCTCTGTGGCTCTGTTCTCCTGACACTGCTTATTTGTGAGCCATTCGCTTTGTCCTGTTTGTACAAAGGACTGATCCTGAGGAGCTGAAGCTCCCATGGAGCAGAGGTGCTCCAACACGACTTGAATCGCATACAGAGGCAAGGCTGTTTGGTACTCATTTCATTTGCTTAAGATTCCCTGTAAGATTTGATACAAATCTGAGGACTCATGCAAAGTATAAAGTTATAAAGGTGTTTAGACAATAAGGGGAAACTTATCAAAATGTGTTGAGTTGAATATGAAACCAGAGAAACTTTCAGCCCTAACTTTCCTTTTAGGACTATCAGCAACATAATTTGGATTTTCTGCACAGCACAACTGAAGGCAGGGAGTTTACTGTAATCATAGCGGTGATATGGTGGGAGTGGAAAGAGGAGGGATGGCGACCGATTTCGGAGGCAGGAACTGGGGGAGTTAAGAACTAATGAGACAGGGCAGGGAGGGCGAACTCTAATTAGAAAGAACTTTCAAGTTTGCAAATACAAGTATTCTTTAGTGCCTTTAAACCCGCTGCCATCAAGTGGATCCTGACTCATAGTGATCCTAGAGGACAGAGTAGAACTGCCCCATAGGGTTCCCAAGGCTGTTGATCTTAGCAGAAGCAGATTGCCTCCTCTTTCTCCCACAGAGCAGCTGGTAAGTTCAAACCACTGACCCTGTGGTTTGCAGCCAAGTACCTCCAAAGATGGAATTTAGATGTAACACATCAGCCATTTCTAAGTGGTAGCTGCACTTGAGGTGCAAAGGAAGAAAGACAAACTAACTCTAGTCAGAAGGCTAGAGTCCTAGAATGTTAAACCAAAGACACTTTCAAGTTCATGTAGATGAAGACACTGAGACCGAGAAGTTAGGATCTGTTCAATAGAAAAGGTAGTCAATGGCAGACACATCACTACAGCCAACATCTACTACATCCTGGGTTAATATTCCATCAAACCATTTTGAGTCTGAGTTGATCGTGTGGTCGGTCCCTTGCTTTCAAGAAAACAAAAAAGAGCTTTCTTTCCACATATCAATTAAGTTTTTAAAATTTGACATAAAGATACTACAGCATAGGTCTATGTTACTACAATGGACACATTTTAGGAAGTCTGGTTGGCCCATGTGCCAAAAGCCCCCTTTCTGTTGGGGAATTGTTCCCCCAATTCCCAAAGGTAGGCTGTGAGCACCTATGCTTGTAGAAGGTGAGCTCACGCCCTTTCATGGCTGCAGCTGACTAAACCAGAAATGGGCAGCTGGCCCAAATTGGGTCAGAGTCTCTTACTTGGAGTTCTAGAAATAGGACTATGTCTCGGCTGTCCTTGAATGAGGATGGAGGAGTTGTGGGATGGCCATCTTCCATCAAGGATGTGAGTTTCAGGATAGCCAGTTTATAGAGTGAAAGAGACACACACTAAGAAGCAAAGAGGCAGAGGGAAACACTTTCTAGGTCCTCATGACTTCCCATGTTCCAGTTCCAATTCCTTGCTAAAGATATAGCTTTTTTCTTTTTTCTTAAACTACTTCCACCATATAAGATACAACTATTGGTCTCTTCCTGTCTGGGGCAAAAGAGAATGAAGGAAACCACAGATTCAAAGAAGAAACTAGTCCACAGGATGAACAGCCCACATGAAATACAGCTTCTTCTAACCTGAGACCAGAAGAACTAGATGGTGCCCTGCTACCACAACCGCCCATTCTGACCTGAGTCATTATAGAAAGTCCTGGATAGAAGAGAGAAAAATATAGAAAACTCAAAATTCAAAAAAAGACCAGATTTACTTAACTGGTCTAGAGACTAGAAGAATCCCCAAGACTACTGCTCTAAGATACCCTTTTAAATTGGAACTGAAGCCACTCCTGGAAGTCTCCTTTCAGTCAAATAATATGTAGACTTCTAAAATAAACAGTATCATCTGAGAAGAATATGTTCCCTTAAACAATCAAATATACAAGACCAGGTCAACCTTAACCCAATAGCAAAGATAAAAAGGCAAGAAGGAGCAGGGAAGCCAGATAAATGGAAACAGAACAAACAAAATGTAAATCATGAGAAAGCTGACATATCACAAAAATTATAACCAATGTCATAGAAAAATATGTGAAAAAAATTATTAAACAGGAATTTAATTTGTTGTACAAATTTTTACCTAAAACACACTTAAAAAAAAAAAAAAACACCTATTTCCAGTAGAGTCTGTTATCTGGACTCAAAGACTTTTACTGGTACTGTTCTAGAGCTGGAGAACTTTAACAGGCCTACTGTGAAAATGACTTAGTGTATTCTAAGAGCTGAACATGTATTAGAATAAGAACAAAAACAACAGATGGAAGGAGCACAAAGGATATTTAAAGAAATAACTTCCTGAATTTAATGAAAAACATCAATCTACACATCTGAGAAGCTCAATAAACTCTAACTAGGTAAACTCAAAGAGATCCACACCACGTTACTTTATAAGCAAACTGTCCAAAGACCAAAAGATCTCGAAAGCAGTAACAGAGCAGCTGCTAGTCACCTACAAGGGATCATTAGTAAAATGAACAGCCAATCTTTCATCTGAAACCATGGAGGCCAGAAGACAATGGGATGAGGTCTTTAAAGCAAAAAAAAAATTAATAAATAAATCGGATTTCATCAAAATTAAAAACTTTTGGGCATCAAAGGACTTTAGCAACAAAGTGAAGTGACAGCTTACAGAATGTGAGAAAATATTTGGAAATCATGTATCTGATAAAGGTTTAATATCCAGAATATATAAAGGAACTCTACAACTCAGTAAGAAAAAGACAAATAACCAAAAAATGGGCAAAGGATTTGGATAGACATTTGTCCAAAGAAGATACACAAATGGCCATGAAAAGATGTTCAACTGTCACTAATCATTCCCAAACCAAAAACTCACAGTTGTTGAGTTGATTCCAATTCATACTGACCCTACAGGACAGAGTGGAATTGCCTCCTAGGGTTTCTGCAGCTGAAAAGTCTATATGGAAGCAGACTGCCACATCTTTCTCCCACAGAACGACTAGTGGTTTTAAACTGCCAAGCTTACAGCTGGCAGCTGAGCCCTTTAACCACTGTGCTACAAGGGTTCCTCATGAAAATCAAAACCACAATGAGATATTATTTCACATCCACTAAAATGGCTAATCTCAGAATAATAAAAAGAACAAGTACTAACAAAGAAGTGAAGAAATTAGTACCCTCATAAAAGGTCACTGAGTCAGAACTGACTTAATGGCAATGAGTCTGGTTTGGTTTGATCCACTGCTGGTGGAAGTGTAAAATGGTGCTGCCTCAGAAAGTAAAACACAGACTTGCCAAATGACCTAGCAATTCTACTTCTAGGTATAGCCCAGAAAAATCGAACTCAGGGACTCAAAAAGGTAACGGCACACCAATGCTCACAGCAGCATTACTTATAATGCCCAAAAGGCAGAAAAACAAAATGTAGTATATGGATAAAAGGTAATATTATTCAATCATAAAAAGGAATGAAGTTCTAATGCACACTAAAATGTTGATAAGCCTTGAAAACATTATGCTAAGTGAAACAAGTCAGACATAAAAGGACAAATACTGTGTGTTATTCCCTATACAAAATATCTAAAATAGGAAAATTCACAGAGCCAGAAAGGTGTCACCAAGGGCTGGAGAGAGTAGAGCATTGGGAGTCACTGCTTAACAGGTGCAGTTCCTGCTCGAGGTGATAAAAATTTTGGAAAGAGATAGTAGTTAGGGCTGCACATTGTGAATGTAGTAAACATCACTAAATTTTACATTTAAAAATGGTCAAAATGACAACTTTTGTGTTATATATACAACTTAAAAAAAAAAGGGCCAGAGAAGGACAAAGCCCACCCAGCTGTCTGTGATCTTCCTTAAGGCTCTGATGCAAACCAGACTGCTCAGAAAGGAAACCAACACTCCCTGGATGGGAGTACCTCCCACTACCTTCCTCAGAAAGCCCTGATTTCCAGCCCTGGGTTCAAAGTCATGTCCTCATAGGTCCCTCCTCTAAGCAACTCACCAGGAATTTATAGGAAGCATCCAAGTAACTCCAACCAAAATTTTTCCTTAAGTTTGTTTCTTTTCCAATTATAAAAGTAAAAGATGCTTAGTATAAATAACCTGAGATACATAAACAAGAAGAAAATCATTCAGATAATGTGTCATTTTTAATATACAGCATATATTCTTATGGCCTTTTCTCTATTACATACTTTTTGTTCAATAAATATTCGTCTACTGATTGACTAGGGTAGCAGGCACTTGGGACACAAAGTAGCAACTCAGTTTCCCTCCCTGTGAAGCTTACTCTCCAGAATGGGCAACAGGAATGCCTATCTAGAAAGCCTAAGTTGTTGTTGTTGTTATGTGCCGTCGAGTCGACCCCGACTCATAGCGACCCCTCCTTGGGTTTCCGAGGCAGTATCACTACGGAAGTAGGATTGCCCAACCTTCCTTCCGAGGAGTGGCTGGTGGGTTTGAACCGCCAGCCTTCTGGTTAGCAGTCAAGTGCTTTAGCCCCTATGCTACCAGAGCTCCCCCTACTAAGAGAGGAAACTAAAACACTATTAACAGAGGACTTAATCAATTCTGTAAAAGTACTTTAAGAAAAAAAAAAAATGCATGTTTAAGTGAAACAAGCTAAACACGTATATGCCATCTATGGAACTCTCAGAACGGTCAAACCGTAACAGCTACAAATACAAAAGAAATCTCATTCACAATAGTCTCAAAAAAAAAAAAAAAAAAAGAACCTAGGAAATATTTTAATGAGAAAATTATGTGATCTACATAAAAATACTGAGACATATTTTTTTAAAGGCTTGAATAAATGGTAAGATACACCATGATACACTAACGGGAAAATGAGATATTATAAAAGTATCAAACTTTCCAAAATTTATGTTTACTACAAGTAATAATAAAAATGCCACAAGATTTTTTGGAACTTGACAAAATGATTCCATGTTTCATCAGTAACAGTAAATAAGCAAGAAAATATTTTTAATTTTCTGAATAAAATTAGTAAACAAACTAGTTAAAGTAATTATGAACTTAGCAACAGAACTGGCAAGTTACTACAGAACAGAGTGACCTGAAACTGAACCCTAATATAACATGTAAAATAATTTAGTATTAAAAGAAGAAGAACTTTCAATAAATATTGTTGGAATAACCAACTGGTCCGCAATCTAATACCCCACAAATTAATTACAGACATATTAAAGATTTTTTAAAAAATCAAAAGACAAACAAAAAAATACGAGGAACTAAAATTAAGTTATTTATGAAACTTCTAAATGGGTAAGGGCTATATAAGCTTACAAGCTACCAGCAAAATCATGAAGGAAGTGAACAGATTTAAATACATAAATTGAAACCTCTACATTAGTTTTTAAAAGGCCCCTTCTAAGCCAAAATAGAAAGGCAAATAAGAAACTAAGAAAAAAATATTTAAAGTAAATAGTACAATGAAGTATTTTATCATATTTAGGAATTATACAAACAAAAAGAATGTGTCACTCTCTGATCGCTGTGTGGATATGAGCAGACCACTAACAAAAGGGGAATAATTTCCTAGAAACAGGGATGCTCTGTCAAAATGTTAGGTGGATTTCAAATAATTACATATACTAACAAACTTACCTCACAGAAAGGCTTATCTATTTCTCTTCCCACCTATAGTGTATGAGACAGGCTACTTTCCCACAACCTCACAAACACTGTATATTAATCTTTTAATTCTTGCCAATCTCATAGGCAAAAATAAAAACGTTTTGTTTTAATATGCATTTCCCTGATTAGGAATGTAAGAGGTTACCACTACCCAAAGAATTTGGTCTTTGTCCTTGGTTACTGAGGGATGACCTCTGAAACCTTGGAATTTCTCTACCTTTTGAAGTATCTGTGATGAGGCCTCCAGACCAGAACCAGGATTTATGCTACTAAATGAGGTGGAGCTTGGCCAGGCCAGAAAGACCCATCTCATGATGTCAGCCAATGATCCAATCATCATACCTATACAATAAACCAAACTCACTGCCATCGAGTCAGATCCAACTCGTATCAACCCCTCCTTGGGTTTTCGAGGTGGTATCACCATCGAAGTAGACTGACCAACCTTCCTTCTGAGGAGTGGCTGGTGGCTTTGAACTGCCAGCCTTCTAGCATAAGGCTCCAATAAAGGCTCTGGACACGGAAATTCCACGGGCTTCCTGGCTGGTAAAAAACATGGATGAGTGTGGGAGGGTAGTGCACACGTTTTTAGGACATGGAAGTTCCAAGCTAGGGACTCTCCCAGACCTCATCCTATGCTCTCTTCATTTGTACCCTTTTTGTTATGATACATATGTAAGCATAGGGCCTTTCTGAGTTCTGTTAAGTCATTCTATTGAGATAGTGAATCCAAGGGAACAGTGGGAGCCAGCAGGTCAGAAGTGAGGGGGGCCCTGAGGACTCCTGAGCTTACAGCTGCTAACCTGAGCAAACCTTCAAATTTGGAGACAGCAGACTAGAAGTAAGGGAAGCCATGGGGAGCCCTGAACTTATGGTTGGTATCCTGAAGGAGTAGTAGGAAAACCCCAAATTTGTAGTTAGCAGGTCAGAAGTGATGGATTCATGGGGATTCATGGATCCATGCTTGCTGCTGGCACCTGAAGCCCTGTGCAGACTTGGCAGTCTGCAGGACTATGCTCTTTAGCTTGGGAGGTCTGACCTCGCTCTGGGTGGTGAGGGTCAGGGAAGACATACTCCATATGCCACTGATGTCCAAACTGGAACAGAACTGGTAATACGCTGCACTGAGATCTGACTACTCCTCATTTGGTATCCGACAACTGGGACTTGACGTTCCCCAGAAGAAGGTTAACCATCTTTATACATATTTACTGGCTATATTTTTTATGAAGAAACGAACTGTTCATTTTTCTAAGTGGCTTTCTTTTTTTTTTTAATAAATCTTTATAGGTGCTCTTTTTAGATTATCTTTTAATCCTTGACTTTATATGCTATGAAGACACTAGTTTTAAGCAAAGACTTATTTCAAGTAAGTTTCAAATCTGCATCCAAGTTTCACAAACTTTCATATCATCACATTGCTTCAAAATCAATGTGAATGTCATACAGAGAAATGAGTAGTGGAGTTTCACTGTGAAATAACATAGTACCAAACACTAGCTTGCCTGAATAATTCCAAATGACATTCAAAACCAAGGAAGATAATGGAGGGTTGAGTACTGCTGAAATGAGCTGAGCCAGCAGAGCAGCATTCTTGAAGAATGAGTTCAAGGGGACAATCTTCTATTGTACTAAATCACACCCTCTTCAGTGACGCCATCTGAGCGTGCCATGACTCAGGCTAATCGCTCAAAATTACATGCAAGATAATCTGGCCTCTCAGGTCTATTTCCTACCATTCTCTACCTTCTCTTCCAGGGGACCAGTCAATTCTCCAAATGGGCAACGCATTCAACCAGTGACTGCCCAAAATCATTTCTCTTAACTTCACCTAAAGCGACAGCACATTGCAATACATAAGATAGCTTCAGCCTTTAAAGATTGTTTTTTCTAAGTTATGTATTACTTTTAGCTTTGCTGTACCCACTTCACCCTCAGCCATCTTAGTCATTCTCCTGTGGCTGGGCAAGGCCAAACACACACACCACAAACTCGCACACACCCTTATGAGTTAAGAGAATACAAGTGCCAGCTGCCTAGAATGTAGCCAACTACCTTAAAAGTGCATTTATTCAGATTTGTTAGATGGCACAATCAAATAGATATTCTCATTATATTTTACATGTTTGAGAAATGCCTTGTGTTCAAGAAAGGGAAATCAAAGGCATCCAAATTGGTAAGGACAAAGTCAAACTATCCCTACTTGCTGATGATATGATCCTATACCTAGAAAACCCGAGACTCAGTCAAAAATCTACTGGAACTAACTGAGAGATTTAGATTGGTGGCAGGATATAAGATCAACATCCAAAAATCAGTTGGATTCCTCTACACCAGCAAAGAGATGGCTGAAAAAGAAATAAGGAAATCAATACTATTTACAACAGCTATCAAAAAATAAAATACTTGGGAATAAATCTTACCAGGGACACAAAAGACCTGTACAAAGAAAACTATAAAAAAAACTACTTCAAGAATCCATAAGAGATCTACATAAATGGAAGAACATCCCATGTTTGTGAATAGGAAGATTGAACATTGTGAAAATGTCAATTCTGCCCAAAGCAATCTATACATTCAATGCAATACCAATCCAGATTTTTTAAGGATTTGGCATTTTTTAAGGATATGGCAAAACCAATGACTAACTTCATATGGAAAGGAAAGAGACCTCAGATAAGCAAAGCACTATTGAAGAAGAGGGAGCTCTGGTAGCATAGTGGCTAAGACACTTGCCTGCTAACCAGA
>NW_006921593.1:9272160-9276246 GCF_000298275.1 Orycteropus afer afer
GTGAAACCTAAAACTATAGAGTTTCTCAAGGAAAAACTAGGGGCAAATTGAGGGGCTCTGGTATATGGCATAAATAGACTATCACGCATAACCCAAAATGCACAAACAGCAGAAGAGAAACTAGATGAATGGGACCTTCTAAAAATGAAATTTTTATGTGCTTCCAAAGACTTCTCCAAAAGAGTCAAAAGAGAACCTATAGATTGGGAAAAAATATTTGGCAGTGACCTATCTGACAAGGGACTTATCTCTAGAATTTATAGAAAACTCCAACACCTCAATAACAAAAAGACAAATAATCCAATTTAAAAATGGCAGAAGACATGAATAGACACTTCACCAAAGAGGATATTCAGGCGGCCAACAAACATATGAAGAATGCTCATGATCATTAGCCATTAGAGAGATGCAAATCAAAACAACAGTGAGATACCATCTTGCTCCAGCACTAGCAGCAAAGGTCAGCAAGACACAAAATAACAAATGCTAGTGGATATGGAGAGATTGGTACTCTCATACACTGCTGGTGAGCCTGTAAAATGGTACAAGCACTGTGGAAAGCAGTACGACGATTCCTTCAGTTGGAATTAGAAATACCATTCGACCCAGCCATTCCATTACTAGGTATATATCCTAAAGAAGGGAGAGCCATGACAAAAACAGACATTTGCACACCCATGTTCATCGCAGCACTATTTACAATAGCCAAAAGATGGTAACAACCTAGGTGTCCAACAACTGAAGAATGGATAACCAAACTATGGTATACACACACAATGGAATACTATGCAACCCTAAAGAATAACCTAGAATCTGCAAAACACCGCATAATACGGATGAACTTGGAGGACATTACACTGAGTGAATTAAGTCAATCACAGAAGGACAAATATCGTATTGGTTCGTTATTGTAAAAGTCAAGGAAAGGTTTCTATATGGAAGGAAATTTTCTTTGTTGGTTACCAGGGTTGGGAGGGGAGGGAAGGGAACACTGTTAGATAGGTAGAGATAAGTATTGATTTGGGTGAAGAGAAGGGCAATGTACCAAATGTGAGTGATCAACATGGTGGCACTGAGGAAGAGGAAGACATAGAGAGGTACATGGGAGGTATAAGACAACAGAAATGAACCTTCATAAACCCTATGTAAATAACGTGCAACTAAGCCAGACTGGCAGCATACTGAAAAAGGACTACTGCAAAACTACTACAAAATTACAATCCATACTAACCACAGCCCTTATTAACCTCTAGTTATTGTTAGGCATAAAAAACTAAGGTTGATATACTACTTGAGAAATTAAAACCTGAAAATGCTTAAAAAAAAATGCCAAAACAAATGATACAATTAAACAAAATGAGTAAAAACTAAAAGAATAATTTTAAATGTTCACAATATATTGAAATTTTCATTACTGACAAAAAACATATTTTTCTGAATATTAAGTATATTCTTAAAATGAATATGAAAAAAAAAATGAATATGAATCTTACGTTTCAACAAAATGAATTTCCTTAAATGCTATTAGGAAAATAGTCAAACTGCAAAAATTCTCAAAAGCTGTTAAAATTATCCGAGGCAATGAGAATGACTGCAAACTCTAAAAATAATGAAAAGAAATGAGTTTTTCACAATTTGCCAAAAATCTGCGGGTTCACAACATCTCTTGTCCTTTACAAATAGGGCAGTACTATCTCCTAGTTAGCAAGTAACTGGAATAAAACATCCCCTTTGATTCTCAAAAGTCACCGCTTTTGATGATAAATTACATGGTTATCCTATTTATGAACAAACACAGAATACCCTTCTGTTTGTCCACTTTGAAATCCCATCCTGCTAATATAACATCAAATAACATCTGATTCACCTTCCCCTACTGACAGAACTAATTTTCTCTTTCTGGTTCCTACAGTATTTTATAAATACAGCTATTACAACACTCATGTTCTCTTACAGTTACTTGCTTACAGGTCCACTCCATGTTTGTAGGCACAGAGCATAGTGCCAACCACAGCTGTTGTTGTTGTCAGGTGCCACTGAGATGGCTCTGACTCATAGCGGCCTCACGTACAACAGAACTAAACACTGCCTGGTTGTCCACCACCCTCACAATCCTTGCTATACTTGAGCCCATCGTTGCAGCCACTGTGTCAATCCATCTCAATGAGGGTCTTCCCTCTTTTCACTGACCTTCCACTTCACTAAGCATATCCTCTGGTCCCTCCATACGACATGATCAAAGTGGGTGAGATGAAGTCTGGCCATTTCCCCTTCCAAGGAGCATTCTGGCTGCACTTCCTCCAGGACAGACTGGTTCATTACTCTGGCGTCCATGGTACTTTCAGTATTCTTTGCCAGCACCACAACTCAAAAGCATCAACTCTTCTTCAGACTTCCTTATTCATTGTCCAGTTTTCACATGCATATGAGGTGACTGAAAGTACCATGACTTGGGTCAAGCACACCTTAGTCTTTAAAGCAACATCTTTGCTCTTCAGCACCAGGAAGAAGTCTTTTGCAGCAGATTTGCTGCAATACGATATTTGATTTCTTGACTGCTGCTTCCAATGGGTGTTGATTGTGGATTCAAATAACATGAATTCTTTGAGAACTTCAATCTTTTCTCCATTTATTGTGATGATGTTTATTGGTCTAGTTGTGAGGATTTTCGTTTTCTTTGTGTTGAAGTGTTATTGTCCATACTGCAGACTGTAGTCTTTATCTTCATCAGTAAGTACTTAAAGTCATCTTCACTTTCAGCAAGTTAGGATGTGTCGTCTGCATATCGCAGGTTGTTAATGAGTCTTCCTCCAATCCTGATGCCACGCTCTTCTTAATAGAGACCAGTTTTTCAGATTATTTGCTCAGCACACAGAGTAAGTATGGTGAAAGGATACAACCTTGACACACACCACTCCTGATTCTAAACCACACAGTATCACCTTGTTCTGTTTGAACAACAGCCTCTTGATCTATGTACAGGTTCCTTATGAGCATGATCAAGTGTTCTAGAATTCTCATTCTTCTTAATGTTATCCATAATTGGTTATGATCCACAAAGTCAAACGTTTATGAATTATCAATAAAACACAAGTAAGTATCTTTGTGTTATTTGTTGCTTTCCACCAAAATCCATCTGACATCAACAAGGATGTCCCTCATTCCACATCCTCTTCTCAATCCACCTTGCATTTCTGGATACTCCCTGTCAGTATACTGCTGCAACTGTTTTTTAATTATCTTCAGCAAAATTTTACTTGCCAACCATGGAGTGAGTACTTTATAAACATTTTCTAAATGTATTAAATGACTCAGTCAGAAAAGGGACAAAGTACCTACAGAGACAAAATTTTCATTTTCACTTTTGTCCCTTATATGTCCTCTAGGGCCTAATTACAATACGAGTAAAAAATTAAATAGCAAAACAACTGTGGTAGAAAGTCGTGGTTCTCAAACTTTAGCACCTGAAGGACTGGTTAAAACACAGGTGACTGTGCCCCATCCCAGAGTCTGATTCAGTAGGTATGAGGGGGCCTGGGAATCTGAATTTCTAAGTGTTCCCACATGATGCTGGTGGGAAGCACGCTTTGGGAAGCACGCTTTGGGAAGCACACTTTGGGAATCACACTAAGAAGCACCTTAACTAGGAAAAGAGTAATTTCTCCTGGGCAGGAGTGCATGGGAGGGAAGGATACAGGGAAAATGTAACTACGGGGAGGAAGTAGGAAGAGAGCTGTTACATTGTGGGGAATTGCAGTCAATGTCATGAGACAAAATGTGTATGAACTGCTGTACAGAAAATGAATTTGCTCTGTAAACTTTCACCTAAATCACAATGAAAATTAAAAAAAAAAAAAAGTAATTTCTCTTTATGACTTCATAATGGGAGACTCCCTTTTCTGACTATGATGGAGTAGATGGTGGCAGACCAACACTCTTGTTGAGAAAAACTGGAAAAGCTGGGTACATTTTTTAAATTAATGTTTAAAGGCATCACAGAGCTGCTGAATTAACCATGACTAGCAGGGCCCAGGGAGCTCTGGTAGCATAGTGCCTAAGGCACTTGACTGCTAACCAGAAGGCTGG
>NW_006921593.1:9277256-9297069 GCF_000298275.1 Orycteropus afer afer
GAGGGGTCGCTATGAGTCAGGGCCGACTCAATGGCACATAACAACAACAACAACAACAGTTGGTCAAAGACATGGTACGAGGAGGACAGTAGTGAGTCCCTTCTCTGGGACATGGAAGTGCCACACTGGGAACCCTCACAGACTTTGCCCTATGTGTCTCTTCATTTATATATATTTTGCTATTCTAAAACTAGATCATTGCTCCATTATATAAATTCGGCAAGAGGAGACAGAAATCAGAAGGAAACAGAGAGGTGCCGTGGTTCCTATACCATCTCCAGCATCACATGAAAGAAACTAGCTTGTCTGCACTTTTCATCAACCATTCATTTACTGAACACTCACCCTATGCAAAACTGTGTTAGGTACTGTGAAGAATAAAAAAGAAATAAAACTCATGATGTGTAAAGATGTGAAAAAAAAAAAGGGGGGGTTGAGGAGGGGAGAACACATAAAAAAGATGGAGAATTTCAAAATAGAACTAACTTGGAACTATAAGAAGCAAACTGAAATTCAACATCTGAAAAATACAGTAACTGAAATTAAAAACTCAAAGAATGAGCTTAACAGCAGGCCAGGCAAAGCCGAAGAAAGCATTAGAAACTGGAACACAGGTCAATAAAATATATCCAAAATGCAGCACAGAAAGAAAAAAACAGTACCAATACAAAATACAGAAAGTGTATGGAGTGTAGAATACATGAAAGGTCTAATGAGATGTGTAATTGGAGTCTCAAAATGAGAGGTGAGTGTGAATGGGGCAGAATCAATATTCACAGGAAAGAATGAATTTTCCAAAACTGATGAAAGATATTAACACACAAATTCAAGAAGCTCTATGAACCCCAAGAAAAGCTCACAAAAAAAAGTATAATAATTAAACTGTTGATAATTAAAAAAAAAAAAAACTCTTAAAAGCAGCCAGAGGGGAAAAACACACATTGCTTTGTAAGGCACAGCAATAAGACTGACAGTGAAATTTTCAACAGATATAAAAGAAGCCAGAAGACAATGGAATAACACCTCTTAAGTCCTAAAATGCTTTAAAATTTTTTTTTTAAAATATGAAGTCAAATAATATTTTCAGACAAACAAAAAAATGAAAGAAATCCTTATGAGCAGAAATGCCCTGCAGAAAATACCAAAGGAAGTTCTCTAGGCAGAAGGAAATTTATTTTATCCTTAACAGAAACACAGACACACAGGAAGGAACAAAAAGCAACGGAAAGAATAAATAAATAGGTAAATATAAATGAAGACTGATAGTACAAAACGATAATTTCTTCAAACCCACCAGCCACTCCTCAGAAGGAAGACTGGGAAATCTATTTCCATAGAAATATTGCCTCAGAAACCCAAGGAGGGGTCGCTATGAGTCAGATTCGACTCAATGGCAGTGAGTGAGAGGGCTTAAAATATATGTAGAATTTAAATGGGTGAAATAATACCACAAAAGGAAGAGAAAAAGGCAAATGGAGTTCTAGCATTACTGGGTAAGTGGTAAAAGCTGTAATTTGTATTAGACTATATAAGTCAAGGAGTTGCTCTGGTGGCGTAGTGCCTAAGGCATCTGACTGCTAACCAGAAGGCTGGCCATTCGAACCCACCAGCCACCAGCCACTCCTCAGAAGGAAGATTGGGCAATCTACTTCCATAGAGATACTGCCTGGGAAACCCAAAGAGGGGTTGCTATGAGTCACAAAACCACTTGATGGCAGTGAGTTTGGTTTTGGTTTTTTAAAATAATAAGTCAAAGATGTATGTTATAATCTCTAGTGTAAAAGAACAGTAAAAGAATATATAACTGAAAAATTATTAAAGGAGAAAAGGGGGTTAATAAAATATTTGACTAATCCAAAAGAAGGCAAGAAAAGGAAAAAAGAACGAGTAAAATGAAAATTTATAAGTGGATATACGTATGTGTGTGTGTGTGTGTGTGTATATATGTGTTTGTGTGTGCGCATGTATATATACAAACACATACATAATTACGTATGTTACATATATTACACACATATAATTACATTAATTGAAAATGAATTAAATACTCTTGTTGTTTGATGTTGTTGTTGTGTGCTGTCAAGTGGGACTCGATTCATAGCAACCCCTCCTTGAGCTTCCGAGGCAGTATCACTATGGAAGTAGATTGCCCCATCTTCCTTCCGAGTGGCTGGTGGGTTTGAACCTCCAGCCTTCTGGTTAGCAGTCAAGTGCCTTTAGGCACTACGCTGCCTGTAAAGACTAAAGGGAAAAAAATTAAATCTAACTTTATGATGCTTTCTGGGACAAAAAAGTTTGAAAACATAACAGTGGAAAATACATAGTGTGGAACATTCACCAAAAGCAAGCTAGTAAATGTATATTAACAGCACGCAAAGTAGACTTTAAGGAGAAAAAAGCATTACTAGACACAAAAAGGGATGTATCAAATGGAGCAGTGTTAACTACCAGGAAATGTATGAATTCTCAGTAAGAGTACTTACATTATCAATGCCCTTGAGGGTCAGTGCAAAACACTGGCTGTAAGCAATTTTGTTTAGAAAAATGGCAGCGTAGAGAAGGGTAAAAGTCCACAATAACACGGAGCATAAAGACTGAACTTTTGAAACACTGAAAAACTCATAAGTACCTTATTATGAGTTCTAAAATGCTTACATAAAATATTTTTTAAATAACAATACAACTCAAAGAAAGTAATCAATGTTACTAAATGGTTTATGTAGAAACTGTTGAATTGTTATGTTCTACTATGTATATTCTCAACAACAAAATACATTTTTTTAAAAATACACAAAATAAAAGGTACACCTACAACTCAACAACAAAATGACAAAAAAATACAATTAAAAAATGGGCTAAGACTTGAATACACATTTTTCCCAAGAAGATACATAAATGGTCAATAAGCACATGAAAAGATGCTCATCTTCATTAGCCGTTAGGGAAATGCAACGATATATCACCCCACACCCACTAGAAAGGCTATTATCAGGAAAATGAAAAATAACAAGTGTTAGACGCCTCCTATACTGCTGGTGGGAAGGTAAAATGGTGCAGTTGCTGTGGAAAACAGTTGGTTAGTTCCTCAAAAAATTAAACAGAATTACTATGTAACCTAGCAGTTCCACTCCTAAATATGTAAGATTTGAAAGCAGGGATTCAAACAGATACATGTACACCAATGTTTAATGCAGCATTATTCATTGTAGCCAAAAGATGAAAATAACCCAAGTGCCCATCAACAGATGAATGAATAAACAAAATGTGTCATATACACACAACATAATATTATTCAGCCATAAAGAGAAAAAAAAAATCTGATACATGCTATGACACGGATGACTGAGTGAAGTCAGTCACACGCAGAAGGAAAAATATCGCATGAGCCCACTTACATGAAATACCTAGAACAGGCAACTGCATAGATATGTAAGTTTATTAATGGTCACCAGGGAGGGTGGGAGAAGGAAATGGAGAGTTACTACTCCAAGGTATTCAATTTCTGTTTAGGGAGATGAAAATCATCTGGAAATGGATAATGGTGACAGTATTACAATATGGTGAGTGTAATTACTGTGCCCACATAAATAACGTGCAGATAACATGCCTACATAAATAATGTGCAAATGCATATATGTATGTGTACAGCATTCACAGGAAGCTAATGTGTGAGCGGGTTGTACGGTTTGCCAAAAAATGCCTAACATATGCATTAATTGCCTAAAAATATGGTAAATATCACTGAATAGAACACTTAACGTGGCAAATTTTATGTTCTATATATATTACCAAGTACATTTTTTAAATAAATGGCACACACTATTTTAGACAACAACAAATAAATCATACATTCATCAAGATCAGAGGATAGTCTGGGTGATGAAGCATTTACTGGACGGGGTGATTTTCACAAAGTCACCAAAATTATTAACTTTATTATAAAAGCTGGACTTCCTGAAATCAAACCTTCAGAAAAAGAAAAGTCTTTGGAAAGTATTTTCTGGTACTCTTGAATTTCTTGGATTCTTTTTCTCCAAATACAGTTACCATGTTCACTGCAGAAGACAACCGAAATCTCTGTATGTCACTGACGTAATCAGCTAAATCGCCATCATAAACACCACTAGCTGTGTTTGGGGCTATGAGTGGTCAAAACTAGAATCCGACCTCTTGAGTAGTCTCTTGTCAGAATCGCAGAACCTTTACTTCAAAAGAACCCCGATTTATTTCTCAAACATTGCCATGTAATTTTAAAAAAGATTTTTTCAGTTACTAAACCAAGACTGTGAGCTCTGGTAGTGTAGTGGCTAAGGCACTTGACTGCTAACCAGGCTGGCAGTTCAAACCCACCAGCCACTCCTCGGAAGGAAGGCTGGGCAATATACTTCCGTAGTGATACTGCCTCGCAAACCCAAGGAGGGGTCACTATGAGTTGGGTCCAACTCAACAGCACATCACAACAACAACAAACCAAGACTAAAAAGACAGAAATTCTTCTCCAAGGGAATAGCTTATATCCTGTAAGTGCTCTTGCGGGTAATTAAAAAAAAAAAAAACAGTGTCTGCGGTTTGTTTCCAAATATGTCCAAGAACAAAAGCAGGATCTTGGAAGAAACTGCTGTCTATTTCACACAGCTGCCATTTAAAGGGCAAATACTGAATTTCAGTATTGTCCTGTCATATGACACTCTACAGCCTGGAGCAAGGAGCACCCTAATGATGCTTCTGTGGAAGCTCAGGCAGCTAGTATGTGGGTGTGGAGCACGTGGCCCCTGGCTGTTTCCCACAACGGCAGTAACAAGTGCCCATTCCTGACTATATGACATTGGAAATTCTAGACACACAAAACTGACACACTTGTCACACTACAACCCCAACTGCAAAGGTTAATAATTCATACAAATAAAAATAGAATCCTGCTTCCGAGTAGGAACCAAGCATGTTACTTCCTGAGAGGCTAGTAGCAGTCAAGTGCCTTAGCCACTAGGCCACCAGAGCTCCTAATTATCATGGATTTTAGACATTGTTTCATTCGTCTATAGTTCTGTGTTGCTTCTGTTTTCACACGTTTTATTTGCATTCTTCTTTTGATACCCTACTCAAAACCTAGGTCACTGGCCCAATGCATTTTTCAGGAACATTTTTTTTTTTTTTAAAAACTAGCTCTATGGAAATGCAATCAAGGAACCACAGCATTACGTAACTATATTCAGGCAAGGGCAGTTCCACCCAGTTTACTGAATGAGGATGAATAGGGATATACTCTATCCCCTGGTTTCACAGGCTAGACCACAGTTTACACTGTGCTGTGGTGGTGGTGTTCTTGTGCGTTCTCGAGTTGATTCCAACCCATAGTGCCCTACAAGACAGAGTAGAACTGGCCCATAAGGTTTCCTAGGCTGTAATCTTTATGCAACCAGGTCACCAGGGCTTTTCCCCTGAGGAGCCACTGGTGGGTTTGAACTAACAACCTTATGGCTCACAGCTGAGCCCTTAACTACCGCACCACCAGGGGTCCTCAATATGCTATAGGAACTCTTCCAAACAAAATGATCTGGAATTAACCTGGAAAAGTGTCCCACGAGAAACTCAAAAGATGGTTTACTTATCTGTACAACTCTAATGCAATACAATTTCTAATAAGGCAAAGAATGAGATTTTAAAACACATACCTAGCAGTATCACCACAAATGTATAATCTAAATATATCCCCAATCATAGTCATGAGGTCAGGAGCCAACATTTCACTCTAAAATACAAGCCTCTTTTTTTAATTTTTATAGAAAGGCACACTATATTTATAAATATCATTATGTATTTCCTGATGCCCATAAAACACTGCCATGGAGTCGATTCTGACTCATAGCAAAGCTACAGGACAGAGTAGAACTGCTCCACAGGATTTCAATGGAGCACCTTGTGGGTCTGAACCACTGACCTTTTGGTCAGCAGCCCAATGCTTTCAGCACTCACCACCAGAGTTCCTTCTGATGTTCACCGGAGATAAAATTATAGCAAACAGGAAGGAAAAATATATGCATCAATATTCCTTCTCCAATCCTGACACATGTTAAAAGATGGCCACCTGCCCTAGTTCACAGCTCATTTTCTGGACAGGCAGAACTAGAATTGTTGGAAGCCCTTTTGTAATGGTGGGTTCCAACACTACCCATTCTGTGAACTGTACAGGTCCAGCCTCATCTGGTGGATCCCATCGAGTTCATCTCAGCAAGTATGAAGTGAGAGGTGCAGATCAGAAGCTCTCCACCACCCCTCCTGTGACCTGGAACAAGTTACTGCTCTGAATCACATTCATTCATTCATCTCTTTCTTTATATATTATAGGACTGAAAGGAGAGAGAGGATAACATGAAGTGAAACAATGCATGCAAAGAGCTGATTATTAGCACAGTGCCTGCCCATGCCATTGTCTGATCAATTTCAGCTATTACTCTTTAACTAGCAACTATTTGTTGTTGTTGTTGTTGTTGTTGTTGTTTGCCGTTGAGTCGGCCCCGACTCATAGCGACCCCTCCTTGGGTTTCCGAGGCAGTATCACTACGGAAGTAGGATTGCCCAACCTTCCTTCTGTGGAGTGGCTGGTGGGTTTGAACCGCCAGCCTTCTGGTTAGCAGTCAAATGCTTTAGCCACTATTTAGTTAGCAACTATTTAGTTGGAGCAAAATACAGACATATAAACTTACTGGACATTTCATCTAAGATGTGTGGCTCCATTTCTTTCTTAAAAATAAGTCATATGCCTGGCTTTTCAAGCCAATGTTCTCTATGCTAGAACTAACATCACAAAGTTTTACCTCCTGAAGCAAAGCTTGGCTCTGCTGTTTGGTATTCCCTCATCCCACCTCTGTGGAGGGGAAGTGGCTTTTTTTCAAATACGTGTCCCTGTCAGACCCCTCCACTTTAATACCCTCCCTGATAAAGCACGCCTGTTACAACACATGGCTCTGCAATTAACCAACAACATAAATAGATGTATGCAACAATGGAATGTTACTCAGTCATAAAGAGAAATGAAGACCTGATGCATGCCACAACATGGATGAACCCTGAAAACATCATGCTGAGCAAAATAAGTCAATCATAAAAGGACAAATGCTGCATTATCTCGCTCATATGAAATCCACAAATATATAGAAACTAAAGATTATTAGTGGTTATCAGGGGTAGGACACGGGGAGAAAGGGACAGGACATGGGGAAAAAGGGAGAATAGTTGCTTAGGGTGCATTAAGTGTTGTTAATGGTGGTAGACAGACCCAGAAAAAGATAGCAAGAATTTGGAAAAGGTTAACTAAAGATGAAATCAATGTTACTAAATGACATATTTAGAAATTGCTGAATGGTGTATGTTTTGCTGAGTATATTTTCACAATAATTAACAAAAATTATTATAAATTATTTTTGTATTAGTCTGATGTTTAAGTTTAAAAGAAAAAAATTTTAAATAGATGTACACAGGAATTGTGTCAGGAAGCATGAACTAAAATCCCACTGCTGATAAATTCCAAACAGAAGCTCTCTAAGAAATAAAATATTTACAGAAGGTAGTCTGAGGATGTGCAATCCACTCCCTTATTTAGCTATTCTAAAACAGACTCTTAAACCAAATCAGTCCAGAGATCTGAGTATTTGGATTACATTATTTTGCCCACACAAGAACTGCCTTTACTGGTTTTATTTTGATACCCAGCATATATACAGATTGAATAAATAGGGTGAAAGTATACAACCACAACACACATCTTTCCTGACTTTAAAGTACGTAGTAACCCCTTGTTCTGCTCTAATGACTGCCTCTGGGTCTATGTACAGCTTCCTCATGAGCACATTTAAGTGTTCTGGAATTCCCATTCTTCACAATGTTATCTATAATTTGTTATGATCCACACAGTTAAATGCCTTTGCATAGTCAATAAGACACAGGCAAACATTTTTCTGGTGGTATTTGCTTTCAGCCAAGATCCATCTGAAACAAGCAATGAGAACCCTCATTCCACATCATCTTCTGAATCTGGCTTGAATTTCTGGAAGTTCCCTGTCGATGTACTACTACAACCATTTTTCAATTATCTTCAGCAAAATGTTACTTCTGTGTGATATTAATGATACTGTTGGATAATTCCTGCATTCTGTTGGATCACCTTTCTTTGAAATGGGCAAAACCATGGATCTCTTCCAGTCAGTTGGCCAGGTAGCTGCCTTCCAAACTTCTTAGCATAAAAGAGTGTGCGTGTCCAGTGCTGTGTGCTTTTGTTGACACATCTCAGAAGAACACAACATCAGGAGGAAGACTCATTAATAACATATGATACGCAGATGACACAACCTTGCTTGCTGAAAGTGAGGAAGACTTGAAGTACTTGTAATGAAGATCAAAGACTACAGCCTTCAGTATGGATTACACCTCAAAATAAACAAAAATCCTCACAACTGAACCAATAAGAAACATCATGAAAAATAGAGAAAATACTAAAGTTGTCAAGCATTTCATTTTACTTGGATCCACAATCAACATCCACAGAAGCGGGAGTCAACTCAAACAACATACTGCATTTGGCAGATCTGTTGCTAAAGACCTCTTTAAAGTTTAAGAGAAAAGATGTCACTTTAAAGACCAAGGCACCTGATCTAAGCCATGGCATTTTCAATAGCCTCATACGCATATGTGAGCTGCACAATGAATAAGGAAGACTGCAGAAGAACTGATGTGTTTTAATTGTGTTTGTTGTTGCTGTTGTTATGTGCCATGGAGTCACACCGACTCATAGAGACCCCTCCTTGGGTTTCCGAGGCAGTATCACTACGGAAGTAGATTGTCCAACCTTCCTTCTGAGGAGTGGCTGGTGGGTTTGAACCACCAGCCTTCTGGTTAGCAGTCAAGTGCCTTAGGCACTACACTACCAGAGTTGTGTTAGTGAAGAATATTAAATGCACCATGGACTTCTAAAAAAAAGAAGAAATCTGTCTCAGAAGAAGTGCACCCAGAATGTTCCTTAGAAGTGAGAATGGCCAGGCATTGTATTTCATACTTTGGTCATCTTGTCACAATGGACCAGTCCCTGGAGAAGGATATCATGCTTGGTAAAGTGGAGGGACAGCGAAAAGGGGAAGACCCTCAATGAGATGGACTGCCACAGTGGCTGCAATGACGGGCTCAAGCATGGCAATGATTTTGAGGGTGGTACAGGACTAGGCAGTGTTTTGTGCTGTCACTACAGACTCCATAGCACCTACCATTCACATACTATGTCATCCACCTAGGGAAGAAGCAATGCGGGATTTCACTGCAACAGCAGCAACACAAGACAGCCCTGTGCAATGCACTCTGTAGCGTGTGTACTGAAGGATGCTGTTGAGGGGTTTCTCAGACAAGCCGTCTTTAGCAATCCAAAGGTGAAATTTTCCTCTGGTTTAAGGACCAGGAAGGATTCTTCTCCTGAGGAACTGGTGTCTTTTATCTTATGGTCACTGAATCATGGAACTGATTCTATTTCTCTCTGAACTGGCTACTATTAAAAGCAAAGCCAAATGAGTCAGAACCAACTGGGTACCAATGAGTGTGGTTTAGTTTTGGTTTTAGTAAATACTTAAAAGTAGACTTCATCCTTGTTTCCATTTTAATTTTTCTCTCTCAGACTGAGTTCAGAACCTATTTATTTCTAATTATATGTCACCAAGACTATGCTGTATGTATATATGTTTGTAAGTCATTAGGACTCCTTCCTGGAACAAGATGTGGCAGAAGTCAATGATATGCTACACTGAAAACAATTACAGCACAATAAGAAAGCATCTTCTTCCACTAATAACATTTTATAAGAGTTTAATTTCTCAAGGTTGCTTTTTTTTTTTTTAACCCAAAGTACCTTCTAAAAGAAAAAAAAACAGAAAATACTACGCCTACAATTAAAAAATTCTAACAATGGAGGAACTACAAAAATAAACTACTTTCACTATGTATTTTTAACTTTGGCACAGAAAATTCTAAATAGACTCCTATGTAAAAATCCCCCAAAAGCCATTTCAAATTTTAAAATACAGACTAAATTACCACAAACGCAATTTCAGTTGATTATGTACTCTGAACAGGCTGTCTTCAGAAGTGGTTTATAAGACTTTTGTACAACTACCTCCTTCTGAGTTGCCCTGTGCCTGGCAAAGAGGATGGGAGGCAAGAGAGAATTCAGGGTGCCAGAGACTCTTTGCTTCTGCTTCAGGGATTGCCAGTAATCTCCTCGCTGTCATTTTCGGAGAATAAAAAGCCTAAAACTCCCTCAACGTGTACTATTTTACCCATGCATGAGCACATACTCATTTTGATCCTAACTTCTCACTTTCAACTACAAATTTATGTAATTAATTCATCATAATCACAGTTCTTGGTTCTCTGAATGACCATAAAGAAGGGAGCTATGCTACCATGGACAAGAAAAATGTTTTATTATACAAGTTAGTCTTCCTACCCCACTGATACGAAACCATCAAAACCAGGAATGGCACTGGGAACCTGAAAACAGTACCACAAAAGCACAACCTTTAACCAAATACCAGATAGATAAAAATATTAGTAAAACAGCAATAACTAGGATACAGCTCAGTCAACTGTTGCTGTTTCCTTTAAGTGTGTGTTTAATTGATTAAGTTACTTCAAGGCATTTCAGGGATACAAAGAATCACATTCATGTTTCTTCAGTGTTTTATGACACAGATGAGCTTTTAATAAGATGTTCAAGATGTTCAGTCCCTACTGAGGAACTCCTATTTTCAATATAATTTTATTGATGGGTTACCAAACCAAAGCCCAGTCATCAAGTCGATTCCAACTGACAGGGACCCTGTAAGACAGAGTAGAACTGCCCCTAACAGTTTCCAAGGTTGTAAATCTTTACAGAAGCAGACTACATCATCCTCCTCCCATGAGTGGCTAGTAGGTTCAAACGACCTACCATTTGGTTAGCAGCCCAATGCCTTACCACACTGCCACAGTGAGTAAGTACTTATTAAATTTTTTTCAGTGAAAACCAACATCAAAAATCAAGAATTGTTCTCATCAAGTCACAAGTACTCACAGAACACTTGTGAATGCTCATCTTTTGAGATCACAGCAGAAACTCTGGTCACAGAAGCTTACATGGTAGCTGGCAAGGCACTCTGACACAAAAAAAAACAACTTGTAGATGAGCATACAATTCAATTCAAACATTTAATGGGCAAGGAAGATGAAAAAGGGAGACACACACAATCAGGTGCTATCCTGGGCATGATCCTCCTCAGTCATACAGCAGAGCACGTGTAAAATCTACTTCAAATTACACTTTAACAACACAATGACACTACTAACAGCTCTATCCTGGTTCTGCCACCATCAGATACGTGCCAAACCTCCTGAGATTTAACCAGACTTAATCTGACTCCCAGAGACCCCCACGCAGGTCAGGGTAGGCCTGTGTTTGGCAGGGTTTTCAATGGCTGATTTTTCAGAAGATCACCAGGCCTTTCTTCCGAGGCACCTCTGGATGGCCTCGGACCGCCAACCATCCACTTAGCAGCCCATCTCGTTAACTGTTTGCACCACCCAGGGCCACCTCTGGATTTACCCCTGCCCCTATCTCCCATCTCCCTGCACTTCACACTCCAGTTAACATCCACTTCCCAGCAGATACTGAAAGGAACTCTCGAGGAGCGATGCTCAAGTGGGGACCAGAAACCAAAAGGCTGGTGGTTCAAATCCACGGAGCAGCTCCACAGGAAAAAGACCAGGTGATCTGCTTCCTTAAAACTCTATGGGGCTGTTCTATTCTGTCCCATGTGGTCGCTATGAGCCAAAATCAACTGGACAGCACACAACAACTATAGTTACTGGCCTCCTCTCCTTAGTTACCCCAAATTCCCTCCCCCCGAAGCGATCTGAATCTTGCTCACTTGTCAAGACACTTCAACTCCGTACAGAAATCTCTTTACTGGTCCCTTTTTCTGGGTTGGCACACTTCCGGGGAGCAGAACCCAGTGTCTGGAGCACATACTTGCTTCGAATACCGATATAAATTGTAATCCTGAATCCTCCACGTAAGAACCAGTAACTCTAAAAATTAATGTTATTTGTCAGTAAATGAACTAACAAAATCATTGCATCTTTTTGCATCTCCGCCAAGCTTTCCTGGGACTTTTTTTTTTTTTTTTAAACCTCACAAAAATCTCTTCAGACCCCCCCCAAAAAAAACTGTCCCCAGGCGGCCCTGCCAACTCATCCTGGCATTTTTTTTTTTTTTTTAATCTCAAAAGCGAAGAAACCCCACCGGCGAGCAGCCAAAGACCCATTTCCCAAGCCCGGTGCTGGATCCTGGGCGCTGAGACACAACCGCCTGTGACCGAGTCCTCCGTCCCCGTGAACTTCCGCCACCGGCATCACCTGTACCCTCCTCCACGACGGCTCTGGAGCTGGGACGCTGGCCCCCAACCACCCGGCGAAAGTTAGCGCCACCGTCTGCAGCCCGGCGTCCCAGCTCCGGGAGGTCCCCGTGCAGCTCGGGCGCCCCTGGCAGGGCCGGCTGAGACCAGGCTCCGAGCCTCGAGTCCGGCGGGTCCTGGAAGAGTCCCCGGCGGGGCCCCGGGCACCAGCGACAGGCCGCAACCACAGGTGCCCCGCCGGCCCCTGTGGACCGGACAGTGAAGAGGAAGCCGGGCGGAGGGAAGCCGTCCGGGGAGGCGGCCAGGAAATGATAGGCGTCCGTCCTCCGGAGTTCGGCCGGGGCGGGGAACTTGGGGACGAGTGCCCGAGACCAGGCGGCTGAGCACTACGAGGATGAAGAAGAGCGGCGACGGGCTGGGCAGGGCCGCGCTGCCGTGCTCGGACGACGGGAGGCAGCAGGTCCCGAAGCCAAGCGGCGCCGGCCGGGCGGACGGCACGGAGGACGGTGACCCAGCAGCCACAGGCCAGGACGACACCGCGCCCCTCGGCCCGGAGCTGCCACTCCGCGGCCCCCGGCCCCCAGACGTGCACTCCGTACCTCGTCCGCGGCTCGGCGGTGTCAGGACCGCCGCTCTCCTCACGTCCCTCAAGCAAGTCCAGGCTCGGTCAGTCCACTCCCCTCCCTCACGCCCGCCCTCCGGCTCTCACGCCCCGCCCCGGGCGCCGCGAGCGCAGTCACGTCACGCACGCACGTCGTGCGCTTAATCGTCATTTCCGGGATTTCGGTGGGCGGGCCCGGGGCTGGCACCGATTACACCCGCGAGCAACGGATACGGGGCGGTTTGGTCGCTAGCGGTGCATTGCCATCCTGTTTCCTTCTTGTTCCTTTAGCTGCTGTGGAAGCGTAGAGAGAGCGGCAGAGGCCGAAAACTGGAGAAGAGTTGACTTAGAGGCCGGGAACCCTTCCCAGGCCGAAGGGAATGTGGTGGCCTGGGAAACTAATGAAGCCAATCCCTTCACGGATTTTCAGAGTTTAGTAGTGTCCTATTTAAAGGCTCTTAAGGAGCTTGGTGTGTCCAAAAGCCGCTTTTACAGCTTCCTGTGACCCAGTAAAATCAGAGTTAACCAGTGTCGCACACTGAATGATCGTGTCACAAATGGAATTCAGTTCTCGCGATTCCCGTTTTGGGAATGTTGCAAACAACAGCTGAATTCCGACGGCCTCTGTAATCCGAGATGCCATCTAAGGTATAAAGTGCATCTACTGCAGAAGAAAAAGGCTGCTGTGCTGTGCTGTGGAGGCAGAGCTGGGCTGAAATCCCAGCTTTGCTAGTTACCAGCTCTGTTAAGCAGGTTCCCTAATTTCTCCATCCTTGTACATTATTTGCGATCATTTTGGGAATGATTCGTTCTTCAAATTCTTCCTAAACACCTGTGTCCTAGGCCGCCTGAGGATACAACACGGATAAAACAAATACTGTGCATTTGAGGGGAGGAATGGAGGCACCAACATACATTAACAACAACAAAAAAAAAAACCTGCCTTCCAGTCAACTTCCACTCATAGCGACCCCTCCTTGGGTTTCCAAGGCACCATCTCTAGGAAAGTAGAGAAGGGATAGAAGAGCAACTTGGAAGTGTGGTGTTTTAGAGTGAACAGGGGAAGCGTCACTTAGAAAGTGACAAAGGGGGTGAGGGAGCCAGCTGTGCTCCTAAGGACACATCAGGGCAGGCGGGTTCAAGGCACTATGGACCCCTAGGCCCTTACAGCTGTATCAGAGTGAATGAAAGGGAAGTAGAAGAGGTCACGTGGGGTCTGGTAGGCCATTGTAAGGACTTTGGCTTTTAATGAGAGATGAGAGCCATCAGAAGTTAGAACAGAGGACGTGAGAATAGACTAACAGAGTAAGAAAAGTCAAGGATGACTCCTGGTTGGAGGATTGTGACTTTTTCCAAGTTGTTGTTGTTGTTATGTGCCATCGAGTCGGCCAGACTCATAGCGACCCCTTCTTGGGTTTCCGAGGCAGTATCACTTCGAAGTAGGATTGCTCAACCTTCCTTCTGAGGAGTGGCTGGTGGGTTTGAACCACCAACGTTCTGGTTAACAGTCAAATGCCTTAGACACTATGCTACCAGAGCTCCTTTTACTAAGTTCGGGATAATACAAAGAGAAAAACTTTTTAAGGAAAAGATGAGATACTTAGTGTGGAACATATTGAATGTGATGTCACTGGGGACACCCAAGTGGAGCTGGTACTGAGTGAGTCTGAGCCCTGCAGAAATACCTGGATTCAAAATAATCACTTTGGGGGTTAGCATTCATTAGTAGTCAATGACACCATGGAAGTGAATGAAATTACCTAAGGAGTATAACAGGTAGGAGCTCTGGTAGCCTAGTGCTTAAGGCATTTGACTGCTAACCAGAAGGCTGGCGGTTCAAGCCCACCGACACTCCTCAGAAGGAAGGCTGGGCAATCTACTTCCATAGTGATACTGCCTCAGAAACCGAAGGAGGGGTTCCTATGAGTCAGATCCAACTAAACAGCAGTGAGTTTGGTTTTTGGTTTATGTAACAAGTGAAATTGTGTGTGTGTGTGTGTGTATTTATATATGAATGATAAACATCTAATTCATTCCGGTTCTCTCTGGGGGAGGGGAGTATAGACAACTAGAGGTGTGTGTTTAACTGAGGAGACAATGTTGTAGTTGAGCTAGAGGATGAATGCATGGGTAGTCCTTGTACTACTCCTTATTTCAATTTTTGTGTCGTTTTTGCATACTAATTTGTAAAAAGCAGTGCCACTGGGAAAAAAAGTGAATACAAAAGGGGGCTAGAAGTAGATCCTAGAGTGGATCAAAGAAAAGGAGCCAGTAAAGAATGGGGGGGGGTGCAAGAGGAAAACAAAATATGGCCTGTCCATCCAATAGAATGTTACTCAGTAATAAAAAGGAAAGAAGTCCAGATCCATGCTGCAGTATGGATGAGCCTCAAAAATACACTGAAATAAGTCAGACCCCAAAATTACATGATTCCAATGGTATAAGATGTCCTGAGGAGACAAACTCTACAAGCAGTAGATAGTGGTTTCCTGGGTAGAGGTGAGAACAGGGAGTGACTGCTAATGGGTACAAGGGATCCTTTGGGATGATGAAAGTATTCAAAAATGAAATGTGGAGATGGTTGCACAGCTCTGTGAATTTACTAAAGGTCACTGAATTGTAAACTGAAAGCAGATGAATTTTATAGTATGCAAATTCAAAAACACTTGCAGCTATACATCAACAAGGAACTGCCAGAAATTCAGGCCAGACTCAGAAGAGGATAGGGAATGAAGGATAACATTGCTCATCTCAGGTGGATCTTCGCTGAAAGCCGAGAATGCCAGGAAGATGTTTACCTGTGTTTTACTGACTGTGCAAAGGCAGTCGACTGTGTGGATCATAACAAATTACAGGTAACACTGCAAAGAATGGCAATTCCAGAACACTTAATTGTGCTCATGAGGAACATATACATAGACTGAGAGGCAGTCATTCAGACAGATCAAAGGGATGCGACATAGTTTAAAATCAGGAAAGGTATGTGTCAAGGTTGTATCCTTTCACCATACTTAGTCCATCTGCATGCTGAGCAAATAATCTGAGACACTAGACTAAATGAAGAACATGGCCTCAAAATCAGAGGAAGATTCATTAACAGCCTGTGATATGCAGATGACATAACCCTGCTTGCTGAAAGTGAAGAAGACTTGAAGCACCTGCTGATGAAAATGAAAGACTACAGTCTGCAGTATGGATTACACCTCAACATAAAACAAAAATCCTCACAAGTGGACCATGATAACTGGAGAAAAGACTGACATCAAGGTTTTACTTAGATCCACAATCAACACCCATGGAAGCAGCAGCAGTTAAGAAATCAAACGACATACTGCATTGGACAAACTTTCTGCAGTAGACCTCTTTAAAGTGTCAAGAAGCAAAGATGTCACTTTTGATGACTAAGGTGCGCCTGACCCAAACCATGGTATTTTCAATCATTTCATATGCATGCAAAGGCTAGACCATAAATAAGGAAGACCAAAGAAGGACTGATGCCTCTGAATGATGGCGTTGACAAAGAATATTTACTATACCATGGGCTGCCAGAAGAATAAGCAAATATGTCTTGGAAGTACAGCAGGAATGCTCCTTCGAAGCAAGGATGGTGAGACTTCATCTCATGTACTTTGAACATGGCCATGTCATCAGGAGGGACCAGGCCCTGGAGAAGGACAGTGTGCTTGGTAAAGTAGAGGGTCAGAGAAAAAGAGGAAGCCCCTCAATGACACTGACACCGTGGCTGCAACAGGGAGCTCAAACATAGCAACAACTGAGGATGGTGCAAGACTGGGCAGTGCTTTGGTCTCTTGTGCATGGGGTTGCTGTGAGTTAGGACTGAGTCAGCGGCACCTAACAATAACAAACAATACGTGATTTAAAACAAAAACTGAAAAAAGCCACAGACTGGGAGAAAATATTTGCAAAACATCCAACAAATAACTGCTATTTACAATATTTATACAAAGACACTTTACGACTCAGAATAGGACAACTAATTTTTTTTAAAATGGGGAGAATATTTGAATAGACACTTCACCAGAAGATATGCAGGTGACAAATAAGCACATGAAGAGATGCTCGCACCATTAGTCATGAGGGAAATGCAAATTACAATCATGTAAGATACAGCATACCCACTAAAGAACATACCTACTAGAGTGGCTGAAATGAAAAATGACTGAACCAAGTAATGGTGAATGAAGCCTGTGAAGCAACTGGAATTCTCAGGCTGCTGGTGAGAACAAAAGACATAAAAGTATAAACGCTGGAAGGCAATGTAGCAGTTTCTTAAAAGGTTTATATATGTGTATATATCCACCACTTGTCCGTCAGTCTGTCCTACTGTGGTGGCTTGTGTGCTACTGTGAAGCTGGAGGCTATGCCACCAGTATTTCCAATGCCAGCAGGGTCACCCGTGGGGGACAGGTTTCAGTGGAGCTTCCAGACTAAGACAGACTCAGAAGAAGGAAGAGGCCATCCACTTCTCAAAGAACTGGTCAGTGAAGGCCTTACGAATAGCAATGAAACATTGATATATCCCTGGAAAACTTTATGAATAGCCCTGAAACATTGTCTGATATAGTGCCAGAAGATGAGCCCTCAGGTCAAAAGGCACTCAAAATACTACTGGGGAAGAGCTGCCTCCTCAGAGCAGAGCTGACCTTAATGATGTGGATGGAGTAAAGCTTTCGGGACCTCAGTTTGCTGATGGGCCAGGACTCAAAATGAGAAGAAACAAGTGCAAACCTCCATTAATAATCAGAACATGGACTGTACAAAGATGAATCTAGGAAAATTGGAAGTAGTCAAAAATGAAATGGAACGCATAAAGATTGATATCCTAGGCATTAGTGAGCTGAAATGGACTGGTTTTGACCATTTTCAATCAGACAACCATATGATCTACTGTGCCAGGAATGATAAAGAGGAATGATGTGGCATTCATCATCACAAAGAATCTTTCAAGATCTATCCTGAAGTACAGTGCTGTCAGTGATAGGATAATACCCATACACCTATGAGGAAAACCAGTTAATACTACTATTATTCAAATTTATGCACCAACCACTAAATCCAAAGATGAGGAAATTGAAGATTTTTATCAGCTTCTGCAGTCTGACATTGACCAAATATACAAACAAGGTGTGTTGATTATCACTGGTGATTGGAAAACAAAAGTTGGAAACAAAGAAGATTCCCCAGTAGTTGGAAATGATGGCTTGGTGACAGAAGGAACAGTGCAGGTTGCTGATAGCAGATGGTTCTTGGCTGAAAACAAAGAATACCACAAGATGTTTACTTGTGTTTTATGGACTATGCAGAAGCATTCCACTCTTAGGTCAAAGACCTGAAAGCGTAAGTGCAGGCAAAAACTTGTACACAAGTGTTATTGCAGCTTTATATGTGACAGTGCAAACTGGAACAACCCAAATGTCCATCAACACGCACACGGATGAAGAAGCTGTGATAAATTCATACAACACCATAGGACCCAACAGTTCAAAAGGTCAAGGTGTTGATGTATGCAACAATCTGTATGCATCTCAGAACAATTCTGCTGCGAGAAAGAAGATGGACGAGTACCTACTGGATGACTTCAGTTATATACCAGGCAATACAAACTGACCTGGGAGCTCTGGTAGCATAGTGGCTAAGACACTTGACTGCTAACCAGAAGGCTGGCGGTTCAAACCCACCAGCCACTCCTCGGAAGGAAGGTTGGGCAATCCTACTTCCGTAGTGATACTGCCTCGGAAACCCAAGGAGGGGTCGCTACGAGTCAGGGCTGACTCGATGGCACATAACAACAACAACAACAACAAACTGACCTAGAGGCAGAAAGCAGATCGGGGTTTCCATGGGGATGGGGGTGCAGGGAGAGGAGACTGAGGGAGGAATTAGGAAGGGGCAGAAGGACAGTTTGAGGGTGACAGCTATTTTCATGATCTTGATTGGGGTGATGGTTCGACAGGATATATATTTGTTGTTGTGTGCTGTTGAGTCAGACCCGACTCATAGCGACTCCTCCTTGGGTTTCCAAGGCAATATCACTACAGAAGTAGATTGCCTCATCTTCCTTCCGAGGAATGGCTGGTGGGTTTGAACCGCCAGCCTTCTGTTCAGCACTCAGGTGCCTTAGGCACTATGCTACCAGAGCTCCCTCAGAAACACTTAGGTATCAAAAATGAACAGGTCAGTACCAGGTGTGGGGCGGAAAGAAGGACTCAGTGTTTAGTGGCCACTGGGCTTCTATTAAGGGTGATGGGAAAATGTGGGAATAGGTAAGGTGATGTTTGAACATGTTGAACATCATGAATCTCACTGAAGTGTACGTGGGGAGATGCTGAAATGTCAGGTGTTTTGTTACCTATACATTTACCCCAATTTTAAACAATGAAGGAAAAAAAAAAGTCTGCTAGTCAGGTAAATCAGGAGAGAAGCGGGCCCAAACCATTGTTGAACTAATAAATAATCCATCTGAATTTATTCTATGTACTAGCCAAGCTCTGGTGGCTTAGTGCCTAAGACATCTGACTGCTAGGCAGAAGGCTGGTGGTTCAAACCCACCAGCCCTTTCTTGGAAGGAAGGTTGGACTATCTACTTTCGTAGAGATACCACCCTGGAAACCCAAGGAGGGGTCACTGTGAGTTAGAATCCGCTCAATGGCATAGTTTGTTTTTTGGTAGCCTACTCTTGGGTGCTCTGGTAGCATAGTGGCTAAGGCACTTGACTGCTAACCAGAAGGCTGGCGGTTCAAACCCACCAGCCACTCCTCGGAAG
>NW_006921593.1:9297169-9313604 GCF_000298275.1 Orycteropus afer afer
AACAACAACAACAACAACTCTTGGGTGAATACACAGGAGCAGAATAGCTAGGTGAGGCAAGTGTATGTTTATCTTTCTAAAACCCAGGCACCCAGTTCTGCAAAGTGGTTGTGCTATTTTGCATTCCCATCAGTGGGAATGGAGAGTTCCAGTTGCTCCACCTCCTTGACAAGCAACATTGCCAGTGATACAAGGAAAAAGTATAAAACAATAGGCAAATCCTCCAGAAGCCACGGTGTGCTGAAGGTTGCCACTGAGGTCAAGGAGTTATGGAAAAGGTGCATTGTACCTCAGTTATGGGTCCTTAGTGCACCTGGATGGTTTGATACCAAGTCTTCCGCACAGTTCCTCTGGGTTTTCAATTGGCACACAACAGCCCTTTTTCTACTTGGGATCAGGTGGCTGGACAGGTGGGATTCCAGATCTGTAGGTCACTTCCTTCCTCAGAGAGAGCAACTGTGTGTGGAAGAAGTCCTTAGCAGTTCAGAAATCAAACCGCCCTGTTCCTAAGACGGCATTCACTGGGGTGTGTGGGGGGTAGAGGGTAGTATTTTGGAAGGGAAGGGAAATGTTCACCATTGAAACTACTAGATAACCCAGATCTTGTGATGCTTATAGTAACAGTGTTGGTTTTTCCTTGGTATTCAGATTTTAGAAGCAATTACTCATCTAAGGAAGTTCCTAGATGGTGCAAACAGTTAAGGTGCTCAGCTGCTACCCACAAGGCTGGCAGTTCCAGCCCACCCAGAGCCAGCTTGGCCTAACGGCCTGGAAACACACTTCCCAGAGATCAGCCACTGAAAACCCCATGGAGCACAGTTCTACTCTGATGCACACGGGACAAGTCGGAACATTCGACAGTGACTCCTTTTGGTTTTGTTCATCTGAGGAGAAAGGAGGTACCTTCTGTCTAGTGTTCACAGTTAACAAGGCCATTGTAGAGACAACTGCAGAGGGGAAAAAGCACACAGTGGCCCTTGCGCAGAACAGGGGCTATCTTTATAACCGTGCTGCTCACACGTCTGCTTTATTTACCAGTTACATTAGCAATAAAGCTAAAATTATGTTTTAAAAATGGAGAAAATAAGCTAAAATATATGACAGGAAAAAGGAAATGGTAAGGAATAAAAGGTCAGAAAGTTAAAGGTGTGCAATGAAACCTAAAGGAACACGTTTGAAGGGAATGTTAAGAGTCAAGTCACAGGCATATGAGTGAACATTTACCTGAGGTAGATACACTCCTTGGAGCAATCAATCATGGGAGAACAGAAGGCTGTGTATGCACAGGGAGACAGCATAGAGGGCAGGAGTGCATGGGAAGGAAGGACACAGAGAAGAGGTGGCTATGGGGAGGAAGTGGGAGAGGAGCTATTGCATTGTGGGAGACTGCAGTCAATGTCATGAGACAGTGTCTGTGAGCTGCTGTATGGAAAGTGAATTTGCTCTGTAAACTTCATCCAAATCACAATTAAAAAAAAAAAAAAAGAGTCAAGTCAGCTGAGAGGAGGAAAGATGGTACATGCAACGTCAAACCAGAGTCCAAGGGCCACGAGTCCCACGCAGGTACCAGCATCCTGAGCCCAGCCCCCTCCCAGTCAATGGCTCTCCTGGATGAGGCTGCCGACCAGGCATTCCCCCCACGTGGGCAGGACCCCAGCGCACCCCTGCGTTTAGACCTGAGGGTCTGCCGTCACCGCGTCAGCCGGGGCCGTACTCACCTGCTCAGTCCCCCTCCACTGCCGCAGAGCCGGGCCCTTCTCCACCTAGAGGACGGTGCTCCTCCTGACAGAGGCTCCGTCTACCTCCTTCAGACTCAGGCTACTCAAGGCCTGGCGTCTAGGGGCCTTTCCAGTTTTCCTCCCCGGGGTGTCTGCTTCTCAACACCTCACAGGTCAGGCAGGGTGGAGGGACACTGTGCACATCTGAGCTGCCAATGAGAAGGACAGCTGTGCTGTTGACCACCCCTGAGGACTGCGGACAGAGGCACCGGGTTTGAGCCTTGGCTCCGCCTCTTACTAGCCATGTGCCTGTGGGAAATTCCACCCGGACAGCTTTGGCCTCCATGTGTACATTGTCACTACGGGATGTGTGCACAGGAATGAGGCCAGGGAATACACATGGCATAGACCATGCAGTGCTTCTGTTTAAAGGATAATCAGAGATGTGAGGAAGGTGGTTGGAGGGTAGCACAGCTCCCTGCCTTTCGCACTCACCTTTCTGGATTGATCCAGGAAGTGATTCCAAGGGGCATATTGAAGAGGCCGCTCATTAGCCAGGAAGGTGCCAAACAGTGCCTTAGAGGAAGGGCAGCTTATGTCCGTTTTCCTCTAGAAAGGCTCACCTAAGCTTACAGCCACTCGTCTCTCCTCAGAAGTGGGGGACACTGCGGGAGGGGCTCCTTCATAAGGACCTGCCATGGGGAGGCACGCAGCGGCAAAGCAAGTGTGGTGGCCCCTTCCCCTGACAGCTCTCCGCAGAAGGGACTGGGGCTGCCCGCCTGGGCTGGGACAGGCCCGCGCCTACGCGAGCAGCGACAAGGCTAGACCAACTCCCAAAAGGTTGTCCACGGATCCCACCTTCCTTCTGCCTCAGGCCGGACTCCAAGGACAGTCTGCTTTATTTAGTGTGGCATCCCCAAACACAGCTCACGTAAGTGGAAACCAAGACGTGTGCTGGTGAAGGAGGGGCAGGCACAGTGGAGGGAGGAGAGCAGGTCACCAAGAAAGAGGCACACGGCTCAGGTTCTGCTGCTCGACTTTAATGCCACCTGTGGGCCCCGAGGCTCCGGGCACCAGCGCACTCACAGGCAGGAACACGAACACGCAGGCAGCATCCCTCCACATCCACGAGCCGAGCACAGACAGGGATCCCAGAAGCCGAGCCAGGGGCCTCCCGCGCTCCACAGCGACTGCCGTCCTTCCCCAGCCTCTGTGCCCACCTCCCCCAGCCCCTGCGGCCCACCCTCCCCCAGTGCACGCAGATGAACATACACAAACGTTTCTTCCAGAATCCTAGAAGGCGGACGTTTGAGGCTCCAACTGGGATCAGGGTGCTCAGGGTGAATGAACAGCGCAAGTCAAATGGGTGTTGTTTATCTCGGTGTCTTCAGCGCAGGCTGGGATAGCACAGTGACGCACATCCTGCGTGGTGTCTCACAAAGGCCCGCTGTCCAGTCCTCCAGAGGCCACCCAAAACAGGACAATTAAACCACCTGCTCCATCGGAGACGCAAGCTGTCAACAGCTCCCAGACCGTCCCGACCCCGGGCCACAGGGGGGCGGTTCTTCAGAGGACGCTGGCTGCCTTCTGCACGGAGCAGCAGGCAGCTTAGAGAACCATCCAGAAGGGACAGGCGGAGGGGGTGGGGTGCAGAGTCTCTCCTTCCGTCCAGAACGTTACCCGAGGACTCCCGCCCCCTGGGACAGTGCCAGTGCTCCACGGTGGTCTTCTTTCCATCTTTTTTGCTGTCTGTGTGTGACTTTACTGAATTTTGTGATGCACTGCTGCACCGCAGTCCTGGCTCCTAAAGTGTCCACCTTCCCACCCAGCGGAAAGACGGCTGCCCAAAGTCAAACACAAGGGGTGCTCCAAGGCCAGCCCATGAAGGGTCTGACTCTGCAGGACCCACTGGCCCATCTCAAGGGGGACAGTCTCGCCCCCGTTGAGGCAAAGGGCGCTGACTGACATTCTGCATGAGAATTCTGTGAGAACAAGTGTCCCCTGCCTGAGGGAGCTTTCACCGCGGGCTCCCTTCTGGCCCAGCCCTTCCACCACTCTAGGACCAGAGCTGGAGAGGGATCCACCTGGGAGAAGCCCCTTCCTTGAGGTGGCCCCTTTCCTTGCAGGCTGTTCCCACAGTCCACAACAGCCAAAGCCACCTCCCAGCCTTCCCTTGGCCGCTGAAACTGGCCCATCAAATCCTTTTACTCCTACTAGAAAGAGGACTGAGCTGGCCAGCCAGGGCCCCTCTGCCTGCTCCGCTCACGGAAGCCCTGTCTCCCCACCCACCCAGAGAACACCGCTGTGAGAAGAGCTCGAGGGGCAGAGACGGGGGCGGGATCCTGGTCCAGCCCCCCTGAACCCCCAAGGGAGTCTCCCAGCCTGACAATGAGCACGCCTGCATTCGAGCAGTTACCCTGTGTCTCGCGTGGACGGGTTCCACGTGGCCTGGGGCTGACGTGCTCCATGGCGGGCTGACCACTGAACACACTGGGCTTGTCTGCGCTCGCACCCTGACTTCCTCCCGCGGAGCTGGCTCCGTGTCTGCCGAGAGGTGAACGCACATTAGGTGGTCCCACCACTCAGAGCACCAGGAAGGAAAGGCCAGAGCCACACTCGGGGCTGGGCTCCAGGCGGGACATCAGCTCCAGAGGAGAGACCGTCTGAGGACAGGAAGCACACACCCGGACACCTGAACGCCCTCCCTTCCCCTCTGCTTTCCTCTGCTCTCCCTCTCCACCTCTGCTGCACACACTAAAAGTGAGATTCAGGAACTCTCACCCAGGTGCCAGGGGTCAGTGCTCTCTGGGCCTGTGAAGGAACTCAGCCCAGGTCCAGGGCCTGCCTCTCTTCCTCAGAAAGACGCCCTCGACCCACCTCACCAATCTACTCCCGAAAGACTAAGAGCTGTGGGGCTGCCCTCGCCAGTTCTTTAAAACCCCTGCAGGCAAGCGGATTCCGACTCACAGTGTCCTTAGAGGACAGCGGAGAACTGCCCCACAGGGTTTCCAAGGCTGTAATCTTTATGGAAACAGAGGCCACATCTTTCTCCCATGGAACAGCTGCTGGGTTCAGTTATCAGCTGAGTCCTTTAACCACTGTGCCACCAGAGCTCCTGAATAAAGCCCATCCCTATGAGAACAGCCAGGAGGAGCCAGTATAGTCACGGTTGCAGGGAACAGAGTCGGTATGGTCTGACCAGTGGTACTGCCCGACTCTGCCCTGATGGCCCTCTGGGGCTGCAGCCAGCCAGGGGGACATGCAGGGGAGGGGTGCCTTGGGGCGCTTTCTCTCTCTCTGAAATATGGGGTTAACCCATCATTGCAGTTGTCTGCTGCCTTCCTGCACCTAGCCCCCCAGAACAGATAGCCTCCTAAAGGAAGAACGTTAGCAGGCTCAAGCCTCAGGGGTCTAAGGAGGATCACCCCCGGGCTGACTCTGGTCCCCAAAAGAGCAGCTAAGGAGGTCTCCCGAGCCCCTCTGCAGGCCCCTACATCTCAGCGTGCAGAGCACCTATGCGCCAACCTCAGGGCTCGTCAAAAGGGGACTGAAGTTCGCCTCCAGCCCTGTGACAGGAGGATTCCTGCAAGCAAGGAAGGCTGATGGAAGGTAGGAAAAGCCAAGGCCCAAGGCAGGGCTGTAAACATGGTGGTTTTCTAAGGCCAACCTGGTACACGGCTTTGGCAGCTACAGTTAGTGTTCAGAAGGTGGTGAGGACCATGCTCTGGGGAGAAAGACAGAGTCCATCCACATCCTCAGATGGGGCGGGGAAAGGGGTGCACTAGGGGAGACGGGTGCTCTTTCATCTTCCAGCAGGGACTGTGGGGCTGCTTGGGGAGACGCCCCCCCATCATAGTCGGTTTACACCTACATGCACAGGAAGGGGCGGGAGAGCACGGGAGGAGGTGCTTACGCCTACGCTAGTTTGGAACTGTGACGCTACGAAGGGCAGAAACTCTCCCGGCAGGCCAAGAAGGTGACAACGCCGCTCTGGACTTCTCGGTCAAGCCCTAGCAAGGCCCTATCAGCCCCAGGCATGGACGGCCACACCTGGAAGCAGGGCCAGGAGAGCACAGGTCCCGAGGCCCCACCGGCCCAAGCCCTGAGCCTGTCTCTGAGGTGCCATGGGGAGATAAAGCCACACCCCGGTCCCTGGGAGCTATGCCGTGGGACTCGTCCACACCTCGGCAGGTCCTGGGGCAGGCAGGAAGCAACGCTTCGAGGGACCTGACCCCCAGAGCCGCCAAGGGGCACCAGCTCCTCCCTGATGGCCTCTCTCCCCACCAGGCTACTCACCACCAAGTGATCTTGAACTCATAGATGGGGCGCTTGCAGTAGTAGTGGTTGACCAGGTGCTTGTCACACACCCCGATGCACTGGTGGTCAACCATGAGGCCCTGGGCTGAGAGGTCTGTCACCAGGCAGTGCAGCAGGTCATAGACGTCAGCCACGGCCTCCCAGGGCCCAAAGGACACGTCCACCTCACAGTGGTGCTCAAAGAGCTGCCCGTCGCTCTCACTCCGCTCGAAGCGCAGGGAGCCAAACAGTGGGCACTCGTAGGGGGTGATGGGCATCTCCTCCTTGAAGACACAGACCTTGAGCTTGGCGAAGCGGGCCTTCCGCTGCACTGCACGCAGCCGGGCAATCTCCACAATCCGCTCCAGGTGGTCTGCGTGGGTGAACACGGCACCCGTCATGGGGGCGGAAAGGGGCAGGGCAGGATGCCAGGGGAAGGGAGGTTCCCAGGGATGGGGCCTGTGGGCTGAGGAAGGGCTCAAACTTAACCAGGAGCTCTGGTGGTACAGTGCCTAAGGCACCTGACTGCTAACCAGAAGGCTGGCGGTTCAAACCCACCAGCCACTCCTCAGAAGGAAGGCTGGGCAATCTATTCCTGTAGTGATACCACTTCGGACACCCAAGGAGGGGTTGCTATGAGTTGAGTCCGACTCCACGGCACATAACAACAACAACAACATGCCTTTCCACCCCAGCCCCAGCTGCCAACAAGTCAGCTCTGACTCTCAGCCAGCCCATGACTGTCAGAGCAGAACTGGGTTTTCCCAAAGCAGGTGTTTTGGAAGCAGATTGCCAGGGCTCTATTCCAAGGCACCTCTGGATGACCCTGAACCTGTAGCTTTTGGTTAGCAGCCAAGCAGGTGAACTGATTGCACCCTGAGGGCCTCCATGGCCTTCCACGGCAAACAGGAAACCACCGGGTGAGCACTAGGCAGTGTGACGACCACCACGGGTAAGGTCACCCACTCCACCCCGAGTCCTCCTGGAGTGACCGGAGGGGCAGGATTCTTTTGCAGGTCAGGAATCTAGGTGAACCTTGGAGCCACTTGTTGTGGCAGCAGCAGACGCCGGGACCCTCCTTCGCACCCTCGTCCTGGGCAGTGACCCCTCACCTTTGTAATAGGGCATGAGCCCCAGAAACGCCTGGCGCACCTTCTCCCCCTTCAGCGGCTGCATGTTCTCCAGCTGCTCCAGCAGGGCTCCGATGGCGTAGTACTGGGCCTCCTTGTACACGGCCCGCACACGCTCCCGGGGCGGCAGGTCCCCCGAGCGCAGGAAGTTCAGCACATCTCTGAGTGGGAAGGAAGCGGGGCTGGTGAGAAGCGGATGTGGTGCCACGTAGTCTGAGCATGGAATCCAGCCCCAGATGCCAGCTGTGCAACACTGGGGGAGTGACTTAACCCCTCTGGGCCTTATTCATCTGTCAGATGGGGTGGGAGGAATAACAGAACTACTTCATAATAGTTTGAAGGGATTAACTAACTTAATACATGGAAAAAAAAAAATAACAAAACCAAGCCATCCAGTTGATTCTGACTTACAGTGACCCCATGTGTACAGAACAGAACTGTGCCCCTGGGGGGCTTCTGTTTGTCAGAGAAAGTCTGATTTATTGTTTTATTGTGCTAAAAATGTATATACAGGCAGACCTCGGAGATCTTGCAGGTTCAGTTCCAAAGACCACAGTAAAGCAAGTTTGCGATACAGCAATTGTCATGAATTTGTTGGTTCCCAGTGCATATGAGTTACGCTTACACTATGCTGTCATCTATGAAGTGTGCAACAGCCTGATGAGAAGATCTAAAATAGTGTGAGAAGGGCCAAAATGGGACACAGAGACATGGAGTGGGCACTCGCTGTTGGAAAAATGGCACCGATAGCCTGGCTCGAAGCAGGGCTGCCACCAACTGTCAATTTGTGAGAAAAACACATTATCTGAGAAACAAAATAAAGCAAAGCACAAAGAAATGAGGTCTGTCTGTGAGAAAACACTCGGCAACTCGACATCCTTCACATGGACGATTCGGTGACATGCGTTACGCTCATCACGCGGTGAGGCCACCACCACCGTCCTTCCCCAGTGATTGTACCATCAACAGAAACTCGGTGCCCCTAAGCTAAGACACCTCCTTCCCACTCCCTGCCACCCTTACAACCACTAATAAACTTCAGTCTCCATATTTGCCGATTTCATAAAGCAAGAACATATGGTATTTGTCCTTTTGTGACCAATGTATTTCATTCCGCGTAATCCTTCCAACATCCACCGACACTGCAGTGTGTATCAGGCCTTCATTTCTCTTTCTGGGCAATTAATATCCCATTGTATGTATGGACCACATTTTATTTCACCATTCACCTGCTGATGGACATTTTAGTTGTTTCCACCTTTTGGCTACTGGCTACTGTTAAAGTTACGCTTGCTTCATAAAAAGAATTTGGGAGGATTCGCCTTTTCTATGTGCTGCAATAGTTTGAATAGGCCTGGACAAGACATTTTCTTGATGAAAACCCCAAGGAAGACTGGAATTGGAAATTCCTTAATATGATTTAGGGTGTATATGAAAAACCAACAGTGTACATTATATTAAATGGAGAAAGACTGAGAGCTTTCCCCTTGAAATTGGGAGCAAGACAAGGGTACCCGCTCTCACCACTTCTATTCAATTTTGCATTAGAAGTCCTAGCCAGAAGAATAAAACGAGAAAAGAAAGAAAAGGTACCCAGATTGGGAAAACAAACAAACAAACTTACTGCCATTGAGTTGATTCCAACTCACAGCAATCCCCACTGGGTTTCTGAGGCTGTAAATCTTTACGGAAGTAGATTCCTCCATCTTTCTTCTACAGAGTGTCTGGTGGGTTTGAACCGCCAACCATATGGTTAGCAGTCAAATGCCTTAGGCACTGTGCCACCACGGCACCTCCAGATTGGAAAGGAAGTAGTAAAATTATCTCCATTCCTGGGTGACAGGATTCTGTGTGTAGAAAATCCCAAAGCCTTCACGAGAAGACTTCTAGAGCTAATAGAGGCGTTTAGCAAAGTTGCAGAGTATAATGTCAACAGAAAAAAATCAGGTGGGTTTCTGCACATCAGCAATGAGCAATTTCAATGGGAAATTAGGGAAATAATTCCTTTTATAATCCCATCTAAGAGAATAAAATACCTAGGAATAAATCTAACCATGGACATGAAGAATTTATACCATGAAAACTATAAAATATGCTGAAAGAGATCAAAGCATTAAATAAATGGAGAAGTGTTCCATATTCATGGACTGGAAGACTCGATATTGTTAAGATGTTGATTCTACCCAAAGCTACCTATAGATTCAATCCAACTCTGATCAAAATTCCAACAGCTTTCCTTACAGAAATAGAAAAACTAATCCTTAACTTGACATGGAAAGGCAAGAGACACTAAAGCAATACTGAAAGAGAAGAACAAAGTAGGAGTACCCATACTTCTTGATTTTAAAACACATTATACAGGTACAGTAATGAAAGCAGCTTGGTATTGCTGTAACAACAGACACATAGACCAAAACTGAGAGGCTGGAAATAATCCCCACATACCTATGGTCAACTGATTTTTGACAAAGATGCTAAGTCCATTTGATAGGGAAAGAAGAGTTGCCTCAATAAATGGTGCTAGGCAAACTGGATTTCCACACTCAAAAAACTGAAACAGGATCCCTACCTCACACCATATCCAAAAACAAATTCAAAATGGATTAAGGACCTAAGTGTGCAAACTAAAACCATAAAATTCTTGGGAAAACGATCAGGGCCAACACTGTCAGGCCCAGCTTCCAACAATGGACTGTCTAATATAATAAAAGCACAAACAGTAAGAGACAAAAAAATAAATATAAATGAAAGCTCCTAAGAATTTAAGAACTGTTGTTCATCAAAAGACTTTACCAAAAAAGTGAAAAGACAAGCTACCGACTAGAAGACTGTCTTCAGATACCATATATCCAATAAGTATTGAATAACCAAAATAAACATAAAACTTCAACAGAGTAACAACAAGAGACAACCAACCCCAACCCAATCCTAAACTGGGCTCCATAAAGTTTTCAAGGCTGTGACCTTTTGAAGCAGACATTCGGGACTTTCTCCTGAGGTGTCTGTGTGGGCTCAAACCACTCACCTTCTGTCCAGCAGTCAAGCACTTAGTCATCTGTGCCACCCAGGAGCTCCAGTTCTAGGGGTGAATAAAACCACATGCTGCGTTTTTTAAATAAGCTCAGTCATCCTCATTCTCTTTTTGATTCCGCAGTGCTGAGAGCAACCAGATTCCTCGCTGGTGGCTGTGGGAGGAGCTGCCCATTAAGGATATGTGAGTAACCAGAAGATGCAGCTGCCAACCCAGTAACCGGTCTACGACCACACACACCACAAGCATCACCCACTCAGGCATGAGTCTGACTCAGCCACTGCTCCTGTGTTATCCCATCCCGTGCTCTCAGTTCCTTGTCAGTAGGTGTGCTCTTTCTCCACGTAAGAAGGAGGAATTGGCTCAGAGAGGTCAAAGACGCCCTTGCTCAAGGAGCTGCAGCTACCAGAGCCTTGGCACAGATGAGGCTGGCTCCGGGCCCCATCCCCGTGCGCCAGACCTCAGCACAAATGGTCCAGCGTGAAGTGCTGCAAATCACCTGGGAAGCCTGCACAGTAAGTTCCCCAAAGGCCCTGAGCCCCTACTGCCTTCCATCCAGGCCTTTGGAAAACTTGCTACTGCTGCTGACTCACAGGCGGCTGGAGTGTGATGGCCAGAGCAAGAATGCCACAGGGTCCCACTCTCCACCATGCCCAAGCCTGGCTCCTTGAGCTCCACAGCGGCCACCTGGGCAGCCTGCAGCCAAACTCTGTTCCCCTCCTCCAGCCCCCGTACAAAATCAGTCTTCTACTCAGGGGACATCAACGCCAATGGCATAAACAGGCTACAAAAATGGCCACATCCTACTTTGATGAGCAGCGATGGGGCTCTTAAAAGCTTGTGAGCAGCCATCTAAGATGCAACGACTGGTCTCTCCTCGTCCAGAGCAAAGAAGGGTGAAGAACATCAGAGACTCAAGAAAACAGTTAGTCCAAAGGACCAATGGACTACAGGAAGCCTCCACGACCCCGAGACCACAACCAGATGGTGCCTGCCTACCACTACCGACCACTCTGACTAGAATCACAACAGAAGGTACTAGACACTCAGGGGGAGAAATGTAGAACAAAATTGAAAACCATAAAAAAGACTTACTGAGCCGATAGAGACTGGTGGGACCCTTGGGACTATGGCCTTAGACACTCTGGAACTGAACCCACCCCTGGGGACTGGCTTTCAGCAACAGACAGACCTATAAAGTGAACAGTGACCCCCGTGAGGAATGTGCCCCATGAGACCAAAAGGGCAGCATCTGCCCAGAAACAAAGCTCAGAAGGCAGGAAAGAAGGGCGAATGCAGACAGAGGGCTCGGGGCCAAGCAGGCAGGATGCTGCTGCACTGAGCACGTGGCAACCAAGGTCACCAATCACAACGTGTATAAACTGCGGGCCGGGAGAGGAATTTGCTCTGTAAGCTCTCCTCAAACTACAACAAAAGTAAAAAGCAAACAGTCTTCGAGCATCTCCCGGGAGCCTTGGTGAGCTCAGGAGAACGTAACCACCCGGGGCAGGCCTCAGCTGAGAGGGCCACAGGAGCCGCCAGCCGGGGCCAGCACTTTCTGCCTGCGAACCGCCTGCAAACAAGAGCCTCTTTATAGCTCTGCGGAGTGCAGTGACTCTTTGTTTTCTCAGCATTAGAGGCAGCTGACAGCCCGCTGGGGACTCCCAGCTGCGCCACAGGCCCCTTCCTGAGGACGAACGTGACCCTTCCCCAGCGTGGGCGCGCCTGCCCGTCGGCCAGCACGCAGACGTGGGGGCTGGAGGGTCTCTGCCTCTCTGGGCACCTGGTTCAAGGGCAAGGTCACGCCATTCTCTAGTCATCTCCAACATTAGACAAAAGCATTTCAGCCACTTACCCTGAAAGGGAGGTGGCCAGGGACACACCGACCCACCGCTGTTGAGAGGATTCCGACTCATGGCGGCCCCGTGACAGAGCAGAACTCGGCTCTGTAGGGTTTTCCTGGCTGTCATCGTTATGGGACCAGGCTGCCAGGCCTTTCTTCCGCAGTGCGGCTGGGCGGGTTTGAACAGCTAACCTTTAGGTGAACAGTCAAGTGCAAACCATCTGTGCCAGCCAGAGACCTGGGGTCACACCAGGGCTCTTTATCTAATCATGAGGCCTGACAGGCCTGCAGGGCAGCTGGAGTCACTCCTTATCTCATAAACAAGGAAACCAAGCCTCAGTGTCTTTCAATTGTTACCGTCAGGGGCCTCACGTCCTTTTTGGAAAGGATGATCTTCCTTCTGAGGTTACGTCCTTTTTGGAAAGGATGATCTTCCTTCTGAGGTTACGTTTCCCACGTTTTGGTATTAAAGCAGCACAAACAACCAAAGGCTTTTGTTAAGGAGCTTCTTGGCAAAACCAAAGCAGGGCAACCAACCCTATGTCAGCCCTCCCTTCACCTTTTTTTTGGTTTGCTTGTCTTAAACTATGATAAGAAGACTGGGAACCACCGAGGCACACCTCAGCAATGTGGAACCCTGGAATCTGGATTTGAGGATGTTCTCCAAGAGGCTGTTTTATAGCCCCCTCACCTCTAGATGGCAGCATCCCTAGCCCTTCCACACAGATGACTGCTTCCTGGCCTTACACCACACTGACTACAAGCACTATCATGGTTCCCAGCCAGTCTGTTACCTGGGACATGTCTGTCTGTCACTGTCTCCTTCAGGATGGTACATCAATGCATTATCTCTTCTTCTAGGTACGATGGGAAAAAACCCACCAAACCCATTGGTGCCGAGCCCATTCCAACTCTGGTGACCCCACATGTTACAGAAAGGGTTTTCTTGGCTGTTCAGTTTGTGCTTGACTGTTAACCTAAAGGTTGGTGGTTCAAACATACCCAGTAGTACTGTAGAGGCAAAGGTCTGGTGATCTACTTCCATTAAGATTATAACCAAGAAAAAAAATTATCCATATGAAATTAAATGGGCGACAATTACTTCACAACAAAGATGAAAACGCAAAGGCACAGGGAAACTAGATGCAGGGATACAGAACCACCAGAATGAAAACAGTGAGAACGTTCACACACTGGGAAGAAAGGCACCAATGTCACTGAACAATATGCCTAGAAATTGTTGAATGGGAACCTTAACTGCTGTGTAAATCTTCACCAAAAACACAGTATTATTAAAAAAAAAAGAAAAGAAAAGATTACAACCAAGCAAACCCTGTGGAGCAGTTCCACCCTGCACCACATGAGGTCGCCACGAGCTGGAAAGGACTTGATGGCGACTCACAAGAACGACAAACTCTACAGAAGCAGAGTCTGTCAGGGCTTTCTTCCACGGCACTGGCTGGTTGATGGTTCTGAGGAGCACAATCGAACTGTCAATCTTCAGGCTAGTAGCTGAGTGCAAACTGTGCCACCCAGGGACCGTCTAGGTGCCATGGAAGATGCCAAAGGTCCAAATTCAAGCTCCAGCTAGTCCCCTGCAAGGACACAAAGCTTCCTGGAGGGAGAAAAAAGCTTCCTGGAGGGAGAAACTCACCCAAAGTGCACGCCGTCTCGGTCAATGAAGTACCGGCCCTCAGCATCGGTGGGGATGTAGTGCCGCCCGCTGAACATGGCTGCCAGCATGGTGTCTTCGTAGCGCCGCAGGGTGGACAGGCGTGTGGTGAAGTGGGTCCCTCCGATGTTGAGGGGGACAACCTCAGGAAACTGGAATGGAAGGACTGAGGTTCTCAGATAGGCAGGGGAATGAAAGCCAGGCTGTGTGACTGGCGCCACACCGTTCACTCTGTCACCCAGGTCCTAAACCCAGGGGTCTGGATCAATGCTTTCTTCTCTCTCCTCTCTTCCCCACATGCATCAGTCACCAAGCCCCACCCCCAAACCACGAACCCGTCAAGTCAACTCCTACTCACGGTGACCCGTGTGTCAGAACAGAACTGCCAACCTGCTGGTTAGTAGACAAGCGCAAACCCGTCTGCATCACCCAGGGACCTCATGCTACCTCTTGTTGTTGCTGCTGTTAGATGCCGTCATGTCAGTTCTGACCCGCAGTGACCCCATGCACAATAGACGAGAACACTGCCCAGTCCAACACTGTCCTCACAGTCACTGCCATGCTGGAGCCCGCTGTGGCAGCCGCTGTGTCAATCCATCTCTTTGGAGGGCTTCCTTTTCCTCTGACCCTCTACTCCACCAAGCATGAAGTCCTTCTGCAGGGACTGGTCGTGCCTGATAACACGTCCAAAGTACGTGACACAAAGTCTCGCCACCTTCATGTCTACTAGCTCTCATCAGGTCTCCCCACTATCTCGTTCTCCAGGTCAAGCATGTATGGCCATCCTTCCACTGCCTGAACTCGCCACCTCTGTGTCCCTGTCCTTGCCATGCTCTCAGCCCCAAATGCTCCTACCATCCTCCCCCTCCCTGATACACACCACCTAGCAAACGGAACCACACCTGACTGTGGTTGAGGTTTCCTTGCCCGGGGCACCTGGATGAGAAGGACCTGCTACCCAGCGGAGAGCCTTGCACAATCCACACCAAAGCACCACAAAGGTTAACAGTATCCACTCACTCTACAGGCTCCCTTCCCCTGTGAGCATTTCCACTCTCCTGTCTGACTACTGGAAGCTCTGGTGGCATAGTGCCTAAGGCACTTGACTGCTAACCAGAAGGGCGGCAGTTCAAACCCACCAGCCATTCCTCGGAAGGAAGGTTCGTCAATCTAATTCCATAGTGATATCACTTTGGAAACCCAAGGAAGGGTCGCTATGAGTCAGATCCGACTTGATGGCAGTAAGTGTTTTGTTTTTGTCTGACTACTTATCAAAACGTTGGCGGTTTGAATCCACCCAGCGCTGCTGTGAAAGAAAGGCCTGATAATCTGCCTCCAGTTGGTGAGGAGTTGGCACCAGAGCCCTGGCCTACAGGCTTCAGGTCCTATGCTCTTCCCCTCAAACCAAGTAATGACTCCAATGACCCAAAGGGACCCTCAACTCTCCCCTCTGCTCTTGCTAAAAGACAGCACCACTGTGCCTCCAGAGGCCCTGTTCTTCCAGTGGCTAGGAGTCCTTCTAACTAAGAGGTTGATAGTAAGAATCCACTCACAGGAGCCTCCAAAGAAAGGCCTGGCAACTGTCTTGAAACTCAGCATGGATTGCAGTTCCATTCAGAGACACATGGTGGCGCCACGATCGGAGCACTGCTAGAGATTTGCTCACTCACAAGCTTTCCATGACGGAGAGCCTTGATGGAGAAGCTGACAAGAGGGGGACCCTCTGGAGAGAAGAGATGCTGTCTGTCTGGGGCTGGGCCAGCTCGGGGCCTCTTGGGATTAACTCACCAAGATGTTTAACTCTTTCAAACCACTTCATCCCCAGCTCCACCTGATCCTCACACGGTCGTGACAGAAAAGTAAATTGAGGGCCAGAGGGCCGGATGCTTCAGGGAGGTCGCCAAGGAGCTAGTGGTACCCACCCGGCTCCCAGTTGTAGGAACAGGATCTCCAGCCCCAAGGGGGACGGTGTATTCCCAAGAGCTCCCCCCAGCCCTGCCCAGTCTCTGGAGCTCTGTCCCCACGTGACATGCTTCCACAGCTGGACTGCCTAGCCTCCACCTCCTGGTTTCCATCTTCAACGCCCGGCAGAGGCCCGGCTGCCTGTTCTCCCTGGTCTGGAGCGTCGTCTCAGACGTTGGTAGGATGCAACGCCACACAGACTGTGAGACGAGGGGGCCAGGGTGCACCCGGGACAGCAGCCAGCCTGCCAGTGATGGAGGAGGAGGGGCTGTGTGGACACCCCTCCACATCGCTCCGCTGCTGCTGCCCTGCGCCCTGCAGCTGGAGGCTGGCTCTGGGCCGCCGCCCCGGCCTCCTCTTGGATCCTCTGGAAGGCACCACATCTCCGGGCTCCCAGGTCCCGTTAGCCTTCCCTCTCTGCTCGGTGGGGGCGGGGCAGAGGGGTGGGGACGGTCCTGCTCGCAGCCAGGGGGCACTGCAGGGGCTGGGGGACACACCCGGGCCATCACTGGTCGGGGGCGCTCGGCCCCCGGACCTCGCGAGCTCCCACACGAAGGGGCAGCTCCCGGCCCTGCAGCTCCTCCCGGCCCGGCCCCCCTACCTCCTGGGGCACCAGCGGCAGCGCGTGCCCCGCCTGCGTGGCCGTCGGGGTGGCTGGCTCCAGGAAGTCGTCCTCGGCGTCGGAGCTGGACATGGCACCGGCCGGACGACGGCTGTCTGGCTCCCGCCCCGTGACTACCACCATCCCTCTGGCTCTGAGCAGGGGGCGCGGCTCGGGCACTA
>NW_006921593.1:9313809-9351326 GCF_000298275.1 Orycteropus afer afer
TACAGACGGTAGGCTTGCCCAATCCCCGTGCAAAAGCGCGCTCAGGCTGCGTCAAGCCCTGATCCGATTGGCCCTCTTCGGGAACGCTGGTCCTTCTAAAGAGGGCGGTGGCGCTCCGGGTGCGCGCGGCGGGTGCCCGGGGCTGGGTGCGCGCGAAGTAGGATGGTGGTGTTGAGATGCGCACGGGGCGGGGTGCGCGTGGAGTGGGTGCTTGGGGCGGGGTGCCCATGGTGGGGGGGGTGCAGAGCGCGCAGTGGGGTGTCCAGGGTGCCGCGTGCGTGCTGCCACCGCCTCTAAGCCACCTGCCGGGGGTCACGACTCTCTCTCGCCTGCGTCTCCAGGCCAGCGGGCCCAGTGGCCATTAGATCTCCTCAGTTGAAGGTCCAGCAGCCATTCCCGGAGGATGTGCTAGGAGGAGTTCTGCGGTCAATGACAAACAACTGAAAATCATGGCCCAGTTAAGCTGACACACAACCTTAACCATCACAGAGCCCATGCACCTCATTTGCATTAGCAGTATGTTGTCCAGTCCCCTTGGTGGGCCACTAGCACCTTATTTGCATAGTCCCACCCAATCATGGCATGGGAGTCACAAAGATTATCACTAGAAAGGCCATATGAAGCAATTCACTGCACCTTGAGTTAACCCCCAGAGTCCCTGGGCTGGCCCAGACCACTTCTTTCTCCTCAGGGGAACCAGCGCCTGGGGCTATGGGAGAGTGCTGGGCCAGGCTGGACTCTGCCTCCACAGCCCTGTCTCCATCTGTGTCCAGGCACCCTGTGGAGGATCTGCGGTGGAGAGGTGGGGCGTTACCATCATGACAAACTCCCCTGCTCCTGCTTGGAGTCTGCCTTCTCTGACTCCTTCAAGCCTGGCAATGGGGCAGGTCTGGAGACCTCGATTTTGCCCTTGGAGCCTGAGGAGGGGCAGCCCCTCTCGCAGTGTCCTGCTTCCTCTCTGACATCCCCAGTGGCCTCTGCCGGGTGCATGGCACACACTGCTGAGAAGATGCTGTCCGGATGGAAGAACTCTGAGTCATTCCCGACCCCTAGTTGTGGACTGTTAACATCCCAATAAAACCCGTAACTGAGTTCTGTGTCCACTGCATTGAATCATTGAACACAATGGGGAAGTGGAGAGTGCCGTGGGAGGGATGGCTGGGGTCAGAACCGGTGAAAAGGCTGGAGAGTGGGGGTGTGTCTGACGCTGCTGCATAGGAATCAGCCTCAGGCTGGTGCTGGCGGTCAAGAAGGAAGTGGGAGGTCAGATGGGGCACAGCCATTTTTACACTTGCCAAGGCGTTTCGCTCTTTCAAACCACTTCACACCCAGTTCCTCCTGATCCACATACCACGGTGACAGAAGAGCACACTGAGGCCTAGAGAGCCAGACACTTCCTGGAGGTCACTGAGGGGGTGGTGGGTCTGCCTCCACAGGCCTCACTGCTCCCAGCTGTACCAGTCCTCCAGGCCAGTGCTTTGCAGCAGCGGGTGGGGGTGGGAGTGGGGGTGGGGCTGTTCATACAGAGAGTCCCCGCCCCGCCCCCAGAGATCTGATTCCTGTTTGGGGTGAAGCCTGCAATTTGCATTCTGAGCAAACTCCCAGGTGATCCACATGCTGCTGACTTGGAAAACACTAGACTGACGCTCTGCTAGAAGTTAAAACAAAAATGTTATTGAAGGAACAGGATCATTTTAAAATGGGCACACAAGATGTTGCGATGCTCCGAATCGTAGGGGGTACAGTAAGGGTTTTAAAAGGTGGAGCAAACAAAGGATATGTGCTAGCAAGCACACAGAGGAAGAGGAGGAAGCAAGGCAAAAATTTAAAGCATCTGTTAAACTATCTGTCCTGGAAGAAGTGCAGCTGGAATGCTCCTTGGGAGTGAGAATGGCCAGACCTCATCTCACCTACTTTGGTCATGTTGTCAGAAGGGACCAGTCTCTGGAGAAGGATGTCATGGTTAGTAAAGTGAGGGCCAGTGAAAAAGGGGAAGGCCCTCAATGAGATCGATTTCACACAGTGGCTCCAGCATTGTGAGGACTGTGTGGCTGGGGCAAGTCTGGGCATTGTTTCATTCTCTTGTACTCTGGGTCACTATCTGCCGACTCAAGGGCACCCAACAACAACAAACGATTTGTAGCATTAGCAGTAAGCTTCTTTGTTGCATTCTGAGGCTGTCACATGCCGAGAGCTGTTTTACACGCCGCCAGGAGCGGCTCTGCTGTGACATCTGCAGTCTGTCTCCTTATCTTAACAAACTTAGTCTCCACTTTCGTTACAAATTCCCAAAGGGCTGCAGAAACACAGCGGAAAATCCTAGTGAGAGAAAAGTTTGATTTGGGAGTCAGGATATGAACTAAGACTTGATATACTGCTCTCCTAGCTATCAAGTTATTTCCACGTTCTGACTTCATTTAACACGGTCAGTTGCTTCTCAACCCCCCTGCAGACCAAGTGCCTTCTCCAGCGCCAGCCACACAAACACTGTGAACAGATACCAAGCAATTCTTTACGCAGGTTAGACATGCTGATTTGTACCTCTTCGTTTTGCAAGCATTAAAGACTTTGACCAAAACGTTGAATGGTATTTTCCGAAAAGTAAAAATGAAAATCTTAGTTTAATTCAAAATGGAGTTTTAAATTTAGGGCTGAAGTCACCCGATTCAGATGTGTCAGAACCTCGGTTGTTTCGAAGATTCGCACCTACACTGCAAATCCCTGAAGTCGACCCTGAACACGAGTCACCACCACGTCAATTCTGCTTCATGGCGACCCCATATGTGTCAGAAAAGAATGATACTCCGGGGGCTTCTCGGGCTGAGTTTTCAGAGATGGACCACCAAGCCTTTTCCAAGGCCCCTCTGGGTGGATCTGAACCTTCAACCTTACGGTTAGCAGCTGAGCTCCCCCAGGGACTCGCCATCTTGAGTAGCACTGAGGCCCTGTCTTTCCCACAAACCACATGTTGCAACCCTCTCAAAAACACCTGTAACAACATTTCTTCTTTCCCTCCTTATGCAAATTAGGATGTGTCACTTGTAACAGAAACAGCTACAAAAAGTACTTAGTAATAAGGAGCTATTACTGTCTTATATAAGAAGGAGCCCTGGTGGCCCAGTGGTTAAGTACTCAGCTGCTAACTGAAAGGCCAGCTGTTCGAACCAACTGCTGCTCCATGGCAGAAATATGAGGCAGTGTGCTTCTGTAAAGATTATCAACAGCCTTGGAAAGCCTGTGGGGCAGTGTGGTGGTTATGTTTGTGTGTCACCTTGGCTGGGCCTGGTTGAGTGGCTGGGCAGCTGGCTGAGTATTCCCCATGAGGAGACTGGCAACCAACTCCATGGTGGGATCTACCACAAGCAGCTGAGTAGCTGCCTTAGGGAATGTGGTCCGCTTCCTGTATATAAGCAGAAGCCTTGGGGAATGATCTCTAGCCTATGGCACGCTTGAACCCTGCACGTAGCCGTGTCGTTGTTCAGCAGCCTGCCATGCTCTGCTGACCTTGGAACTTAGAGTGGACTTAAGTTAATGGTCTGCTGTGTGGTTTCGTAACATCGGGACTGTGCCTTTTTACTTGTCAACCTTGGGCTTCTCAGCCTTAGCAGCCAGCAGCTGTCTGAGTGAAGAAACGCCTCTAGCTCCAGTGGGCCGGGAGCAGGAAGCAGAGCTGGACCCCAAGATTGAGGGGCTTTCACCCAGCCCCTAGAGCCTGGCACTTTGAACTTGGTTGGACTTAAAGGCTCCAAATTGTAAGAATAAACTCCTGTTTGTTAAGGCCGTGCCATTTGTGGCACATTCTTGTCAGAGCAGCACCAGGGAACCAGAACTGGCAGTTCTCCCCTTTTCTCTAGGGGAGCAACACGTAACCAATGATTCCGAACAATCTGTGTAGTGATTGTTAAATGGGAATCTAATTTGCTCTGTAAATTTGCAATGAAAACACAACAAAACAGTCCGTCCTACTCTGTGTGATGGGCCACTGGAGTCGGAATCCACTGACTGCAGTGGGTTTATATGAGTCTGAACAGATCCAGGAATGGTTTGTTACATAACTCACCAAAGTCATCACGGACCATTTATCTTCTCAACCAGATGGTCTCCCCTCCCTTGGAACTCACATGAGAAACAAAAGCCTAAGGGGCTACTGGGGAGATGTCGTCCCTGCACCCCAAAGCAAAGCTGTAGGAAGAGGCTCAGGAAGGGGAGAACGAGATGCCATCAGAACACAATGTGGAACATTCTGGAATTTCCGGCTTCCACGTGGGCCGAGGATTGCTTGGCGAAGGCCGTTTCTCAGTTGGTTCTCTTTCCACACTGGGGAAATGCAAGGTCAGCATATGGGAACGAGGGCTTGCTGAGGGAGTGGGAAGGTTTTGGGAGAGCAGTACGGTTTGCTGGCAGCAGCTGACCCCAACCGGCAGCAAAATGACTTCCAAGCCAGCTGGTGGGAGAGCATGCGTCTCCGAGAAGTCAACCAGACCCACAGCCCTGCTGACATGGAGCCCTGCGGTCAGGGACCTGCAGCGGCGCCTGCGCTCCACTTTGCTCAAACGGGAGAACGTTTGAATGCTGACAGATTTCCCAAGTGCTGCTGCAGCATCTGGATTTTCTCTCCCCGTTTCAGTTTAATAACCACTTTAACAGTAATAAGGGAACTGAAAGTCCTAACTTCAATTCTACATTGAACGGTTAATAAAATCAACTCTTACAATGAACACCCTCAGCAAAAAGGAATGTACACTTCTGAAAATAACTAACTGCCCAACCCTATAAGGATTGATGTTTGATTCTTATCAGAAGTTCCAGTCTGGTACTCCCGAAAATACTCTGAACAACAAACCCCTAACGACGAATGTCTAATTCTTAACAAAATCTATTTCTGAACAAAAACTACAGGAAAGAAACAATAAAACAATGAGGCCAATATGACCCACATGGAAAGAACTAGCCGACCTCAGGACCAGAGAGAATGACATTTTCAATTATCAATCAAAGAAACAAGGAATATAATAGAGCTCCGACTTTTACAGTCAGGACCGCTGCTCTCTCTTAGTTTCTGAGAGCTACCCTTTACGCTTCTGTGACTTGACTCTTTACATAAACTTTTCTTTCCTTTTCCTCTGGCCTGGTTGCTCCCGGCATCGGTCACCTAAACTTATACACATTACATTCTTTCAGTTTTAATTTTGATTTTTAAATATACTTGATTGCTAACCAGAAGGCTGGCGGTTCAAACCCACCAGCCACTCCTCGGAAGGAAGATGGGGCAATCTACTTCCATAGTGATACTGCCTCAGAAACCCAAGGAGGGGTCGCTCTGAGTCAGGTCTGACTTGATGGCACATAACGACAACAACAACAAGGCATATCACAATTATACCACAAAACAATGTTGCTCCTGAGTAGGAGCTGACACATGGCGTCCCCATCTGTGTCTCAGTGGAACCATGCTCCATAGGGTATTCAGTCTCTAATGTTTCAGAAGTTGATCACCAGGCCTTTCTTCTGAGGCTTGAACCTTCAGCTTTTCAGTTAGCGCCCAGCACATTACCTGGTCCTTCCTGTCTGAGTATCACAGACGTGGGGCATTCCAGGGCGGCATGAAGAGGCTCCCCTGTGTGCTCAGAGGTCCTGGGGGTCTCATGCAGAACAACCTATTAACAAGGGGCTCTTTGGTTCGGGGTGCACACTGGTCACCACGGGTATCTTAAGATGACACAGGCCACGACGTTCTGTCATTGCAAGCTTGGACCTATTCTCCATGTCAGTTTAGGATAAATATTGTTATATATGCTCATTTATTATTTAATTACAATGAAACGAATAGCACACACGTATAAAATACGTTGTTGCTCTTAGGTGCCCTCCAGTGAGTTCCCACTCATGCAATCCTACATACAGCAAAATGAAACACTGCGGGGTCCTGCGCCATCCCACAGTTGTTGCTGTGTTTGAGCCCATTGTCGCAGCCACCGTGTCAGTCCATCTCATTGAGGGTCTCCCTCTTTTTCGCTGACCCTCCACTTTACCAAGCACGATGTCCTTCTCCAGGGACTGGTCCCTCTTGATAACAGGGCCAAATGCAAAAAGAACTTGCATCTTGGATTCCCTGAAAATAGTGTTTATGATTTTGGTTCGAGGGCCCATAGCTGTCCCACCTAAGACTATGTTTTACCTTCTCATTGGCCACGACCCTCAGTGACTTCTGGGCCAGTCCCCTGCGGAAGAAGCGTTACGGTCAAATCCCACTGGTGGAGGGGGAAGTTGATGGGGCTGCTTCCCCAACCGCACTTCCGCTGGTCAGTTGAGGAGCCAGCACTTTACAGCTTCAGGGTCTATTGCTTCAAGGATTCCAATAAGCAGAAAGAGACTTTAGCTGGAAATATCACCTCTTATTTCTCTGGTAGCACAGTGCCTAAGGCAGTTGACTGCTAACCAGAAGGCTGACGGTTCAAACCCATCAGCTACTCCTCGGAAGGAAGATTGGGCGATCTACTGCTTCCTTAGAGACACCACCTCGGAAACCCAGGGAGGGGTCTCTGTGAGTCAAATGGACTCCAAGGCACTGATTTTGGCGTCTTTTTGGTAAGCCAATAAAAACCAGACCCACTGCTGTCGCGTCCATGCCAACTCACAGCGCCCCTAGAGGACAGGGTAGAACTGCCCCACAGGGTTTCCAAGGCTGTAAACCTTTACAGAAGCAGTCTGCCTCATCTTTCTCCCATGGAGTGCCTAGTGGGTTTGAACCGCTGACCTTTTGATTAGCAGCAAAATGCCTTAACCACTGCACCACCAGAGCTCTTTTATCACCCTGATAAAATGGGAGGCCAGGCTCCTACTGTTTGGGACTTCCCTACCATCACACTTCTCCTCCCAGGCATCCCACCCACTCAGAAGACGCACTGGCTTTGACTTGGAAAAGTCTGTCTGTCCCAGAGGGAAAGCACGACTTCCCCGTTAGGGGCTTCCAGCAGGGGCGCCTTAGCAGTTGTTTGGAAATGCCAGTGGAGAGTCCCACCACCTGGCTAGAAGCCCTGAGGGGCAGTGAAACACTCCCTGTGGTTGGCTAGAAGCCCTGAGGGACAGTGAAACACTCCCTGTGGTTGGCTAGAAGCCCTGAGGGACAGTGAAACACTCCCTGTGGTTGGCTAGAAGCCCTGAGAGGCACTGAAACACTCCCTGTGGTTGGTTAGAAGCACTAAGCGGCACTGAGACACTGACACGATCTGAGGAGATGCAGGGTCACAATAACCTATTTGAGCAGACGTCTGCAGAGCTTTGCTGGAAAGGTCCAGACCTTAGACATGTGCAGCTTCCTGGGCCGTGTGGTTCTGTCACGCGGCTGCGTTCTGCCACTGTTGTGGGGAAGCAGCCAGAGGTAATACAGAAAGGAAGGGGTGTGGTCGCGTCTGGTTCACCGGCCCTAGCTTGCCAACCCCTGCCTGAGACAGAATCCTGACCGCCCTGCGGTTGTCTCGAACACGCTCCGTCTAAACGTTCTGAGAGCGCAAACCCCAGCGGAGTGAGGAGGGTGTCCTGCTTCATTCCTGACTCAAGTTGCAGCTACTCATTTATGAAGAGCAATCAGTAGCCGAGTTTCAAGGCTACTACTATTAGTTTTTCATCAAAAGGATCGGCTAAATAGCTAGACTTAAAGGAAGTGAAAGTCAATGCCAGTTCTAACTAGATGTGTAGCCTTGGGCGAGTCACACTACTCCACGCCCCAGGTTTATTTTTCTTTTAATCTGTAAGAGTAGGGCATTCAATCTTATGGCTTTTTTTCTTAAAAACAAAAACTCTCATTCTTCTTTGCTTTTTTTCAAAAGTAATTCCTGTTGATTATGGCGCACTTAGAAAAAAGTTAAAACAAAACAAAACAAAACAAAAGACCAAAACACAAGGAATCAAGGGTCTTCACGACTCCACCACGAAGACACGACACTGGTGACATCTCAGCACAAGTCCCTTCATTCTACTGATCGGCTCTTCCATTTATTTTGCTATCTGTCCTTTCAGTTATAAAAATAGAAAAAGTATCGAACAGTTCTGTGGCCTCCAATTTTCACTTAAGCATACGTGTCCGTCTTTCCGTGTTATTAGCGTTTTCTCTCCAGTGTCGTACTCAGTGGCTGAATAGTATGTTACCGTGCGGATGCACCATGATTCATTTCACCAAACCCCTCCACAGTGCGGTGGTTTCAAAGACTCTGCATTGATAAACCACATTGCAACGAACATCTTCGTAGAGAAAGCTTTGCACACATTTTTTGCTGAGGTTCAGGCATCATTCTAGGTTTGGCCACCAGAGGGCACTTCAGACTTTTCTCCTCACAGCAAGGCCATCAGGCCATTTCTGGTGGAGCAGTGCCTAAGGCATTTGACTGCTAACCAGAAAGATGCCGTTCAAACCCAGCAGCCGCTGTGAGGAAAGGTAGCTAGTGTGATCTACTTCTGTAAAGATTTACCGCCTCAGAAACCCAATGGGGGTCGCTGTGAGTTGGAACTGACTTGGCGACAGTGAGTGTGTGTGTGGGTGTAGCACGCAACAACAAAAATGTGCTGTTTCATTTGGAAAATTGTTCCATTTCTGCTCTTCAGTAATGAGGCACTTCAGAAAACTCCAAAGGGAGAATCAGCGTCACTTATCTTGATGTGGAACAGGACTAAATACACACACGCACACACACCCACTAAGACTCAATGGACGGCTTTGCTAGGACTGGAATGTCTGGGCAGTACGAATGCTTAACACACTGGGTTGTTAACCAAAAGCTTGGAGTCCACTCATAGGTACCTTGGAAGAAAGGCCTGGAGATTGACTTCCAAAAGATCACAGCTCTTGAAAACGCCGTTGAGCAGAGCTCTCCTCTGACACACCTGGTGAGAATAGACTCAACGACACCTGGTTCCCATTAGGATTTAGACTCAAACAAAATGAAACACCTTTTACCCAACTCTGAGTAACGAAGGGGCGCTCTTCTGTGTGTAGGCACGTGAAGTCTGTAAAAGACCGTGCGGGGCGGTGACAAATGAGTGGGAAAGGTGACTCCTTGCTGGAAACACTGTCCCTGCCTGAGGACAGCCCGACAGCCCAGGGCGTGGAAGGACAGATTCTGGGCCACAGTGAGTGCAGTCTTTCCTCAACCACCACTCATCCAACCCTGCCAGGCAGCCTTTGGTGGGTAATACTCCAAGCTGTGGCAGATAGAGCTTGGAATAACCATTTTATTGCACTTCCTTGATTTTCACCAAGACCTTCTTTCCTAAGGGCTCCATGTCCTAGTGCACTCGGTGTGATCTAGCCCATTGCTGAGCACAAGGCAGGTGCTTAAACAGTTGTCACTAACGTTAATCCCAACAAGCTTTAATTCTTGCTTACCATGTTTATGAGGGGGAGCGCTTGTTGATAGATATGGTCTGGAGCCCAACTGCTTGGGTTGCATGCTGACTCCCTCACTCAGCAGCTGTGCAGCCTTGGGCAAGGCACTTGACCTCCCTGAGGTCACTGTAAAATGTGAGTAGTCCAGAAAGCCCTGGTGGCACAGCATGTAAAGCACTCAGCTGCCAACCAAAAGGTTGGAGGTTCAAACCCACCAGTGGCTCCACAGGAGAAAGTTGAGGCAGTCTGCTTCCATGGAGACTGACAGCCTTGGAAAGCCTCTGGAGCAGCTCTACTCTGTTCTTCAGAGGCGCTGTGAGTCAGAATCGACTTGGTGGCAGTGGGTTTGATTTTTGGTTTTGGAACAGTACCTACCTCCCAGGGTGATTAAGAGAATGGAATGAGTTTAAACATGTATAGGGAGTTCTTTAGTGGTGCGAAGGGTTAACACAGTTGGCTACTAACAGAAAGGCTGGAGGTTCAAGGTCATTCTTTGAAGTCCCGTGGAAGAAAGGACTGGTGGCTTACTCCCATATGAGCCCCTGGAAACCCTACGGGGCACAATTCTACTCGGACACACGAGGTTGCCACACAGAGTCAAACTGACAGTAACCGGTGTTTGTTTAAACACAAAGCAGTTAGAATAGGGCCTGGACCATGAGTGGCTCTTGATAAATGCTAGTAGCTGGTGCTTATGGGACCGAACGCCCCTCCTTCTGGAATCCCATGGTTCCTCACAGTGATGCTCTCTCCAGGCTGCTCTGGTGGCCACTGAGGACCCCAGTCTCCCCTGGCTCCCCGGGTCCCTGCAGGCCGTGGCCGTGGCTCCGCTGGGCTCTGGCAGTCACGTTCACACGTCTATCCTGGTCCCTGACTGAGGAGCCCTCCCTTCTGTTTCACCGTCACATCTCTCGTGTTCAGTGGGAGCTCCGTTTCACACAGTCAAATCACACCATTTCACAGATCTAAACAGACATCTTCACAAAGTGCCTACGTTTAGGGCAGGTCAGTACACTTTGTGCTTCCCGAGGCTCTGAGAAATGTGTTCTGACAAGAGAAGTTTGTCACTAAACCAAAAAAAAAAAAAAAAAAGCCCAAACCTGCTGAGATCGAGTCGTCTGACTCACGGTGCCCCCGTGTGTTGTAGGGAACTGCACCTTTCAGAGGCAGATGGCCAGGCCTTTCTTCCAAGGCACCTCTGGGTAGGTCTGAACTGCCAACCTTTCAGCTGATAGTCAAGCACTTATCTGTTGACACCACTAGGGACTGCAGGGACGTCCACAAGGACAGAGCCCTCACCACTTCAGCTTCTTCAGAGCAGCCTGGAACGGACTCACCTGTCCTGGGGCGGCCGGTCTGTGCAGCGGCTCTCAGCAATTCTTCCCTCCCAGTGGGCAGATCTGGGGGAGAAAAAGCGTGCGCTCCTCTTGGGGCAAGTACTAGAATCTAGGGGTATCTGCTTGAAAGGTGTCCTCCCTTCCCATTATGAGAGGCCAGAGGGGGCGCTTCCCACAAAGCTGGTAACACAAGACTAACACAGGAAACACACAAAGAAGAAAGAGTCTCTCCTGCTGAAGCCGACTTGATTGCCGTGAGGCTTTGTGCAGAAATGGGACTTAGGAGCTCCGAGCTGTCAACCTGCCCCCGGAGCTCAGCTCTCAGCCGAACGACAGGCCCACAAGGTGGACAGTAACACCAGGGAGACGAGCAGTCCTTAGAACACTCAACCAGGAGACCAGAAGGGCGGCATCTGCCCATGGAGGAAGGTGAGAAGGCTGGAAAGGGAGTGGGAGACACAGCGAGGAGGCGGGAAGAGAGCTTTTACAGCGTGCAGGCTGCAATCAGTGTCATGAAACAAAACATGTATGAATTGTTAAATGGAGTACCAATGCGCTCTGTAAACTTCCAATCAAATTACAATAAAAAGTTAAAAAAGAAAGAGCGAGCGAGTGAGTGAGCTGAGATCTCTGTGAGGCTGGGGGAGGACAGGGCTCTGGAGAAGCTGACAGTGAAGGAGTGAGATGGACAGGAAGCGCCTCGTCTGAGAAGGGCCAGGGCTGGGGGCGGGGTGGAGAGAAGAGCGCCTGGGCCTGGATATGGTGGGGCCACCACTGCAGCAGGAGCGGGGCCCCCGACTTCACCTGGCTGGGCTTCGGTTTCCTCAGGCGTAGAGTGGTATGCCAGAAGGTTCCAGGGAAGGTAACCCACTCACCCAGCATTGTCCGGGGTTCCTAAAATGCCCCAGATGCTTTGCTAGGTGCCGGTGTTACAAACCGGGCAAGGATCGACCTCTGTCCCCTGCGAGCATCTGTCTGTGGAGGAGAGAGACAATAGTAAAGTGAGCAACACAAGGCAGTAAGGGCGTCCCGAAGGAGGGCAGGAAGGCGACCTACACTTTAGTCCAAGGGTCAGGGAGAGTCGCTGAAGCGGCGGAACGTGGGGGGGCTAGGGAGCTGAGAGGAGGCCACCGGGCCAAGAGCAAAGGGACAAACATTCCAGGGGGAGAAGTAACACATGCAGAGGCCACGAGGAAGGGAAACGCCTGGTTCATCCCAGGAAACAGAGCACCAAGAAGTGCCCACGGGGGAAGGAAGAGTGGCCTGCAGTGAGATGGGGAGGAAGGAGCCTGGATTTTAGTCTAAAGGAAATGGTGGTGAACGGGGAAGGGTCGCATCCCAACGTGCATTTCAGAACAGTTACTTTGCTGTGCTGAGCAGCCCTGAGTGGGCAGGAGCAGGAACGGTGGTAGTGTCTGTTGTTATTATATGCCGTCGAGTCGGACCCGACTCATAGCGACCCCTCCTTGGGTTTCCAAGGCAGTATCACTACGGAAGTAGATTGCCCCATCTTCCTTCCGAGGAGTGGCTGGTGGGTTTGAACTGCCAGCCTTCCGGTTAGCAGTCAAGTGCCTTAGGTACTCTGTTACCAGAGTGCCCATTGTGACAGTGTCTAGGAGTAGACATATCGCCGTATTCCCAGTGAGAGATGGAGACATCTTAGGTTAGAGGCAGAGAGGAGGAGGAAGTCCAGACGTGCTCTGAAGGTGACTCTAAGAGGCCTGTCTGTGGGCGAAAGAGAGAGGGAAAGGGCGAGATCAACTCCACTCAGGTTTCCGGCTGCAGTGGTCACTGGGTGTGATTAGAGGAGGTACGGTGGAGGCAGGGATGGGAACACGTCCGGGGAACCCGCTCAGTCCCTGGGAAGGACTGTTACAACGGCTTCCAGAAATCAGCTGCCCTTTGATAAAGCATGCAAACGGCACCAGAAGGACAGGTCCCAAGACCCAGGGGAGGCGGCAGGTCTCTGAGCTAAATGACGGTGAAATGCCATGAAGGAAAGCAGGACGCATGGGTGCACAGAACGGGGTACCAGCTGTACAGCTACCTGAGGAACCGACTTACTAGCTCAGCATCCAGTGAGGTACCAGTACTTCTCTGAAGTCCCATGAATGAAGACACGTCAACTACTAAGATGCTTCACAGTTAAAGCTTTTATTTTGAAAAATAAAATACAAAAGTCATTGAGTTGTAAATGTATGCAGTAACTCTCCAACATACAATGAATGATTTAAATAATTAAGATATTTAACACTATCCACACCAATGCACTCATCAGGCCCAAGGGCTCCACAGACGTCAGAACATGTACACACCACCTACTGCAAAGGGAAACGGGCCAATTTTGCTCACAGACTCCTGTTTTTAACCCTGCCCCCTGAAAGCAAAGTCTGGAATCTGGGTAAGAAAGATGAGGACAAGAGCAGCGGGAAGAGCCAGCACATGTCCCTGGGGCTCCTTGTGCTCGGGCTGTGCCTATCACCAGATGCACCAGGAAGCAGACCACACAAGGCCCCGTGCGCTGGCTTCCGGCTCTCGGAAGCTGGGGACTGGAGATGCAGCCACGGTACAGGCAGCCACCGATGGCAGCAGGGGACAGCCGTTCCTGGACACTTCCTGTCCGATAAAAAGACAGCCATCTCTCCTAGGGCGAAGAAGCAGAGTGGGGTTACCGGTGTCTGCTCTGGCACCGTTATGAGCCCCAGACACAGCCAGGGGCTGCGGCTCCCACCCCCATTCACAGGGCAGGGGGTGGGTCCACTGGAAGGACATCCGGCTGCGGCCGCTTTCTCTCAGTCTGAGGCGCTCCAGTTCCCTCCCAGATGATGGCAACTGTCCGCTGCCACTGAGTTTGGACGTGGGCTGGAGGCCAATGCCCGGAGCTGATGGTCACAGGGGCTCATTGATGGGACACTGGACCCTGAGCTTCTTCAAAGGAAGCACAGGCAGTGACTGCTGTTCCAGTGCCAAAGGGACCCAGAAGACAAAAAGAAAGGCTGGTGTCTGACCCCAGTGTGGCTCCACCCATGTCCTCCCCTCACCACATGGGTACCAGCCTCTACAGCAACAAAGATGGCACGCTGCTGTGGAGATGTTCGAGGGCTGGGCCAGTGGACGGGGCACCAGCTTGTCAAACGGCTGGCCTATCAGGGAGTCCCTGCGTGTGTGTCCGGGGAAACCGACCTGGATGTTTTGGAAGCATTCTGTTGTTGCTGTCAGGTACCGTGCAGTCAATTTGACTCACGGTGACCCCATGTGACAGAATGGAACTGGCCCAGAGGTTTGTAATCTTTCTGGAAGCAAATCACCAGGCCTCTCTCCCGTGGAGCCACTGGGAGGGTTAGAACCGCCAACCTTTCCGTCACAGCCGGGCACTTAGCCTGTATGCCAGCAAGGCTTCGGGAAGCCCTTTAGAGAAGTCAAACGACCCGTGGCCTGATAACTGCCAGTTCTCTGTGCACGCCCAGGCAGGGTAACGGTGCCCTTCAGCACTTCCACCCCAGCAAAAAGGCAGCCAGGATCTGAAACCTACAACCAGTAACAAGCCATCGCCACCATGGGTCTGCCATGACAGAGGAGGGTCTAGTCCACTACGGTGACACGCAGCAAGCCACAGACACCTCTTTTCTAAATAATTCAGCCTCAATTTCCTCATCAGTACAATACAAATAATACCACCTGCTTTCCAAGCAGTTTGAGAGCAGAATGAAATTATATATATATATGTACACACATACACATGTCACATACATGTATACACACCTACAGATACACACATATACATAAATAGATATGTGTACATGCATGTATGTACAGACATGTATATACACAGAGACACATATACATATGTACAAATGTACACACATGTATATTATAGGAGCTCTGGTGGCACAGTGCCTAAGGACAAGGAGTGACCTCTGTCCTCTGCGAGCTTGTCTGTGTAGGAGAGAGACAAAGGTAATGCCAGAAGGCTGGCGGTTCAAACCACCAGCCTCTCCTTGGAAGAAAGACCAGGCTATCTACTTCCCTAGAGACACTGCCTCAGCAACCCAAAGAGGCATCACTATGAGTCAGAATCGACTCAACGGCAGTGAGTTTTTGGTTTGGTATGTATATACATGTATCTATGCACACACACATGTACACATATACTCACCTGCACATACATGTATACACATGCACACACATACATGTGTGTACACATCTACACATGCATGTATAACAACCCACATATATACACACCCATATATACACATATATATGTATTATACACATATCCACACATACACATAGATACTGCCTGGCATTTTATGCCTGGTATGAAGCATGCACTCAGTTCATGATTATTATGTAAAATAAAAATCAACATGTACAACTGTGAGAAAAAGAAATGAACATTAGATTTTTAAAATGCCTTTCAAGTTCCAAACAGTCTAAGGCATTGTCCTATCTTTCAGAGCAAAACAGAATCTTAAGAAGTGAAGGGCAGGGAGGAGCTCTGAGCTCCGACTGAACAGGTACCTGGTGACGTCTCAGATATAAAGGGGCTTGTTTAAGGGCATGGTGGGCCCAGCCCACATGGCAGCCTTTGTTATCATGAGACCCTGAAGCTTACACACACATACACACAACACATCCATCCACACCCATCATACATTAACACCTGCAAAGGCTGACGTGAGACTGCCACCACCAACCATAACAAACATCAGTTCACAAACCTCTTCAAGCCCAGACCTCGGCTAACGATCTTGAAACAAAGCAGCATGAGGTGGTGGGGGAAGCCCGAGGGGAGGCAGGAGATGGTGCTCTTTCTGTGGTTGTTGTAAAAATACCTATCACACACACTGGCCAGTTCACCATTTTTCACACATACAATTTAGTGACACCAGTTACATCAATCATGTCATGCAATCATCACCCATAATCGTTGCCAATTTCCTGTCTCCATGAACACACACCCACTGCCTCCTAAACAGTGACTGCCCCCTTGCCCCTGGAAACCTCCCCTCAACATCAGTCCCCATCCACTTGCTATTCTAGACGTCTCATGTGAGATCACACACACTCTGTCCTCGTGTGGCTGACTCCATTCACTCAGCAGCCTGTTCGCAAGGTTCACCCTTGTCACACTCATACCATGGCTCAGGATGTCACTTCTCAGCTGGCTGAGTAACAGTCCATTGGGTGTGTGTACTACATCTCGTGTATCCATTCATCTGCTGATGGGCACTGGGGGTGCTTCCACCCTTCGGCCACTATGAGTAATGCTTGCTGTGATGGTGAGCAGGTCTGTGTTTGTGTTCGTGCTTTCAGTTCTTCTGGGTACAGACTGAGGAGTAGAACTGCTAGGTCCCACGGTCGTTCCATGTTGAACCTTCTGAGGGACCGTCACGCTGTTTCCCATAGTGGCTGCACTGTTCTGACTTCTCACCAGTAATGGAGAAGGGTTTCCATTAGGAGCTGGCGTCCTTTAGCCCTGGGTCCCCTACCTGTCATGTGACCTGGGCACTTGCCACATAAGCTGCTCTCTCTATCCTTATCAGAAAACAGGTGGCTGGGCTTAATGGTACCCACGTGCCTTCCCTCAAAAATGTTAGCATTTTAAACCCCTCTTCATAAGGAAGACAGCAACTAAGTCTTTCTGAGTGCTCACTCTGCCAGGCTCTCTGCAGCCGTTAACTCTCATCACCAGTCTCTCACTGACACCGTCTTCATTTTCAGGGGAGGAAACAGAGACACAAGAAGGTTAAGGCATCTGCTCACTGCCACACCGCTGGGAAGAGGCAGCACCAAGACTCCAGCCAGGCCGTGGACCTGGAGCTGCACTCTCCACTCAGCTACACTGCCTCCTAGGTGAGCCCAAGCAGGGTACCCGAAGGCCCGCAATGCCCCAGTCTCACCTGGTGATGTACAAGTCCTGGCACCGCTACTCCACTTGCTCGGTCTGTGGAAGGAAGCGAGAGAAGGTTTAAGGTCCTGAAGCTGTTTGGCACGAGATGACTGCCTCACTGAACAGCCGGTAGAGCCTGCAGCTCTGTTCACAGGTGTAGGAGCTTAGTCCACCACCCGCCTGCAGAATGCAGCCATCGCTAAAAATCTACAAAGGGTGCCACATCACCCAGCTTTCACCCAGGGGCTCCCGTACCGAGTCACTCATTAAAAGGCTTGGGGAGCACCAGGCCCCCCACTGAGACAACAGTATAGGCACGTCTCAATTTACGGCTGCACCTTGCTTTACTGTACTATTCAGATACTGCATTTTTTATACACGGAAGGTTTGTGGCGACCCTGCTTGCAGCAAGTCTATAGGGGGCAATTTTCCCAAGAGCAGGTGTCCACTTGGTGCTTCTGTGCCCTATTTTGGTCTGTCCCAGAATATTTCAAACTTCTTCATCATGCTATGGCATACTCCATAAACTACAGCAGGGTGCACACATAACGTCTATACACACTCGGAAACCAACACATACGTGTGACTCACTTTACTGTGATAATTGCTCTACTGTGGTGGTCTGGAACCACACCCGCAGGATCTCCTGGGTAGGCCTGTACTTTGTACACTGCAACTATTCAATCAGGGTTGACATTTGTCTTCAAAGCATCCGAGAAGGAAAGTTTCATTAATTTAGTAATTGCTGTTATCAAGTCAGCTGAGTTACAGCCACCCTACGTACAACAGTATGACACACTGCCCAGTCCTGCACCATCCTCACAATCTTCAAGTTGCTGTTGCCAATGTGACCCCATGTAGATAGCTATTAAAAGGGTATAAGACTCAAGGTAGACTTTTTTTTTTTTTTTTAACTAATTAAGCTAAACTGTTTGCTTTTAATAAGGCTTCAGGGCATATTTACGGTTTAACATTTAAAGAAGATCTCAGGGCAATAGTTTCAGGGGTTCATCCTCCCTCCAGGGCTCCAGAAAGTATAGAGTCTCAGGATCTGAAATTCTGTTCTGCATTTCCCCCCTTTTGATCAGAATTTTTCATTAGAATCTGTGAACACAATGTTCAGAAAGGGTAGCCAGGCATCATACAGTTCTTCTGGTCTCACGACAAAGGAGGCAGTGGTGCACGGAGGTGATGAGTGAAACATTCCATATCCTATTTCTGACTCTCCTTCTTCCTCTGTTGTTCCAGGTGAATGGAGACCAATGGTTGTGCCTTGCATGGCCACCTGCAAACTTATAAGACCCCAGGCACTAGGCAACAAACTAGGAGGTAGAACAGAAGCACTAAGCATGTTATTAGGCCAATTAACTGGGATGTCCCATGAAACCATGACCTAAACCTCCAAATCAAGGAACCAAATCCCATGAGGTGTTTGGTTGTACATAAGCAGCTCAGCAACTAATCTCTTATTGTTGTTGTTGAAAATATATCACACAACTTTTGCAGATTCAACTTTTTATAATTGTACAACTTATTGACAGCAATTACAATAATGGATTGTGCACCTCTACCCTTAACCAATGTGACAGTCCCATCACTGTTAACCTCTCTCTTCCCCCCTCTCTCCTGCCCCCAGTAACTGTTACACTTAGCCTTCTATACATCTGCCTTTTTCTTTTTATACAAGTGAGGTCATACAGCATTTGTCCTTTTATGACTTGACTTATTTCACTCAGCATAATGTCATCCAAGTTCATCTATATTATGTGGTGTTTTGCAGACTCTACATTATTTTTTAGTGCTGCATAGCATTCCATTATGTGTATGTACCATAGTTTGGACATCCACTCTTCCGCTGATGGACACGTAGGTTGTTTCCATCGTTTTGCTATTATAAATAGTGCTGCGATGAACATGAGTGCGCATATATCTGTTTCTGTCCTGGCTCTCACCTCTCTAGAATATATACCTCGTAATGGTATTGCTGGGTCAAATGGTATCTCCATTTCCAGCTTTCTAAGGAATTGCCATACTGCTTTCCACAGTGGTTGTATCACTTCACAGTCCCACCAGCAATGTATGAAAGTCCCAATTTCTCCACATCCCTGCTGCCATTTGTTATTTTCTGTCTTGTTGAGCCTTGCCATCAGTGCTGGGGTGAGACAGTATCTCATTGTTGCTTTGATTAGCATCTCTCTGATGGCCAATGACTGTAAGCATCTCTTCATGTATTAGCTGGCCACCTCAATATCCTCCTTGGTGAAGTGTCTATTCATGTCTTCTGCCTATTTTTCAACTGGATTGTTAATTCCTTTGCTGTTAAGGTGCTGGAGTTTTCTATAAATGTTAGAGATAAGTCCCTTGCCAGATATGTAATTATCAGAAAATATGAATTTGTTGCTGTCATTTTTGTTATGTGCTTTTTTGTGGTGTTGATTTCTTTGTTCCATATAATTTTCTATGCTGAGCTCGTTTTGTTTATGAATTGCGTTATCACTTCCTTCATTGCTGTTGTTTTAGTATTTGCTAAATATTTGTGCTGGTTCTCTTTTTTATTTTGATGTGAAGGCTTATAATTTTTCTTTGAGGTTACCCTGAGATTTATAGTTTTCTCCCCAAGTTTAGAACAATCCATTCTATCTCGTAGTTGTCTTGACATCTCTACCATCTAGAAGTTCTGTAACGACACAGTTTTTTTCCCTCTTTTTGGTTTGTAGTTGTCCTCATTTGTCTATTAATGTCTCTGGTTCCCTGTTTATAATCTTGTAGGCTTATTTATTTTGGATACTTCCACAGCTGGATTGGTTTCTGGGTTATGTCATCATGTGTGTTAATGGTCAGTTGTTGTTGGCTACTGTTGCTTCTCTGTCCAAAGGATTTCCTTTAGCATCTCTTGTAAGGTTGGTCTGGTTTTAACAAATTCCCTTAATTTCTGCTTATCTGGAAATGTCCTTATTTCACCATCATATTTGAGGGACAATTTTTCTGGGTACGTAACTCTTGGTTGGAAACTTTTCTCTTTCAGGGTTTTATATATACCGTCTCATTGTCTTCTCGCCTGCATGGTTTCTGTTGAGAAATCTGAGCTTAGTCTTATTGGTTGCCCCTTGTAGGTAACTTTTTGTTTTTCCCATGCTGCTCTCATGATTCTTTTGTTGTCTTTGATTTTGGTGAGTTTGATGGTGATATATCTGGGTGATTCTCTTTTGGGGTCTGTCCTGTTTGGGGTTCGTTGGACGTCCTGAATGGATATATTCTCATCTTTCATCATATCAGGGAAGTTCTCTTCTAACAAATCTTGGACAATTTTCTCTGTGGTTTTATTTTTCTCTTCCTGTTCTGGAATTCCAATGACATGTAGGTTATTCCTTTTGATGGAATGAACCTCAGGCTTTCTTCATTTTGTTTTGATCTTTTTTCTGATTGATCCCTTTCCAAAAAAGTATTCAGGTATTTGCTTTCAATCTCTCTAATTCTGTCTTCCATTGATTCAATTCTGCTCCTTTACCCATTAAATGTCTTACCTATTTCTGAAAATTTAGTATTAATCTTCTGGATTTCTGTGTGTAGATTTTGTATGGCTTATAATTTTTCATTTATTTTCTCATTTTGTTCTTGTATTGTCTTTAGAAATTGTTTTAAGGTTTTCTCTGTGTTCTCCTTGATCTGTCTTTCAATTTGTTGAAGATACAAATATAATTCTTTTGAATTCATTATCAGAGAGTTCCAATGCTGTGTCTTCCTCAGGGATGTGTTTTGGTCTATATCGTGGTCCCTTGTTTCTCCTGCTTTATCTTGCTTCTTTGTGTGGACTGTGATGCTCTGTTGTCTCTGAGGCATTGTGACATTTTTGTGTTTATATTTAATTGGTGATTGTATGTTGAAGTGACTTTCCCACGATTTTTGTTTTCTTTTATGTTATCTACACAAGCAGGGTACTGTGCTGAGCTCCTCTGTTCGCTAGTTGACAGCACTTATACACTCACCACCTGTCTCCTTTCCTGTTGTCAGTCTCTTGTATGTCCCTGCTGACCTTGGCAAACAGAGCCTATTCTTAGGTCCCTGGAATCTGAATGAGAATGCTATCACTTTAAAATCCAAAATGGTTGCAACTTGTAAAGATTAAAAATGGCTGCGTCCTTGGTCACTTTAAATATCCAAAATGGCTGCCACTTACAAACATTCAAAATGGCTGTGCCCTCCGGAGAGTGGAAAGTCAACAGCTCAGGTTGTCTCCCTCCTTGCTGTTTCCCTTCCTAGTCATAGGCCACCAGCACAGTCGTCCCTGCAGTCCTGGTGACCAGGGCTGATCTTTAGGTCAATTCTCAAGTCCCAACACCACTTGGAAATATTCAGGCTATTGGTCCCGTTGGAGTAGCTGACAGTCTGCAGCTCCAACCGTCTCCGTACTCACTGTTTTTGTTCAGGTTTTTCCACTAGTTGGTGCCTAATCCACTTCTGTATGTTGTTGTTGTTGTTATGTGCCGTGGAGTTGGACCCGACTCATAGCTACCCCTCCTTGGGTTTCCGAGGCAATATCACTATGGAAGTAAAGTGCCCAACCTTCCTTCCGAGGAGTGGCTGGTGGCTTTGAACTGCCAGTCTTCTGGTTAGCAGTCAAATGTCTTAGGCACTATGCTACCAGAGCTCCTGTGCTTCTGTATAGTTGCTTTCAAAGCTCAGGACTCCAGGATTATCTTATGTATTTTTGTCAATTGTTTTTTCTTTTCTTTGTTGAAGAGTGTCTGTGTCACTTGTCTGCCTATTTCTCCATCTTCTACTTTGTCCAGTTTTCAATTGGCTTTTTCTTTCTGGTTATAGGAATTCCCTAGATGCCATAGATGAGTCCTTTGTTTCAAATATCTTTTCCCAGTTATGATTTACCTGTTCACTCTCTTTATGATGCTTTTTAATAAGTAAAAATTCTCCATTTTAATGTAGTTCGACTCATTCATTTTTAAATTATAGATTACAGTGTTATTTGGTACTCTGATGTTTTGTTCGAGGAATCTCCCCTTAAGGTCATGAAGCTCTCTCCTCTATTCTCTAAAAACATTGTCATGCTGCTGCATAAATTCACCTGTCACTCCACCGTGACATGGTTTTTGGGTATACTGTGCAGAACGGGCATTCCTTTAGTCTTATTAGCAAATCCTTTCTTCACTCCTTCAGACTTATTATGCAAACTAGCCTTTTTTTTTTTAATCATGGTATCTAACAAAACATTTGCCATTTCAACATTCCTTATAGTACAATTTCATGACATTAACTTACGCTCACCATGCTGTTCAGCCTTCACCTTTATCCAGTCCCAAGTTTTTCCTTCTGCATAGCTTTCCTTCAAGACTCTCCTCTTGGTTTATCCTCTGGCTCCAATTTCCACAGCCTGTGAATGACTGACACCTGTTCCTGAATCCACTCAGGTTTCTGGGACATGATGCCCCAATCTGGGCCCAGGAGCCTGCACGCCCTTCTCTGAAAGTGTTGATGGGTCCTCCAGATAGATTGGGGGCTCCAGGAATCCAGAGATCTTTTTTATCTTTGACTCCTGAGGACAGATTCTAATTCCTCACTCATAACAGACTCCGTAAACATCAGTTGAAGCAATGAAATAAATGAATTGATGGGTTAAAATAGCATCTATGCTGCTGAGAACGTGCCTTGAGAGCAGTTTGATATTCTTTAGTAATTTGCGCCAATTACTGACGGCCCACTGTGATCAGGGAGAGAATCCACTCACTTCAGGAGAGACAGGACCTTCAGCCTTGCTGTGAGGCACAGTGCCTCTTAGAGACGCTGGCCCATTTCGTCAGACCTGCTGCTGACTTCATCCAGAGTCTATGAGGTGGTACGGTTCCCTCACCAGTCCACATCTGGCACATTCTTAGAACCGGAGTCCAGCGCTGAGCCGTTGTTTCCCGCGAATAAGCTGATGACCTGCAGGGGCGGCAGCAGGGCTGCTGCACTAGAAGGGAGTCTGTGGCTGCACTAAGCAGCGATTCTCCATTTCCTTCCCGTGAGGTCCTGGGATGGCAGAGGCACTTGATGCCCAACTCCGCGAGCAACTCGAGGCAGTGCCCTAACCCCTGTTCCCCGTTTTCGTCAATATGAGAAACAACATCGCATGTTAGTACGTGAGAGGCTGCCATTACAGGGCTAACTCGGTTTTAAAAAGCAGAACTTACAAGCTTCAGTTCTCAGCATCACTTCCCCAACTTGGGGGACTTTAGAGTTGAGGGTCAATGGCCATGTACCACAAATGTACTCACAAGTCTTCTAGGTGCTAAACAGGCCAGGGATGTAATAAGGACAAAGAAAGGCCTGGACGTTCTCACTTTCAGTCAGAATCTGAAGCCTGGAGCAGATCACCAGGGCGGCTCCTCAGATGTGGAACACGGTGTGGCTTGGGACTAACCTCAAGCTTTGGGTTGTTGTTAACAGTAACTATGGCCCTAGTTTTAGAAAAGAAGGAGTTTTCTGGAATTAAGACCGTGGGTTGAATTACTGTGAAAATCAACAATTACCAGAGGCCACTCTTTCCATCAAGAACACACAGCACTATCCCTTCAACCAGAGTATTTGGTGCCAGTCTGTTACACAGGAGGAGGAAGCAGATACCATACCTGGGACTTCTCTTTAAGAAAGTCAGGTAGTTGAAATTCTCCTTTATAAACCTGGAAGAACAAGGCAGGTGTGAGTTTAAGGCAGTAGGCACTGTCATCTCCACGTCAGGACATTGCAATGCCCAATGGTAGACGGACTCACTATCCATCTCTGCGTCAGGCAGGAGAGAAGCTTGTGGGGATAAGAGCAGTCATCGGGCAGACTGGGGAGAGTTCCAGTCACTCGAATCCTCCTGCTCTTTGCTGGCCTCAGTGCTCCCCAGTGTAGGTGTTTGGGAGGGGGAAAAAAAAAAAAAAAAGCGAAGCTACCCGACATTCCTGGGAAAAGCAAGTCCTAGGCAATCTCTCTCAAGCAACTCACACAACTAAGGAACAGGCTCCTCCTGGTTTCCTTCTGAAACTACCAACGTTACAACTCTGGATTTATTACAAGTTTACTTTTCTCAGTTTACCTAATATTCCCAAGATGATCTGTGTATCAGATGGCTCTTAAAATGATATATACTTTAGCCTTATAAAGTCTTATAGTTAAAAAACTTACATTTGTTTTTATATAAAATTCTATTTCTAATACTAGCAATAAGTAATTAGGAAATAATTGTGTAAAACAAGAATGCCATTTATAATAACATTGAGAAACCCTACAAACACTTGAGAACAAACCTAACAGCAGATGTATAAGACCTTTACACAGCAAACTATTACACAGTAAGAGGAAATGAAAGACCCAAATAAACAGAGGGACAGACCACCTGCAGGGACTGGAAAACTCAATATACTAAGGTTGTCCCTTCTTAAAGACTGCCAATTAAAATTCTAGAAGCAATTTTTTTTTTTTTAAAGGAGGGATGCTAATTTCAAGCTAAAGGTAAAAGTTACACGGAAATGTAAAGGGCCAAGAATATGTCAAGGTAATCTTGAAAAGCAAAAGTGTTAGTCTTAACCTATCCGATATTGAGACTTACCACAGAGTCACAGTAGTTAGGACAGTAAGGTGGTGACAAAAGGACAGACAAGTGTCAATGCCTCAGGAGGAGCCCAGAACAGACCTTCAGATACATGAGCACTTGGCTGATGACAAACATGGCACTGCAGAGCAGTCTGGAAAAGGTGGTCTTTTCAAACACATGGCTTTGGGTCAACTGTGTTTCAAATGGAACAAAATGAAACTTGCTTCTATCTCATGTCAATTCCATGTGAACTGTAAATCTAAAGGTCAAATAATGAAGTTGCTGAAAAAACAACAAAGAAGAATATCTTTAGAATCTTGGGATGGGGAGGATTTATTTAATAGGATATAAGAAGTATGAACTATAAAGAAAAGATTTGTAAATTGGATTAAATTCTTAAAAAATATAACTAACTTATCAAAAGAACCAGTAAGAGTTAAAAGGCAAAGAACAGACTGGGAAAAGATATTTGCCACATTAAAAAAAAAAAAAAGGTCCACATACAGTACTGGGTTGTCAGTGATGGCAAACACTGATATTCGGGTAGACAGATGGGTGGACAGGCTGAATGACTAGGTACGTCTATGCAGAGGGGAGTGTGCCCATGACAATATATTGGGTTGGTAGACAATGGTTCTACAAGTGTATTTGTATGTTCTGTAAGAATTCCCAGGTACATAGTAGAGCTGACAAGGGACAAAGTTGTAGTCACTTCTTGGACACAGCCAGTTACCTAGAGGCAGCGAGTAACTGGACCTGTGGGCCCGGGACCATGATCACAGGGGACATCAAGCTCAACTGGCCTAACATACTATACAAAAACATTGTTCCATATACTACTTTGGCGAGTAGCAACTGGGATCTTAAAAGCTTGCAAGCAGCCATCTAGATGCAACAATGGGTCCCTCCTCATCCAGAGCAAAGAAGAATGAAGAAAACCAAAGACGTATGGAAACAATTAGTCCAAGAGACTGGTATACCATGTGATCCTCAGCCTATATGACTGAGACCGGAAGAACTAGACGGTGCATCAACCGGAGGGGGCTCTACGTAGGAGATCCTGGATAGAGGTGGTGAACAATGTGGAACAAAACTCAAAATTATATATATAAAAAAAAAGGCCAGGTGTGCTGGTCTGATAGAGCCTGGTGGAACCCCTAAGTCTATGGCTACTAGCTGCCCTTCAGGTCTGGAATTGAACCCACTCCTGTGTCTTCCAGCCAAACAAAAGACGGATATGAGCCGAACATTTACAGTAGGTAGATAACACTCCTTGGAGAGATCAATCATGGGAGAAGGGCTGTGTATACACAGGGATACAGCTCAGGGGGGCCCTAGTGAAAGGGAAGGAAAGACACAGGGAAGAGATGACTCTGGGGAGGAAGTGGGAGGGGAGCTGCTGCACTGTGGGAAATTACAGTCAATGTCATGAGATAAAGTGTATGTAAACTACTGTAGGAAAAATGAATTTGCTCTGTCAATTTTCACCCAAATCGCGATAATTTTTTTTTAAAAAAGGTTAATATTCAGAAGCTTTTAAATTTTCTACAAAGCATAAAAGAAAACAACCCACTAGAAAAATAAGTGGTTTGAAGAGGTATTTCACAAATGAGAATATCCAAATGGCCAAAAACAAACAAACAAACAGTGTTCAACCTCATTATTTGACAGGGAAATGCAAATTAAAACCATGATGACATACCATTCACAATCCACTGGAGTGGTAAAATTAGAAATAATAATAATACCAAGTGTTGATGAGGTGGGACAAGTGGACCTCTCAAACACTGACAGGGGCAATATAAACTTGGTACAAACATTTTGGAAAATTGTGTGGCATTAAGGAGCTCTGGTCATGTGAATAAGGCATTTGGCTGCTAACAATAAGGTCAGTGTGGTTCAAATCCACCAGCTGCTCTGCAGAAGGAAGATGGGGCAATCTACTTCTGTAAAGATTTACAGCCTTGGAAACCCAATGGGGGTCGCTATGAGTCATAACCCACTCGATAACAGTGAGTTTGACTGTATGGAAGCAGTAGTCAAGAAATCAAAAGATGTATTACAACAGGCAAATCTGTTGCAAGACCACTTTAAGGTTCTAACAAGCAAAGACATTACTTTGACAACTAAGGTACACCTGCCACATGCCAGGATCTTTTCAATCTCACATACGTGAAGGTGGACAACGAAAAAGGAAAATGGAAAAAACTGATGGATTTGAACTGTGGTGTGGGAAAGAATATTTAACACAGCAATGGACTGTAGAAGAAGGAACACACCAGTGTACCGGAATACAACCAGAATGCTCCTTAGAGGTGAGGACGGACAGGCTCTGTCTCGCGTGCTGTTGGGCGCATCATCAGGAAAGGGCAATCGCTAGAAAAGGGCATCGTGTTTGCGAAAGGAGAGGACAGCAAAACTGAGGAAAACCCTCAAGGAGGGTGACACGTCAACAACTGACTCAAACCTATCACAGTTCTCGGAGACGGCACAGGATCAGGTAAGGCGTCCTTCTGTTATTATCAGGTTGCCCTGGGTCAGAGCCAGCCAGCCAATAAGTAACAACAAGCGACAAGTGCTGTACCCACCATCCCAGCGACTGTACTCTGTTGGCACACGGGGCCGCCGTGACTCAGAACCAACTCGATGGTATCTGGGTTGGTTTTTGTTTGTTTTGGGGATACATAATTTAACAGAAATACCTACTCATGTACACCAAAAGATGTGTAAGAACGTTCACAGTATAGCAGCATATTTTGTGGGTGTGAATTTTAAAACTGAGGCACTGGCATAAACTGGGGTGACTCCAGTCCCAAATTAAAAACTCTATTTGAATCAAATTGCAATCTGATCTAGGAACTTCTGATTTTGTTTAAAAGACAATTCAGTCTTTCTGTTGAAGTTACTGTTTCTAAAACAGGGCAAGAGTCATGATTCCTGGCTTAGGGGAAGAACTGTTTGTTGGAAGTGCCTGTTTCAAATGTTAACTCAGCTTGGTCTAAAAGAACCCCTTGCTTACACAGTGTCTCCCGGATGTTAGGAAATAAGATTGGGAGTGATACGTTAAGGTGAACCTCAGAACTCTGCAACCAAGACAGGTGAGCAATTGGTTCCAACATCCTAACTCCCAAATCAAATTTCCACTCACTGGGATTTTCCCCTATGTTTCTGCTTGCTCTTTGTAAATTTGTAACTAAGTAAAGCCTAAGCTGGTTAAGACAAGGAGGCAGGTTTCAGCTCCACTGTAAACTAGCCCCTGGCAGAATACTTTGTTAAAACACTCTCAGGACATAACAAGCTCAGAATGTAACAAATAAGCTTACTGATGATAAGAGGATGTTTACCTATTGTAGTTTGGTAAACCCTTTGTAACTGTTCAGGTGGCATAATGCCTAAAGCACTTGACTGCTAACCAGAAGGCTGGCGGTTCAAACCCACCAGCCACTCCTTGGAAGGAAGGTTGGGTAATCTACTTCCTTAGTGATACTGCCTAGGAAACCCAAGAAAGGCCACGATGAGTGGGTCTGACTCCTGACTGGACAGCACGTAACAACAACTATAACTTGCCATGCTTCCGCCCCTGCGCCTCGGTGGCTGGAGCATGAATCCTTTGTTTGCCACATCCTTTTAAACCGTCACTGCTCTCCCTACAATTCAGAACACTGCAACATCCTGCATTGGTCTGCCAATGTTTCTCCATTTCGTGAAATGAAACTTTTTTGTTTTTTATCCTAGCTGAGTGTTTTATTTTAGTCTGGTATTTCACTAAGACAATTTGTAAAAATTAGAAACAATAAATACCACCATGGTGATACTGAAAAGCAGAACAAAAGTAACTATCCCTTAAGGGAAGACTCTCTGCTGTCAAGTCAAATCCAACTCAAAGCCACCCCTCCTTGAGTTTCTGAGGTGGTATCTCTACGAAGTGGACTGCCTAGTCTTCCTTTTGAGGAATGGCTGGTGGGTTTGAACCACCAGCCTTCTGGTTAGCAGTCAAATGCCTTAGGCACTATGTCACCAGAAAACTCACTGCCATTGAGTCAGATCCAACTTATAGTGACCCCTTCTTAGGTTTCCAAGGCAGTATCACTACAGAAGTAGATTGCCCAACCTTCCTTCCGAGGATTGGCTGGTGGATAGGAGTGAAAATGAGTAAAATAGATTTATAATGCATTGGTATGGATCTCTCTTTCTCTCTCTCTCTCTCTCTCTCTCTATATATATATAAAGAGCATAAGAGAGAGAAAAGAACATTATGTGAAACTAAACCAAATTGAAAAGTACAGTATGATATGGCTTATGCAGATCTATAAATACACAAAATAGTAGTAAATATGATTTATGGGTGCACACTTGAGCAATAAAATAGAAAAGCAGAAATGGGAAAGGTTCACACCGCCTTCAAGTTGCTCCAGGGTAAGAAGAGAAAGAGGAAGGAAAAAAGTAGAATATTTTGATTCTTTAAAAAAAAAAACAAGGAGAGAGGACATCTTTTAGATCTTAGTAGTGAGACAGAAAGAAAACAAATGTTCAAGATAAAGAGAGACACTATTTTTTCCACTTTTGACCTAGAATCTACTGCTAATGGGGACACATTCCTTCTTCGACTCAGTCTAGAAATCAATAAGGACATGTCACTCAGAGTTATGCCCTGGCAACGCCCACACTGATCAGACCTGATTATACTCCTCACATACACTCCCTGTCGGGCTAAGCACCAAAAGCTGTTCCGAAAGAGAGAGAAGACTCAGCCATTTACTGCCGGGAGTAACAGAGAGGAGCCCTCATTCCATCCGTGCTGCAGGTCTCAGTTCAAATGTGACGTCTTCAGAGAAGGCCTCCCTCCCTGAGCTCTTTGACCAGAGATTTCTGGAAAAACTTACACCTTGTGTTCAGCTAACTATCAGCTCAGTAAGGCAGAGACAGTGTCTAACCTTGTTCACTGTTGGCACAGAAGAGGCAAACATCAATGTATGTTTTGCAAAAGAGTAAATCTAAAAAAAAAAAAAAAAAAAAAGACGAACAACTCAAATGTTCATGTATTAGAATGAATCAATAAATTTGGTCTATACATATAATGAGGAGCTCTGGTAGAATAGTGCCTAAGGCACTTGACTGCTAACCAGAAGGCTGGCGGTTCAAACCCACCAGCCACTCCTCAGAAGGAAGATGGGGCAATCTACTTCCATAGTGATACTGCCTCGGAAACCCAAGGAGGGGTCGCTATGAGTCCGGTCTGACTTGATGGCACATAACAACAACAACATACATAAAATGAAACAGCAATGAGAAAAATATGAACTAATACTACATCAACAACATGCAATAACGTCACACATATAATCATGAGGGGAGGAAAAAGCTGGACCCAAAAGAATAATGGTGCTCTGGTGGTGTGGTTGCCCAAGGCATTTGACTGCTAACCAGAAGGTTGATGGTTCAAACCCACCAGTCGCTCCCTGGAAGGAAGATGGGCAATCTACTTCTGTGAAAACCTACTCCCTCGGAAACCCAATGGGGGTCACTATGAGTTGGAATCGAGTCAATGGCAGCGAGTTTGGTTTTTGTTTTTTTAAAAGAGTAATACACTACACGCATCCATGTAAAAACCTGAAAGCTCACAAACAGGCAAATTGAATCCATGAAGTCAGTAATCAGGGTCCCATCCACCCTGGGGAGAAAGGAGGTGGGGATGATTGGGAAGAAGCAGGAGGGAAGCTTTCCGAGTGCTGGTAATGTTTTTTACTTCTTGATATGAATAGAGATTATGGGATGTTTAAAATTATGTTTAGCTACAAAGATGTTTGTTTCAACGTTGTTTGCAACAGCCAAACAGACAAACAAAAAAATCACAAACAAAACAAAAAGCTATAAACTACTGATACCAATCAAGAGTGGAGAAAGTGCCATTGGACAAGTGTCTGACAATCACTGGACGGAGACTGCTAAGGCTGCTGGGAAGAACGTCACTGGGTAGGCCCCTCAGCACGGACCAGTCTCCCACACGGCAAATCCTCTGCGGCTTCTGAGACCTGGTCTGTCTCCGGGGAGGGCGGTCTCTGCTACTGTCCTGTTGTTAGCTCCCGACTCACGGTGCCCCGTGTGTTACAGAGCAGAACTGGTCCACAGGGTTTTCTTGGCTGTAATCTCTACGGAAGCAGATCTCTACATCTCTCTTCTGTGGAGCTGCTAGGTGGGTTTGAATTGCCAACTGTTAGGTAAGTAGATGGTGGGAAAGTGCTTGTGTCCCCCAGGCTCCTGCTTCTGTCATTGTTGTTGTTAGGTGCCGTCGAGTCCGACCCGACTCATAGCGACCCCTCCTTGGGTTTCTGAGGCAGTATCACTATGGAAGTAGATTGCCCCATCTTCCTTCCGAGGAGTGGCTGGTGGGTTTGAACCGCCAGCCTTCCGGTTAGCAGTCAAATGCCTTAGGCGCTACACTACCAGAGCTCCTAAGCTATTGTCCTAGGAAGCCCAAATTAAAGCAGAGACACCGGACCTAACAATAAGGCATCTTCCAGACTTGCACCACACTGGCAGCCACCGTGGACGCAGAAGTGCGCTGCCGCAAGCGTCTCACACGCCACTATCACCTCCCTCACATCCTCGAAAGCGCCTCTGTAAGGAATCTGTAAGCTCAGTCCTGACGCCACAGTCCAGAGCCGGGAGTGAGGAAGGCTGAAATAAAAGGCTGAAGGAATCCCTACTGACACCAGCCTTTACAAATTAACAGGCCAGGAGTAAAGGAGGCATTAATCTTAGTGACTAACTCGCTGTCTTTCCCTCCCTTATCACTCTCATCTGAGCAAACAGTATAGCCAGCCTTTTGAGCAAACAGTATAGCCAGCCTTTTGAGCAAACAGTATAGCCAGTTTTTGAGCTCTTTACATTCACTGTTCCTTAAAGTATAACTCTCTCCTGTATCAGTTGTAGTTAAGAGCCACAGCCCGTTACAAGGCAACCCCGGGAAAGGAGACACTATGCCCTGGGACGACCAAGATAAGGAGAAAACGGAGACACTCCTGCAGAAGGAGAGGCCTGGAACGCCCCGTCTCATACCACCCCCTCTCATACCACCCCCCTTGCAGAATTAATCTCTCTAGATAGGTGTGAGGCGCCTGAAGGACCGGTTTCTTTATCACTGATCAGAAGAAAGGCTGAGAGACTGTAAGACAAACACAACTCATCCTGTAATGGAAAGAAAAACACCATCAGCATTCCTAAGACCTATCCCCCTCTCAGCCTGATGCCCTTTAAAAACCCTAACCATTCCCCAGCTCCGGGAGACAGACACTTTGGAGAAACGACTCTGTCTCGTTGGGGATCGATACTCAATAAACCGTTTGCTTTCTCTCCTCAACCTGGTGGCTCTTCCAGACAGAGGGTAAGGACCTCATTTCCCTACAACAGGAGGAAGTGCCTAAGGCCTGAGCACGCATGCTCACCCCTGACTTCCAAGGGTGCCTGCCTCCTGTGTGGAGGGGATGCCTGCACCACACCCATAACAGGGGCTCAAGACACCAGGACCGGCTGCTGCTGCTTTACTAGACTCTCAAGGGTCCTTCCTTCCTCTGCTCAGGGAACTGAGTCCCCTCCTCCTCTCCCCCTGGGGCCCCAGCTGCTCAGGCCTGAGGCCCTACAGAAGCAGAGCCAAGGTCGGCTGCCCAGGCTGACTTCCGTTGTTCATGGGGGAGGTCCCCCAGCAACTTTTCTTATCTTCCTATGCACTCAGAAATGGGATCTTCTCTCTCTTGGTCTCTTCTGCCAGAATTGTGACCAAAGATTCCACTTCAACTCAGAGGTGTCACAGAGCTAGCTGGTGGCCCAGCAAGGCCCAGACGGCCCCAGCAGTTCAGCTCCTGGGCTGGGTCAAGCTCTTCGCATCTTTTGTTATCATTGGCAAGTCCTATGGTACCTCTTCCTAAAAACCAGTGAGGCACAGAGAATATGAGTAGGAATATAAAATGCGAAAAGTGCTAACAGTTCCAGAGAGGTCAGCGAGCAAGGGGAAGGGCCTCAGCAAGACGGACTGACAACGGGGCTGCAGGGATGGCTCACGCATGGCAAGGACCATGAGTCTGGCGCAGGACCAGGCAGGGCTCCATTCTGTTGGACAGAGGGTCACCGTGAGTCGGAACCATCTCTGGTACCTAACAGCAACAACGCCAACAAGGCTTATGTGAAGGGAGAGAAGTAAGTGTGCGATACCACAAATGTAATAAAAATAGGCAAAGGGGCGGGGTAATGCATAACATAAAATAATAAAAAAAGAAAAGCAGGAAGTTGCCTGGGGACTTCCTCCCATCCATACCCACAGGGAACAAATGTCTCAAAGCTAGGAACTAACGCTTAACTGACAAAAAGAATACTTTCCAATGACAAACCCATTCCTATTGAGCACAGGAAACCCAGTACTAATGGCTTATAAAAACAGCAAAGTGAGGAATGGCATTTCCTTTGGTTAAACGAAGTTTCTAGACACACTACTCTCTGGCGCTGAAGGACTGTGAATTCTGCCCAACAGCAACGAGCTGAGTAGTCGGAGCCCAGACCTTTCACAGAACCCTCCGACCTCAAGCACTGCAGGAATGGTGAGAGGAGGAAAGGCGAGCTTCTGACCTGGAAAGCTCACTGGAAAACAGGAAGAACCAGCACAGCCACACGTTAACAATTTCTATCCACCAGACCTGGTCTTCAACTGAGTATTTTGCATACATCACCTCATGCGCCCCGTCGCCTCTGGAGGAAGGTGCTGGCACTGCCCTCTGTTCACAGGTGAAGGAACAGAGACACAGAGGAATGAAGTCCTTTGTCCGACAGTGTAGACGGAACCTGAAGCGGGGGCACCACGACCAGACTCCATTTCACAAGGCTCATCCTGTGGCTCTGCTGAGAGCCGACCGCACAGCAGCACAGACAGAAGCAGAGGCCGCGGGGGTCATCCCGATAAGCAGGGATGACGGCCCGGACCCAGGAGGTAGCAGTGGACGTGAAAGAAGTGGCAGGATTCTGCATTTTTTTTTTTCCTATTTACACCTAGATTTCCTTACAGATTGGATGTGAGGTGTGAGAGAAAAGTCAATCCTAAGGTTTCTGGCCTAAGCAATTAACCACCAGAGACATGGAGCTGCAGCCAGCTGAGCAGGGAAGGGCTCCTTCCCTGCTCTGGGCACAGCAGGTGTGGGGAGGAAGGTCAGTAGTTTAGCTCTGGATATGTCAAGCCTGAGATGTCTGTAAGACCACAAGTGAACATGCCACGTGGGCAGCTAGACAGACAGATCTGGAGCTCATGACAGAGGTCTGGGCTCAGATTATCAATCTGGGAGTCATCTTCTTTTTTTCCCTTCCCCTTCACTCAGGTTAATACGTGTCTACCCTCTAGTTAGTGGCTTACCTTCCCTTTCCCACCCACCTCTGGTAACTTTCAAAGGACATTTCTTTTTGTGTGAAATCCTTCTCTTGACCTTTGACAACAGTCATCTCATACAGCATGTGTCCTTTGGTGATCAACTACTTTCACTCAGCAAAACGGCCTCTAAGTCCATCCATGTTATGAGATGTTGCACATCTCATTGATTTGGGAGTCAGCCTGGACACCTGAGGTGATCCCTGGGGACTCAGCACGCAGAGAACAGTGGCTCAAGGGACCCATTCGGCCACTAAGAGGTTGGGGAGAAGTGGAAGTACCAGCACAGACGCCTGGAAGAAGCTGCCAACGATGCTGAGGAAAATGACAATAGTGGTGCCCTGGGCATCCGGTGAAGAAGACACCTCAACGGGAGAGTGACTGAGTGTCCAAAGAGGCTGTGGTGGTCAATGACCACTGGCTATAACAGCGTGGGGTTCACCGTGACCCTAACAAGAGCAACTTCAGCAGAACGGAAGGTGGCAAGCCCTGAATGGAGTGGTTGTAAGAAAGTATGGGGAGAGGAACTGGAGACACAGAGGACAAAAGACTTGAGTTGTGATGTCAGCAAAGAAACGGAGAGGCAGTTGGCAAGACAAATGGGATCAAGAGGGGTGTATGTGTGTATGTCTATGTGTGTGTGTTTTAGCGTGGAAGAACTAAGAGAATGATTTTGTACAGTGATTTTATGGCTTTCGTAAGGGTTACCTAATCCAAAGCTTACAGCCTGGTGGGACAGGAAGTCAAGCTAATGAGGCCCAGAAAAAAGTAAATATGTGGCCTAATGTCAGAGGCATGTGGTGAAAAAAGCAGGACCCAAGGCTTGTAATTCCTGTCTGTTGCTCTTTTATAAAGCACGGATTGTCCGCAGAAAGGACTGAAGTGTACTCACTTCTTTTACGACGATGTGACAAACAGGTTTGGGGTCTCTAGCTTGGTGGCCTCTGCAAGGTTGGGAATGGAGAAGGGGAAGAAAGGGAGCTAGCGTTACTGGCCCCGGCAGGGCTCCATTTTAAGGAAATATGTGGCAGGACACACAGATCGTGTGACCAGTTTCTGAGGTCCAGTTAAGGACCTTGTGGCAGGAGACTGCCAGGTTTACAGAGGCTTGAACCCACCATTTGTGGGGCTGTTAACAGAGGGAGAAACTGCCATTGGAAAGGACATCTGTGTTGCGTAGAGCAAACGGGTAAGCAGGAGAGTCAGGCGGTCCCCATAACCTTCAGCATCACTGCTGACTATGTGCAGGGGAGCAGAGCTGTGCTGTGGTTCTGAAGGCAATGCCTCAAAGCCTGAGCGTCCCCGGGCCTCATCGTGCCCCACCTCTGCCCCTAGCAGGCCTCTGAGGTCTTCTGTGAAGGGAGTTACAGGGGCGGCTGCACTCTTCTCAGTTCTCACAGAGCAAAACACTACAGAAGGCTGAAATGTCAGCCCCACAGAGACACCCTGTGGCAGGGACAGTACATTTCTATGTGAGAGGCTTTGGCTGGCAACAACAATGAATAATTCATACAGATAGAAAAGGAAGTTTTTTACTTACTGCTTTGGGACTGTAGGCTGAAACTGGGTTCAAGTTTTTGGGGTGAGGTATAATTACCACCACTCAGCTGTCAGCGATGACTTACATGTTGCTCTGATGCTCAACAGGCTACAGTGGAGCTTCCAGACTAAGACAGATTAGGAAGAAAGGCCTGGTGACCTACTTTCAAAAAATTACCCAACGAAAACCCTCTGGATCAAAACAGTTCAATCTGCAACCAACCACGGGGCCGGTGCAGGACAAGGCAGTGTCTCGTTCTGCTGGGCATGGGGCTGCTGTGAGTTGGGCCTGACTTGATGGCAGCTGACAACATACATACGGCCTTCAATCACGGCATCACCTAGAATTCAGGGACAGAGGAGGGAGCAGACTTTGCCTAAGCAGTCCCTGAAGTATGGAAAACCCAAGAAAGAAGAGGTTCCGAATACTGGCTCAAGCAAGCAAAGGGTCATCCTTGTTGCTCCTCAAGCCTAGTCTCAGCTTTCTTACAAGATTAATTAGGAGCTCACCTACTAGGCCCAGCACCACTTCTTCTGTCCATCAGCACACCCTCACCCAGAGTGACAATTCACAACTGAGATGTACACAAAGCTGTCCTGGGGCCGCTCACCATGGTGTCCTTACTGTGACCACTGACTGCAGACAAGCTGCACACACTTGTAACCAATCTAAATGACTCGGCTTCAATCTGTAGCAGATTAAACATAGCACAAGTGCCACAGCTGACAGGTGACAAATGAAACGAAGGGAAGTGCTCAAAGGCATACAGGAAGTCTCCAACTCTTTAGGAGAGAGACTGACAGTTCTCCACCCTCCCACAGGCATCTCCTCCTTCAAAGACACACCACAGCTAATGTTCCGATGAACAAAGATTTTAACGTATAATCACAAATTTATTTACAAAGAGGAGGAAGACTGCGATAAACGCAGAAGGAAGTCTACCTCAATGGCTCTCTGCCCAGAGACGTGATTTTCCAGAATGACTCAGCCCCCGAGAGTCTCAGATAAGTGCCTTTCTCAGTTAGGGAAGAGGCTAGTATGAGAGCAAACTCTGCATTTGGCTTGACCTTCTGGAGAATATGGAACTTGTAAAATTCTGTTCATGCTAAAATGTTTGTCATCACATTTTGTGACACATAGCACATGTGCCTGGCAGGCAGCCTCTGAAATGGTTCCAATGACCCCGCCTCTGGTACCCATGACCTTATATAATCCCCCATCCTTTGAGTGTGGGCTAGACCTAGTAACTCGTCTCCAACAAATCAAATATGGTCAACCTGATGAGGTGTGACTTCTGAAGCCTTAATCGTCTGTCTTAGACCCTCTCTTTCGCAGACACTCTCCTGTACTCTTGCTTGCTCTGAGGGGAACCAGCTGACAGGTTGTGAATGGCCCTTATAGAAAAGCCACGTGGCAAAGAACAGTTGTCTTCAGCCAACAGCCAGCAAGGACCTGAGGTCAGCCAAGTGCCACGTGAGAGTTGGAGGCAGATTCTCTCCCAAGTGTCCTGACATGAGTGTTACAACCAGGGGCTGTGAGCGCACACTTCACTGTACACTTTAATTCCTCCCTCTCCTTGCTTTCTATAAGCTCAGTGTAAACTCTAACTTTCCCTCCCTCCCTCTCTTCACCCTTTCCGTCCAATTATGCACAGAACCAGATTAATCATAATCCTTAGTTCGTGACAGATTTTCATCACTGGTCCAAGTTGGCCCGCTGTCATTTATTTAGTAATGTAATTCATTATTGTGAATAGGGTCATAAGCATCGCCCCTTGAGAAATTACAATTTAATAGTTTCACATGCAGATAAAACACACAACTTCAGCCAGATACAATGACACAGGAAGGAATCCAGAGTTTTGAAACTGACATCCTCAATCCCACTGGGTTTTTATGACTCACTAGGGAATCATTATTCCTAAAACACAAATATTAGACAACAGCTGGTAACACGCATGTTTATATACTTCTATTGGCCTTAAAATATTTTTGTAGCTTTGCAAAAAGGGAATCACTATTTCTAAAACACAAATATTAGAAAACAGCTGATAACATGTAAGTTTACACACTTACATTGGCTTTAAAATATTTTTGCAGCTTTGCAAATCTCAGACTGGGTTCCTGGAAAGTTCAACAGTCCTGTGCTGTCTAGACACAACTGGATAAATGTTATTAATATTTCCTATAACCAGCTCAGAAGTATGATCATCTGCTCCAAAAATGTTTTTAAGAAAAAGAAATGTTTCCAGGTACTGAGTTTTTTTCATCGATATATTTTTTTTTTTTTTTTATGATTTGGGTGAAAATTTACAGAGTAAATTCACTTTTCATACAGCAGTTCACATATACTTTGTCTCATGTCATTGACCAAAATTTACAATGCA
>NW_006921593.1:9351756-9407974 GCF_000298275.1 Orycteropus afer afer
AGCATAATGTCCTCCAAGTTCATCCACGTTATGCGGTGTTTTGCAGATTCTACATTATTCTTTAGCGTTGCATAGTATTCCATTGTGTGAATGCAGGTACTGAGTTTTGGGTAAAGTTATGATGAAAAAAAAAAAAAAGCCCATTGCCATCTAGTCAACTATGACACACAGTGACCCACATTGGGTTTCCAAGGCTGTAAATCTTTACAGAAGTAGATTGCTTCATCTTCCTCCCTCGGAGCAGCTAGTGGGATTGAACGGCCAACTTACAGGTTAGCAGCCAAATGCCTTACCCACTATGCTACCAGAGCTCTGAAGTTAGATAAGATGGTTTGAAATATGAGTTGAATTCCAGCTGTGGGAAATAGGACATCTCCCTCTTGCAGAAAGCAACAAAAACATAGGAAATTTAACATTAAATGTTAGGAGTAAGACTTTGATTTTCTTGGAAAAAAGGTTTAGTATGGAGGATAATTAAGGAACCCTATCATTTGACTACAGGATACTTATCAGACAGGAATTCTAAGCCATTTCAGCTCAGAAGAAATAGTTGTTGTTGTTGTTAGGTGGTGTCAAGTCGTCTCCGACTCACAGTGACCCTATGCACAACAGAACAAAACACCGCCTGGTACCGCGCCAGCCTCACGATCCCTGCTATACCTGAGCCCATCGTTGCAGCCACTGTATCCATCCATCTTGTTGAGGGCCTTCCTCTCTTTTGTTGACCCTCCAGTTTACCAAGCATGATAACCTCCTCCAGAGAATGGTCCTTTCTGACAACATGAGCAAAGTGGGTGAGACGAAGTCTGGCCATTCTCTTTTCCAAGGAGCATTCCGACTGCACTTCCTTCAGGACGGATTTGTTAGTTCTTTTAGCAGTCCACAGCACTTTCAGTATTCTTCACCAGCACCACAACTCAAATGCATCAACTCTTCTTTGGTTTTCCTTATTCACTGTCCAGCTCTCACATGAATATGCAGCGATTGAAAATACCATGGCTCAGGTTAGGCACATCTTTGTCTTCAAGGAGACATCTCTGCTGTTCAGCACTTGAAAGAGGTCTTTGGCAGCAGATTTTCCTAGTGCTATATGTCATCTGATGTCTTGGTTGCTGCTTTGATTGGTGCTGACTGTAGAACCAAGTAATAGAAGTCTTTGACAACTTCAATCTTTTCTCCATTTATCGTGATGCTGCTTATTGGTCCAGTTGTGAGGATTTTTGTTTTCTTTATATTGAGATGTAATCCATGCTGCAGATTGTAATCTTCAATCTTCATTAGTAAGTGCTTTAAGTCATCCTTACTTTCAGCAACCAAAGTTGTAGCATCTGCGTATCACATGTTGTTAATGAGTCGTCCTCCAATCCTGATGCCATGTTTCTCTTCACATAGTCCAGCTTCCCGGATTATTTGCTCAGCATACGGACTGAGTAAGTATGGTGAGAGGATACAACCCTGACACACACCCTTCCTGATTTTAAACCATGCAGTATCCCTTTGTTCTGTTTGAATGACAGCCTCCTGGTCTATGTACAGGTTCATCATGAGCACAATTAAGTGTTCTGGAATTCCCATTCTTTGCACTGTTATCCATAATTTGTTATGATCCACACAGCTGAATGCCTTTGCTCAGTCAACAAAACACAGGTAAATATCTTTCTAATATTCTCTACTTTAAGTCAAGATCCATCTGACAGGGAGGCGAGAGCTGAGCACTCCGTGAGCACGTATGGAGAAGCAGCGGCCCTAGTGTGGTGGCGGGAGACAGCCCCCTGGCCCTCGGGAGATGCAGCGCCACGCTCCTCTCTCGCGGCCTGCATTACTCGCTCAAGCTCCCTGCTCCAGGCAAGGAGGGCGGCTGGTAGGACTGAGTGGCTGAGCTGAGGGCACGGACAGCTCACGGTGTAACAATGAGACAATGGTGGTGGCGTTGGTATCGGTGGTAACAAGGGCCTCCGCAGGTGGGGAAGATGAAAGGTAGCCAGATCGAGCTGGGAGATGTGACATCACACAATATTAAACAGTTGAAGAGATTAAACCAGGTCATCTTTCCAGTCAGCTACAATGACAAGCTCTACAAGGATGTGCTAAAGGTTGGTGAGCTAGCAAAGCCTGCATATTTCAATGATATTGCAGGAGGTGAGGTATGCTGTAGGGTGGATCACTCACAGAATCAGAAGAGACTGCATCATAATACTAGGATGTCTCCCACCTTAGTGAAAGCTAGGAATAGGAACTAAAATGTTAAATCATGTCTTAAACATCTGTGAAAAAGATGGCACTTTTGACATTTACCTGCTTGTTCAGATCAGCAATGATTCAGCCACTGACTTCTACTGGAAGTTTGGCTTGGATATTATTGAGACAAAGAAGAGCTACAACAAGAAGATAGAACCCGCAGATGCTCGTATGCTACAGAGAAACCTCAAAGTCCCTTCTGGATAGAACACAGATGTGCAAAAGACAGATAACTGAACAAATTACAAATGAACTTTCTTGAACTTGCTTGTCACCAAATAAAAGAGAAGCCCATTGATTTATCCCCTTTTTCTGGTAAAGCTTTTCTCTCTTCCTCGTTGTTTCTTTCTTTCTTTCCTGTTTCCTCTAAATACTTCCAAGGACTTTGAAATGCATGTTTGAATTGCTTTAATTTTCTTATTTTTGTGAGATGGTTTGATTGAAGGAAGAAAAAAGTACAGATCTGTTTAGTTCCACAGTTAAGTGGTCTCAAAATCTGGGGTGTTAAATAATTTCAGATTTTTTAGCTGATGTTTTAATGTCCTGCTTTCACATTGAAGGACAGAGCCTACAAAATAGTACATATTTCGAGACAAGAAGCAGCAGCAATATCTTGTTCTTTAATTCAGACAATTTTAGTGTGTTTGTGGTACTTCGGGTTTGTAAAGACTATTCATGGGATGCTAATCCCTAGCTCTGGTAGCGTAGTACCTAAGGCATTTGACTGCTAACCATAAGGCTATCGGTTCAAACCCACCAGCCACTCCTTGGAAGGAAGACTGGGCAATCATTTCTATAAGGATACGGCCTCGGAAACCCAAGGAGGGGTCACTATGAGTCGGGTTCGACTTGAAGGCACTTAACAACAACAACCTATAGACATTGCCTTCACTCCACCTTTAGTTCTTCTAAGCTCTGTCTCTAGAGTTGGACCATTGTTTTCCTTGTGAGACATACTAAGCTTATTTTGTTTTCTTTTTTTCAGCAATTATTTCCTGTCTTCCTGCTGGTGGTTGAGGTTGGGTGGGGCAGTTTGGATAGATAGTGTTACACAATTTGGTCTCAGTATTTGAGTTAAATTGCTTCTTGCTAATGAGTGGGCCAGTTGTGAGCAGGTTTATTTTTCCTGCTACTGATTGTCACTAGTGGCATTAACTTTTAGCATGTGGGCTGGTGAGGTGTTTTTTTTTTTTTGGTTGTTTTTGTTTTGTTTTGTTTTAATATCCTAGCTAGAGACACGGCCTTTAACTGACCTAAAGAGGTTTGTGGTGATTTACTTCCTTCTCTGGCCCTTTTTCTCCAACTTAAAAATGGAGTTGATGTTCCATAGGTCAGTACCCTTAAACCAAGCTAACGCAGGTGTTTTCTCCTGAACATATTAAAGTGTACCTGAAAGGAAAATAAAAAAAAAGATTCATCTGACGTCAGCAATGGTATCCCTCATTCCACATCTTCTTTTGAATCTGGTTTGAATTTCTGGCAATTCCCTGTTGATGTACTGCTGCAACTGTTTCTGAATTATCTTCTGCAAAATTATACTTACATGTGATATTAATGATATTGTTCAATAATTTCCACATTCTGTTGGATCACCCTTCTTTGGAATGGTCACAAATACTGATCTTCTCCAGTCAGTTTGCCGGGTAAGCTGTCTTCCAAATTTCTTGGCATAAATGAGTAAGTGCTGCCAGTGTTGCATCCATCTATTGAAACATCTCAATGGGTATTCCACCAATTCCTGGAGCCCTGTTTTTCACAAATTCCTTCGATGAAGCTTAGACTTCTTCCTTCAGTACCATCAGTTCCTGATCATATGCTACCTCCTGAAATGGTTGATGATCAACTAATTCTTTTTCGTACAGTGACTCTGTGTATTCCGTCTTCTTTTGATACTTCCTGTATCATTCAATATTTTGCCCATAGAATTCTTCAATATTACAAGTTGAGGCTTGAATTTTTTCTTCAGTTCTTTCAGCTTGAGAAATTTTGAGTGTGTCCTTCCCTTTTGATTTTCTAACTCCAGGTCTTTGTACATTTTATTACAGTACTGTACTTTGTCTTCTTGAGTAGCCCTTTGAAATCTTCTGTTCAGATCTTTTACTTCATCATTTCTTCCATTTGCTTTAGCTACTCTACGTTCAACAAGTTTCAGTTTCTTCTGACATCGTTCTGGTGTTTTCTTCCCTTCCTGTCTTTTAAATGACCTTTCACTTTCTTCATATATGATGTTCTTGATGTCATCCCATAACTCATCTAGTCTTTGGTCACAGGTTTTCAATGCATCAAATCTATTCTCCAGGTAGCTCTAAATTCAGGTGGGATCTACTCAAGGTCATATTTTGGCTCTCGTGGACTTGTTTTAATATTCTTCAGCTTCAGCTTAAACTTGTATTGAGCAACTGACGCTCCATTCCACAGGCAGCGCCTGGCCTTGTCTGGCTGATGATATTGGGCTTCTCCATTGTCTCTTTCCACAGGTAGAGTCAATTTGATTGCTGTGTCTTCCATCTGGTGAGATCCACGTAGCTGCCATTTATGGTGTTGATAAAAGGTATCTGTAGTGGTTATGTCGTTGGTCTTGAAAAATTCTATCATGCAATCTCCAGCGTTGTTTCCAAGGCCATATTTTCCAACTAAAGATGGATCTTCTTTGTTTCCAACTTCTACATTCCAATCACCAGTAATTATCAAAGCATCTTGACTGCATTTTTGGTTAATTTCAATCTGCAGAAGTTGATAAAAATCTTCAATTTCTTCATCTTTGGCTTTAGTGGTTGGTACATAAATTTGAGTAACAGTAGTAGCAACTGGTCTTCCTTGTAGGTATATGGATATTATCCTATCACTGACAGTATACTTCAGATAGTTCTTGAAATGTACTTTTTGATGATAAATATGATACCATTCCTCTTCAATTTGCCATTCCCGACACAGAAGGCCATGTTGTTGTTGTTTGCCGTCGAGTCGGCCCCGACTCATAGCGACCCCTCCTTGGGTTTCCGAGGCAGTATCACTACGGAAGTAGGATTGCCCAACCTTCCTTCCGAGGAGTGGCTGGTGGGTTTGAACCAGAAGGCCATAGGACTGTCCAATTCAAAATGGCCAATACCAGTTCATTTCAGCTCATTAATGCCTAAGATATGAATCTTTATGTATTCCATTTCATTTTTTACAATTTCCAATTTTCCTAGATTCATACTGCATGCATTCCATGTTCCAATTATTAATGGATGTTTACAGCTATTTCTGCCCATCTTGAGTGATGTCCCTTCAGCAAATGAAGGTCCTAAAAGCTTTACTCCATCCTCATCATTAAGGTCACCACTACTTGAGGAGGAAACTCTTCCCCAGTCATATTTTGAGTCCTTTCTAAAACCTGATGCGCTCACCTTCCGGGACTGTATCAGACAATGTTTCCCCGCCATTCGTAAGGTTTTCATGGCTCATTTTTTCAGAAGTGGACCGCTTCTTCCTTCTTCCTAGTCTGTCTTAGTCTAGAAGCTACACTGAAACCTGTCCACCCTAGGTGACGCTGCTGGTATCTGAAATATTGTTAGCCTAACTTCCAGCATCACAGCAACATACAAGCCACTACAGTAAAACAAACTGACAGAACATGTGGTGGATACATGTATCTCTACATAGAGATACAGATATATGTACTTTTTTTTAGCCCCTACACATTTTTGTAGTGGGTATTTACACTCTTTTAGCTGCTTAGGACTTGAACCTCCTTCCTATGTTTGGGAAAGTCTTGGTGGGAACCAGATCTTATCTCTATATAAAAGCTAAAATACCAGAGATCTGCCATTGCTTCAAATCTCCTTCTGCTTTTATTATTCCCATTCTTGTTATTAAGGAGCTCTGGTGGTACACTGCCTAAGGCATTTGACTGCTAACCAGAAGGCTGGCTGTTCAAACCTACCAGTCACTCCACAGAAGGAAGATGGGGCAATTTATTTCTGTAAAGATTTATCACCTTGGAAACTCACTGGGGGTTACTGTGAGTCGGAATTGACTCAATGGCAGCGGGTTTTATTATTATTATTAATTCATTTTAAAGAAGGGACTGCTTCATCATCATTATTTTCCAATTCAGGGCTACATTCTTGGTGACAATTTTCATCTTGTGCTGGTTTCTTTTTGAGTTATTACTCATTTTTGAAAAAGAAGAGTTCTTCATGTATCAAATATGTGCAGCTGGCTCACAGTGGGGAAAGGCCAGGGCTATGTTCCAGGCTAGCAGGCATTCTTTCTGTGACACAGGTTGTATACGAGAACAAGCTTTCTAACCTCACTTCTCCACAACTAGCCACAGATCCACACTGCAGGGCTGTTGTTACTGAGTCTCTCCTTCAACCTGCGTCACAACGAACAACTCCGTGCAAATATGCTTTAGGGACTGTGTTCAGCCCTCACCTTCCCTGCTTCTTGATATTTCATGACAAGCTATCTATGAAAGTTCTTGACGCGTGGCTGTGTCTGCTCCCCTTGTTACAGAATCCTGGGTTTGCAATCAGAACCTGCAATTACTGTGGAAACCTGTGCTCTCACCAAATGGTGGTCACCTCGGTGTCCACTTTTCCTTGAACTTCACTGCATTTCCTGAACCTTCACTGGCATCTTGGTGTCTCTCTTGTTTTTGTTTGACTGTCGCTGCATGTATATCTTGTCGTTTGCGGCTGCAGATTCCTCCAAGTCTTAAATGGCATTTACATCTCTATTTTTTGTTGTGGTGGTGGTTTGGAGATGATTTCTGAGATGAGAAAACAGCCATCTCTGTTCATTTAAGAGCTGCAGTCTAGATAGTTTTCATTAGTCTCTTTTCCCCAAAAAACTATTTTAGTTATTTTTGCCCGCTTCAACTCTAGAATCATTTTGACAATGTTCCCTCCTCAAATCTCATCAAACCACTACAATTGAGTGAAAATGAGATTCATGTATCACAAACCAAAGTATTCCTAGTAATCAACCCGCCCTTCTAAGGATATGAACTGAGCTCCCCATTTATAAAATCTGTGTGTATGTGTCTGTAGCATTTAGTATTCATTTCAGGAAGAAGAAAGGAACGGTGTATTTTCTGAGAAGGTCTTTTCTTTGCCTGTTTTGTCACATAATAAAATCCTGGCTGGTAAGGTGCTTGTTGCCACTTGCCTCATTGCATTCTGTCTTTCTCTGTGCCCCTGAAGGCTGTCTTCCATGGACTGCATCACCCAGCTGTCCTCACTCAGACCAGCAGCTGGGCAGCGGTGAGCCAGACAGGTCAGAGCAGCAGGAGGGAGACGTCAGTACACTCGTGCCCTCTACCCCCTCTGCTTTGCCACTGTGCAGCCACCGGCTGTTGTCCTCAAGAGCCAGAGCACGTCATAGTTCCTCTTCTATAACGCTTCCATAGACTCTGGTAACAGCATTCCCTCCCTTTGCCTCTTCAGGCCTCAGGGTGGAATGGCTTCCCATCCTGGGTGCTTCATCATCCCTACTGGTTCCCTCAATCATGGCCACACCCCAGTGAATCACTCCTTCGGTAAAATCTTTTCTGCTAAATGCTTTTCAGTATGCCATCTGTTTCCTGCCATTACCCTAATGGATACAATTGGGGGCAGAATATTTTGACAATGAGCACAATCCATGGAAACATCATCATTTTGCAACCACCAACATGAAGACAGGTTTGGGTGAGGACTATCAGTGGATGCTAACTAGGGTGTCAACTATCATCATGAAGACTGGTTTGGGTGAGGATTATCAGTGGATGCTAACAGGGTGTTGAGTCTGATGAACAGCAGTCTCAAAGTGTCTCCACAATGATTGCTTTCCAGGTGAAAGGGAGAAAACAATAACCACAGAGTGCAGACACTAGAAAACACCCTGCCAGATCAAAGTGCATGTCACCAACAGAGGGCATGGCCATAACACACCTCCAGATGAGATCAGGAGAGGGGGACAGTACCATTTACTCAATATTCTGGCTGGGGGTGCATAACCTGAACTTAACCATGAGGAGAGATCAGACAAGCCCTGGGTTGATTGTCTGACAAAATGAAAATACAAACATTCTCCAGTGGATTATAAAGGAACCCTGAGTCTGTCTAATATTCACAATGTCCAGGATGCATGAAAATAAGCAAAGTCACAGATGATCTGAACATTATCAGCAGTCTTGATCTAATTCACACTTGAACACTACATCCAACAAATGCAGAAAATACATTCTTTGCATGTGCAATGGTCCACTGAATAAGATAAAACACATGCTGGACCATAAAAGAAGTCTCAATAAACTCAAAAGGATCAAAATCATACAATGTGTTATCTAGCCACAGTAGAATTAAATAAGAATTAAACATCAATACAGTATCTAGAAAAACCTTAAACAATATGCTTCTAATAGGTCATGGGTCAAAGACAAAAATTACAGAGTTATTAGTGAATATTTTTTGACTAAATGATAATGAAAGTACAATATATATTAGTGGGATGCAGCTAAAGCAGTGTTTACAGGGAAAGGTATAGCTGTTAAGGTCCATATTTAAAAAGACTACAAATCTAAAATCATTTAGCTAAGATTCCACCTTAAGAAGCTAGAAAAGCAAAGATGAAGTAAGCCTGAAATAACTATAAAAAAGGAAATAAAGATGAGAGAGAGGATGATAAAGACAAGAGCAGAATTCAAAGAAATAGAACACAGACAAAAAGAATTACAAAAACTAGATCTGGTTCTTTGAAAACATGGCAAAACTGACAAATCCTTTGTAGCTGCTTTTCATTTGACTACAGTACTATCCACTAAGGTTTCAACCGAAGATCCACTCATACCTGGATTTGTTTCTCCCCTTACTCTCAGGTTTAGCCACCAGGTCTTTGCAGCACTTTTTGGCTTGACCGGTGTCCTCCAAAGACTCTGTTCCTCATACCAACTCACTGTTGTTGTTATTAGTTGCCATCAAGTTGATTTTGATTCATGGTGACCCCATATGCACAAAATAGAATGGCTCCATAGGTTTTCAAAACCGTAACCTTTCAGAAGCAGATCTCCAGGCCTTACTCCTGAGGTACTTGGGTGGGTATGAACCACCAACCTTTCAATTAGTGAGTCAGCACCTAACCATTTGCGCTACCCAGGGACTATTTACTGAAATGTGTTGTAACTTTGGGATTAGAGATGATGGTGGGAGAGGGTAAGAAGGATGCTAGTAATTCATTTCTAAATTACCATCTGAGTCAGAGTAACCAAGAAGCACATGACTTTCTATTCAAAATTGAAAAACATCCCAAAAATGCACTGACTCAGGCACCAATACCTCTGGACCACCCAAAATTATATGAAAAGCAGTACTTTGTGGGCCTAGAACTTTGGGTTCTATGATTCCAGTCAATAGGTGGATTTTCACCCATTCCTACCCCATGATTAAGGGAGCATCACCTCTTTCTCTGAAGTCCATCTCATGTCACAGCTTACAACTGACAATCCCTTTTTAAGCATAATTTCATGAAACCTCAAGATTGTCAATGCTGGATCTACTGGGATCTGAAGTTTTACAGGGAAAGTAGCTTTGAGGATACATAGGATTGGGTTTTCCAGATGGTCTATGAAACCCAACCCCACAAAACAAGAATGTCAGCTTATAGGCATTATCACAAGTGGCACAAAAACAGTTTTAGTTCACACTTCATCTTTCCTTCCTCAAAACTATCTGTCACATTAGAGACAGAGATATAAAAAGAGGGGTTTTTTTCATTGTGAATTTTTAAACCCTTCCAAAAGCCACAGGCATGCACGAAACAAGTTTTCTAGTCACATGGATTCAAACCACAGTGCTCTTTGCAACCTACCACTTGGGAAAGGCAAGAAGTTTCCAGCCAAGCCAACTTCATGTAAGAAAATAGTAATGTCTACTGGCTGGGAACCCTCAAGCTATCATCTGTACATATATCTTGCTTTATAAAAGGCCTTTCAGTGCTGTGGAAAGGAGAAAGTTATGAATTACCAATTACCTGGACTATACACACACCAGGCTAGATTGATGTATGCCTCATCTTTAGAAAATGCAGCTCACAAAACTTTTTAAAAACTTAACAAATCATTCATAAAAGAACATATACATATAGTTAACAACTAAAAAATGTTCAATTATATTAATTAAACCAAAACCAAAACACCAAAGTCACTGCCGTCAGAGTCGGATCCAACTCACAGTGACCTTTCCTTGGGTTTCCAAGATGGTATCACTAGGGAAGTAGATTTCCCAACCTTCCTTCTGAGGAGTGGCTGTTGGATTTGCACTGCCAGACTTCTGGTTAGCAGTCAAATGCCTTAGGCACTACACAACAAAACTGTAAACAGAAAACCACCTACATCATGCTGGTGAGAGTGTGGTACAAAGCTCACTCCTGTGCTCCATTCGCCAGATAACAGGTGTTACAAACATTTTTAAAAAACAATTTATCAACATATATCAAAGCAACTGAAAAAAGTCTCAGATACTTTGACTTGGTTTAATTCTACTTCTATTAATCTAACGTTAACAGAAAAACAAACCCTAAAATATAGTGTGTACAAAAATGTCCATATGTGAAAATTGTACATAACAGAAGAAAAATGGTCAAATGAATTACAGAATATCTACCAGGGAAATATATTTTGTCTGGTCATTCATTCATTCATTCACTCATTCATTTCCTACTGTGTTTCAGAAAGAATTTAAGATGGCACACATGATGATAAGTAACTAAAACATGATGTTTAAAAAGAGTGCAAAATGGGCAAGTGCTGATGAATATTTAGAGAAAAAAGTCGGATACAAGACTGTATACAGAGAGGTAAGGTTGTACGATCTTAGACAAAATGCAGAGAAGGAGGAGAGATGTATCAAAATATTAAGAATGATACATGTCTGGGTGGTAACATACATGATGGTTTTTGTTCTCTTATCTTTTCTATTCTGTAAGTTTCATACAATGAGCTGATACAAAGATCATTTTAACATTTTATCTTCCTACCTAAAGGTTCTCAAGAGGATAAGTCTTCATACAGAACTGAAAAAGGGAAATGAAGATCATACCTATGAGAAAGGAATCAATGTGAAATTAGCCTCACATTCTAAAAATATCTGTCAATTAAAGATGTTAACAAAAAGACAGAATGGAAGACCTTATATTATAAGGTTCCAGGGAAGAGACAGCACTGAGAACATGAGGAAATATCAGAGAAAGCCAAGGAATTTTCATCTTGAAATTCAATAACCTATCTGTGAGCTTATGCTAACAAGGCTCTTATTCCACTGTAATTTCCAAAGAGTACACTGGACTGATGTGAAATAGACTCAACTGGCGAAGTAGATTTTCAAATTCATTCCTTGATTTTTCAGCTTTCTGCAACAAAGCTTCTTACACATGTGAGGGTAACTTATTACAAGAAAAACTAATTTCACTTGAATAGCAACTTCTCTCAATTCCAGGGCCAGTCTATCGTCTCTGTAGACTCTTCTAACATAGCCAGTGTTTAGCCTTCGAAGATCAGGAAGCCATGCCTCATCTAGACAAAGGTGTAACAGTGAAGTAGTCATTAGATTTAAGATAGAAGAAACTGGAGGTAAATGAGATCACCAATAATCCTGATGTCTATACTAATTAGTGACAATGAGCTCTGAGATGAAAGCTCCCCAACAGTGAGTACCACCAGTTCCAGAATGTGGGCAAATATGTTTAAAGGGCTGTTTCCACAGTTCTTTGGAAGAGCCAGAGGTACTCTTAAAATGCAGTGGGAGATATGTGATAATGAAGCAGTCTACAAATAGAATTCTTCTAATTTAAAATTATTCTCATCATAAATAAGAAAAAAGAAAACGACCCAAATGACACATGCAGTTTTCTCAGTCAAGTTAAAAACCTCACTTACCCTTCTAGTGTTTTCAAGGATTTTGGGATCAGGTTTCCCGTAGTTTGGTGGATTGGCATAGGGATCGTATCCAAGTTTGGCAAGCATGGGTGCAATCACCGCCATGTCCTGTAAGACATCTGGAGGAATCTTCCCGACCCATTTGGAGAGTGCTCCCACATTGACCGGCTTGATGACTTGGTCCGTAGATCTCTCCACTCTGAAAATAACATAAGTAAGCATTTATGTAGAACAGGAAAAATGTATTTTAAAAAATAGCAATGATTGTTGATAACTTAAAAAGGTGTGTCTAAATTATAGAGCAACTGAGAAAGAGAGCACTAAACAGGCTTAAGACTTTTTTTTTTTGTGTGTGACTTGAGTGAAAATTTACAGAGCAAATTCACTTTCCATACAGCAGTTCACATACACTTTGTCTCATGACACTGACCCCAATTCACCGCAATACAACAGCTCCCCTCCCACTTCCTCCTAAATAAGCTTTTCACCAGACCTTTTGTCTTTGTTGCAAGTTTGACAGAGATTATTAACAACCTCAGATTTCTAGAAATAGGAAAGAGTATGAGCTGAAAACACCTGAAAATGTGTTGACACTAACTGCAATGTTTAGGAAAAAAGATAAGACTGTTCAGAAAAACAATCAGCCAACTTACTTTAAACACATCCAAGATAGCCTGATAGACAACTAGAGGGTCAGACAGATGGGCACTCAAACCAAAATCTACCACAAGTCAATTCTGATTCAGTGCTCCTACAGGACAGAGAAGAACTGCCCCATAGTGTTTCCAAGGTTGCAAATATGTACAGAAATAAGACTGCCACATCCTTCTCCTGCAGAAAGGCTGGTGGGTTTGAACTGCTGACCATTTGGTTAGCAGCCAGCACTTAACCACTTGGCCACCAGGGCTCCTTAGATAGATGGATAGGGATGTGATGAAGCATGTGCAGTAAAATGTTAATGGAGAATCTAGGCGCTGGGTATAACTCCTGTAATTCTGTGTTTGAAAATTTCCAGAATAAAACGTTGAGGGGAAAACAGCCAGCCTCAACCCACTAAAAATGCAAAGTATTTTTCTACTGACTTCCTAAGGAAGAAACAGCAGTGTTGTTTTGTGATTTTCAATGTTAGAGGACTGATCTAGCTAAGTGTGTCCTACCTCTTGACTAGAAATTTACTTTAAGCTCCCAGTGATTGTATTCACTATATCTGACTAAGTAACTGGTAACCTGAAGAGAAAATACAACATAAAATACCATCTGGATTTACATTAAATCTGAACAAGCAGATTCTGGCCAAGTGACTATTAAACAGACACACTTAAGAGAGTTGTATTTCCTAAAACATAAGGCATCTTCAAATACTGTATTCTAGTGAAAGGTAAAAACCCTTTCCTTCAGTACAGTCATGTTGCTTCATGTCCACGACAGGTTCTGGGAGTAGGATGTTATGTGATCTGGCTGTTAGGCAAACACTGTATCATAGTCTACTTTTTCTTTAAGGTCCTACTTTCTTTTCTTTGAGCATCTCAAGCAAGCATCATGCCTTAGCAGTGATCATCGACATGCTAAGAAGGATCTGCTTTTGCGTTATGGTCCTCAACCCACATCATCAGCAATTTCTCCATTTCTGATGCAGGTCCCTTTCATACTTCCATTAGCCTTGTAGCTTTCAGTAGAGTCGATCTTTTAATGGCTGGAAGAATATTTTCTTTGTTTCTGAAGATCATAATGATGGTCAGCTGTAACATGCCCAAACTGCAACCAATAGCACTCTCTGAATTTCCCCCTTCATATTGTTTAATAAGGAGCTCTGGTGGCATAGTGCCTAAGGCACTTGACTGCTAACCAGAAAGCTGGCGGTTCAAACCCACCAGCCACTCCTCAGAAGGGAGGTTGGGCAATCCTAACTTCCGTAGTGATACCACCTGGGAAACCCAAGGTGGGGTTGCTATGAGTCAGAGACAACTTGACAGCACGTAACCACAACATCATTTAATAACTTTTTGTTTTACCTCCAAATCGATACTTCTCCTTTGCCTCTTGCTGGTGCTGTCACTAGCACTACATCTGGGAGCTGTGACACACTCCACAGTAATATTTTCTAAAGAAAATTGACCAGAGAGAGAACGCTACAACCTTCAAGAAACACATGATACGTGAGTTTGGATGTTGCTGCCTATGAATTAAAACATACAGCTAGCTATATGGTAAAGCTTTTAGGTAGAAAGTGCAGTACATCCATAAGACAGTAACACAGACAATTATATGACTATCAAAAGGTATGTATTTTAGGCTATCTAGGTACTGTACAGGAGCTCTGGTAGCATAGTGCCTAAGGCACTTGACTGCTAACCAGAAGGCTAGCGGTTCAAACCCACCAGCCACTCCTCGGAAGGAAGGTTGGGCAATCCTACTTCCATAGTGATACTGCCTTGGAAACCCAAGGAGGGGTCGCTATGAGTCGGGGCCGACTTGACAGCAAATAACAACAACAACAACAGGTACTGTACCATCATATGACTGGCAGCAAACTGCTTTTCATACGAGACGAGATACATGCGACGCATGTTGGAAGGTGCTGCGTCCGCTATGTTCTCTAACTGGGATATCTGAGCTCCATTATAACCTATGGGCACTCGATGCCACGTGGTCAGACGCTGCCCAAGCAGTCATTGGCTGTACATGACCTCTCACCTCTCACTGTGGATGAGCTTTAGCTAATAAGGGGTCACTCAGAGAGGCTCCTCTGCTCACACAATAGGCAAGACGACTCATTCCTGGGAGCCTGGGGTTCAGGGAGGACACTCTCTCCAGGTCTTCCTGTGACCTCAATGGCCACATTCTTTTCTCCTCTTAAATATTTCCCCAGGACTCCACTTATCCCACTGCTTTCTTCCCTCTGTGCATTCTCCCAAAGTGGCTTCATCTTCAAATATCTCTGCTTGGTAGTCTTTATCTGTGTAAATATATCTGGGTTTGTCCAGGACAGGTCCCCTTTATACCCCAGCTTAATGGTTAAAGCACCTCCCATTCACTCTCATCAGAGTTCAGGTGTGTACAATCAGTTATGTGGTCATCCTACCATATGCCCTACAGGCACCTCAAAACTAAGATGGTCCAAAACTGGACCAACAACTTCTACCAAAACTTATTCCTCTGCATGGACATTGTGTATTGATAAATGGTCCCACAGCCTACCTAAAGCAAAGCCAGAGCTCTGGGATGGGAAAGGGAGAAAGCAAGATCACTCCCCAATTACCCGGTTCTACAGGCTTTATCTTTGAGTAGGATAATCGCCCTTCCATTCCTGCTGCTACCGTCTTGGTTCACATCATCATCATTTTTCACCCACATTACTACAAAAACCTCCTAAATCTCCCTGCATCTACATAGTTGGTTTCCTTGCCCCACCAGACTATAAGAAGGGTCTATGTGTTTTTCATCTCAGTATCACCAGCATTTAGCACAATACACTCACTAGATGGTCAATAAATGCTTATTAAATGAACAAGTGAATGACCAAAAGCTTTCCATGGAACAAGAACCCTACATTATCAGTTTCTAGGAACATGCTCAAGAGAAGTCCAGGATCGTGTCTTTATAAGGAGATCGTACCTACTAATTGACATGTAAGATGAAACAATAGGAAAGCACCTGACTGTCAACTGCAGGATCCTGTAGTACATCAGGAATCTTAGAGAACGGGAGCTTGTGGTATTTTTCTGTTAGAGTGGTACTAGAGGACCAAAACAGTCCCCGTTTTTCAAATGTGTAAACCAAAGCCCAGAGAAGGTAACAGATTTGCCCAGAGCCACCCAGTCTACAAATGATGGCGTCAGAATTTGAACTCAGGTCTATCTGCCCAAAGTCCCTTTTCTTCCTCACTATCTCTTACTGCCTTTGTCTGATCACCTTCATTTTTACATTCTATGCTTCCCTGAAAACCTCTGCCTTTTTATCTGCACGGCATACAATGAGCAAGTTGGTTTACCATGATGATATAAATAGACAAATGTACTATACTGATAACAGACACACACAGTGTTGTGCTGGTGATATTTAATCGGCTCAGAGAAAGGGACCACAGTTTGTAGTATTTGCTGATGATCATGGTGTGAATATTCCCATCACAGCTGATTTCAGCCTACCAAGTAACATGTCCTCAGTGACTGCGAGCTGCGAAGAGGTACATAAAGCGGGCTTTCTAGAGAGCTGGCACAAGTCAGCTCCCAGCACACCGTATCGGGCCACATCTCTTATCCCAACTTCTGAATCCAAAAAGCCCCCAAATGAAATGTTTTCCTGTTAACTCCCTGGGCACCAGCACCAGACCTGAACTGATGGGAATCTACCTATAATCATTACTCCCTGTGTCATAAGCAGTTATATTCTTTGACTTAGAAATTTTGTGTGTTTGATTACAGGGTGCTGACCCAGAACCAGCAGAGAATGTTACAAAATATATGTTATGTGCACCATATTGCCTTTCTAAAGTCAAGAACGTTCTGAATTCTGAAACACACCTGTGTTAAGCATTAGGGTCACACAATGTTGGCAAGCCACACTTAAATCATTAGGGTTGCTTTTCAGTCCCAAATCAGCTCTCTGGGATAACCTTTCCTCTGTGTCCGTGGGTTCTAGTTATGTAGACTGTCTTTTTCTAAGAGGCAGCAGGGTGGAGTGGGGTGAGTGCAGACTTGGATGCGTGGTCTCTGTCATCTAGCTTTGTGAGCTAATTACCCTGATCCTCAGAGAGTGGCGATAAGGACCACTAACAAGCAGGGACCTGGAGTTTCAAACACATTGTTCAAAAGCAAGGGTTAGCCAACTGTGGCCCAAATCTAACCTGCTGCCTATTTTTATAAATAAAGTTTTACTGGAACATAGACAAGTCCATTTGTTTCTGTGTTATCTATGGATGCTTTCACCTTAACAGAGGGAATCAGCAGTTGCAACAGAAACTTTCGCTTGCAAACCCCAAAATATTTACTGTCTGGCCCTTTCCACAAAAAGCTCACCAACCTCTGTTCAAACGGGTGTGATTACTAGAGGGAAACAGGTCTAGGCCAGAGATCTGTTTTCTTTTCTGACTGCAACCTCCCAGCTGGATGGAGCACATCAAATCTCTCCTACTCTTCAGTTCTAGAGCTACCCAGCACTTAGGTCTAAAGTATACTAGAGCATGGATTAGGTACCATTCAGCCCCTCCAGTCTCAGTGGGACCTCAAAACATAGTGCCTGACTATATATCATAGGTGGTATAAAGCAGCACCCACAGCCCAGAAACAGCTCTGCCGGGCCTGGCCTCCATGAATCAGCAAGTTCTGTCCTGTCAGCAAGGGTCCAGACTCCCTTCGCTCTGCAGCACTCACAGTGACAGGCACCCTTTCTTAAGGAATGGGGACAATGCCAAAATCTTGAATTGCTGAGGTGAACAGAATCCCCAAGACACTTATTTTAAGCACAGATCTTCCATGAATCTCAATTAACACTACAGCCATGCCAGCTGCCAAAACCACAAGTCTGAATTATGACACACAGTGTGAGTCTGAGACCAGAGTCCTAGTAGCCTCCAGGAAAATCTTTAACCAGAAACCTTTTAGTGTCAGCAATACTAACAAGACTTTTGGAATTCTAAACACTCCTTAGGGCCTTTATCTGCCCTCCAGTCTCAGCAGGTATCAGAAACTTCCTCCGAACTCAGCACGCATCACAAAAGCCATCCGAATTCAGCACGTATGGGAGATCTGCTCTCTGCTCGGCTCCTGAAAGTCTTCCACATACCTGAGCCTTGCATCCTCCCTAGATAATATTTCCCTAAGTGGACTTTGAAGCCTGGGGGTTTCTCTACGTCCCCCAACATCTTAGATCACTGCCCAAAATCCCTTAGCAACAACCAATCATCTGTACCCTCTCGCCCTGGTGCTGCTCCACCCCATATTTTTCCATAAATTTGTGAAAATACCGGGGCACGGGGTCTTTTGCTCAAGCCACTGATTTGGTAAGGGCAAGGACCCTAACTTAAGTTAGCTAATAAACTTTCCTATTGCTTTTGCATTGTCGTTTGTTGGCATATTCCTCGTGCCGAACTACTCCTTCATAGCCTGGGTACAACAACAGCAACTACTACAGGAAACCATACCCTCCAGACTAAAGTGTCAGGGCAGGAACGGATGTGCAAAACGGAATGGGTCAAAGAGTAAACAATCTAAATGGTGAGATACAGTACAGCAGAGCTCGGGATGAAATGCCATAAAAGTCAGGTTCTCAAAGACTATTTCACTATTAGAAAACGGTTAAGATTATGTCCTGTGAAGGAGGATTTAAAAATGTGTATACAACAGAAACTCACTTTTGTATTCAAGTGTTGTATGCTATATACATAGGAGCTCTGATAGCGTAGTGCCTAAGGCACTTGGCTGCTAACCAGAAGGCTGGCAGTTCAAACTCTCCAGATGCTCCTTGGAAGGAAGATTGGGCAATCTATTTCCGTAGTGATACCTCCTTGGAAACCCAAGAAGGGGTTACTATGAGTCAGAACCAACTCGATAGCAATGATATATACATGCATTGAATCATACCAAAATGCTAATAATGACAGCAGTGTGATTAAGCATGATTTTTATTTTCTTTCTTAGTTTTCCTATTGTCTATGATAAACAACGCCTTTTGTTTTCAGCCCACACACATGTTCACAAAGAATAACTGTGCTCAGAGCCTTAACAGCTATCTCTCAAGCTCAGCATGGGCCAAACCCAACTCCTGACCTTCCCCCTAAAATCTGCTACACTCAGACTTCCCCACCTCAGTTGGAAGCCACTCCATTCTTCTGTTACTGAAGATAAAACCAAACCACAGGGAACGATCTCAAACTGTTCCCTTCCATCACACTCCACAGCCAATCAATGAGAACAACTTGACAACTGCACCTTCAAAATGTATCCATATCTGACCTCATTAACTCCACTGCTACTCTCCCGGTCAAAGCCAACATCACCTCTCCCCTGGATTTCCGCAGTAATCTTCCAATAAGCCTCTTAGTTATTTAGGGTTGCTACAACAGGATGCCGGGAGCTCTGGTAGCATAGTGGCTAAGACACTTGCCTGCTAACCAGACGGCTGGCGGTTCAAACCCACCAGCCACTCCTCGGAAGGAAGGTTGGGCAATCCTACTTCCGTGTGATACTGCCTTGGAAACCCAAGGAGGGGTCGCTATGAGTCCGGTTTGACTCGACGGCACATAGCAACAACAGGATGCCAAAAATGAGTGCAGCTTTAACAAACAGAAATTTTGTTCCTCACAGTGAAGAGGCTAGGAGCCTGAAGTGAGGGTGCCAGCCCTGGGGGAAGGCTCTCTCTTCGTTGGCTCTGGAGAAAGGGCCTTGTCTCTTCGGAGCTTCTCCTGGACAATCCTCACTAGCCTGACTTCTCTCTTCCCTTCCCTCATCTCCACTTATTGTTTCGCTTGTTTAATCTCTTTTCTGTTTCAAAAAGAAAATGACTAAAGATACACCCTACACAAATCCTGCCTCATTAACATAACAAAGACAGCCCAGTCCCAAATGGGGTTATAACCACAGGCAGAGAGGTTATTTACAACACGTATTTTGGGGGCGGACATAACTCAATCCATAACACAGGTCTCCCTACTTTTTCTGCTACATCCTGTGGCCTTACTCTAAGCATATCAGCCAGAGAAAGCCTTTAAAAATACAAGTCAGCCCATGTCACTACTCCATCTGAAAATGAGAGGGAATGTGAGAAACCATGGAACAGTTTTCTAATTTCCCAAACTCACGACATGCAAACAGACAAAGCAAGCAGATAACAAAACCAAAACCCATGAACAACTTCTGTAACAAAGCTAGATGGTAAAAGAGTCCTACAAATCTCAAAATACAAGTGGGTGAAGTCATCCACAACAGCCACATTACCTATGGGGATGAACATTTTTGTGGGAGGGAGCAGAAGGGAATAACAGAGCACCTCGTGGACTGAGAGCACACCACCAAAAGGGCCCACAGCTACCCTCCAAACAGCACAGCAGGCCCATCAGAGAACAGTGCTGGAAACTAGGAGGGGTTTCACCGAAACCAGAAGCAGGTAAGTGCACCTGGTACTTGAGAAGTTCTCAGAGGCTAGAAAGGCTGGGAAACAAATGCTTGAAACCAACCAGCCAAAGCTTCTGTCCAGGTCAGGAGCTTAGTTACTAAAAGACAGAATGAGGACAACAACGTCCCTCCAGACACTGAAAGCACCGGATGGACAGGCCCACAGAACGCACAGAACCCACAGAAACAGTAGCTTCCAGGAACGTGAGCGGGCGTACACTAGGAGTGTGTACATAGTTGGGGAGAGGATATTCTACTGATGTATTTGTACATGCTGCAAATATATTTAAGGCCATTGTAGAGCACACAGGGGCAAAGTTCTGAAAACTTCTTCACCATAACCAAACACCCTGAGGGAATGACTCAGTGGATGTTGGGGGAGACCTAGGCCAACTGGCCCAACATAGTCCACAAAGACAATGTTCCACATCCTATTTCAGTGAATAGCAACTGGGGCCTAAAAAGCTTGCAATTGGCCATCTAAGATGCAACTATTGGTCTCTCCTCCTCCAGAGCAAAGGAGAGTGCAGAAAATCCAAGACTCAAGGAAGCAACTGCTCCTAAGGACTAACTGACCACGTGAACCCCAACTTCCACAGCCCTGAGAGAAGAACTGGACCACAACAGTGATCACAAGAGAACAAGATCACAACAGAAGGCCTTGGACACAGAGGGAGGAACAGAACTCAAAATCCTAAGAAAAACCAGACCGACTGGTCTGACAGAAACAGGTGGAACCCCCAAGCCTGTGGCTCTTAGACACTCTTCAAGCCTGGAACTGAACCCACCCCAGAGATCACCTTTCAGCCCAACAACAGATAGGCCTATAAAGTGAACACCAGAGAGAGACACACTCCTTGGAACCACCAATATTGTGACATCAAAAGGGCAGCATCTGCCCAAGGATAAAGCTCAGGAAGCAAAAAGGTGGAGGAAAGAAGGACGAATGAAAACGGTGGGAAGAGTGCTGTCTCGCTGTGGGAATTACAATCCACGTCATGAAACAAAACGTGTATGAACTATAGAATGGAAAACAATTTGCTCTGTAAACTTTCACTCAAATCACAATAAAAAGTTTTTTTAAAAAAATAATGAATATCACCTGTAAGTATCACGTTCCTTTTAAAAATCACATGTGTGAGACCAAATGGCCAATAATTACTATGAAATAAAGACAAGACTATAAGGGGGCAGGAAACTAGATTTATGAAAACAGAACAACCAGAGCTGAAATAATGAGAATGTCCACACATTGGGAAGAATGTGACCAATGTCACTGAACAACCTGTGAAGAAATTGCTGAATGGGGACCTAAACGGCTGTGCAAACCATCACCAAAAACACATTAAGATATTATTTTTTTAAAAAATAATGGATCGCAATCTTAAATGTAAAATATAAAAACATTTTGAAGAAAATGAAATAACCTTTGGATCCAGACTTTGGTAAAAAGTTCTTAGATATGACACCAAAAGCATAATTCATAAAAGAAAACAGTCAATGAATTGGACTTCATCAAAACAGAAATCTTTGTTTCATGAAAGATCCTATTAAAAGAATGAAAAGACAAGTTACAGAGCTGGAGAAAATATTGGGAAACTACATGTAAATCAAGGGTCCAGTATCCAGAATACATAAGGAACCCTCAATACTCAACATTAAAAATAATCTAATTAGAAAATGAGTAAGACACCTGAAGAGACGTATCACCCAGGAGAACACACAGATGGCAATAAGCATATGGAAAGATGTTCGGCATCACCAGCCATTGGAGAAATGCTAAGACCATGACGAAATATTACTCCACACCATTTGGTACTTCTAAAACAAAAATAGCGGCAATACCAAATGCCCTCAAAGATGAAATCTCCTGTACATCACTAGTGGGAATGTAAATTGATTCAGCCACTCTGGTAAACAAGTTGGAAGTTTCTGAAAAGCCAAAGACACATGTGCATATGCGTCAGCAACTGGACATTTATCCAAGAGAAATGAAAACATGTTTACATCTACACAAAAACCTGTATATACAACATGCATGTGTTTATATGTATACGTATGTACATATATACATATAACTGAAACCAACCAAGCTCACTGCCGTCACGTCAGCTCCAGCTCACAGCGACCCCTCCTTGGGTTTCCAAAGCGGTATCACCACAGAAGCAGAGTGCCCAACCTTCCTTCCTAGGAGTGGCTGGTGGCTTTGAACCACCAGCCTTCTGGTTAGCAGTCAAATGCCTTAGGCGCTAGGCCACCACAGCTCCCGTGTGTGTGTGTGTGTGTGTGTGTGTGTGTGTGTGTAGGTTTCTGGTTTGGGGCTATTACAAACAAAGCTGTTATAAAAGTGTGTATATATATTATAACAGTGGTGCATCCATACCATGGGATACCACTCAGCAACAAATAAGAACAAACTAATGAAACATTCAACAACTTGCATACAATCTCAAGGTCATTATGCTGAGTGAAAAAAAGACAGTATCAAACCGTCATATGCTGTATGACTGTATTTATATAACATTCTCAAAGTGATGAAACTACAGAAATGGAAAACAGATTAGTGGTTGTCAGAGAGCAGGGATGATGGAGAGAGGGAGGTGTGATGATAAAGGAATTAACATGAGGAAGATCTTTGCAGAAATTGTTCTGCATCTTGAGTGTCATGGTGATTGTACATATTTACATGTGATAATGACATGCAACTAGACATACCCATTGTGTCAACGTCAATACTCTGATTTTGGCATTTTTCTATAGTTATAGAGAGGTAATCCCTGGGTGAAGCTTAGTGAAGGCTACATGCAGCCTCTGTACTATCCTTGCAACTTCCTGTGAATCTATAGCTATCTCAAAATAAAAAGGTTAAAAGAAATGCCTTTTTAAAATTGTTTTGCATGGGGTGGCTCCCCAAATGCTAATATAAGTTTCATGAGGACAGGCTTTATTTTGTTTGTCTGTTTTGTTTAACTACCCTGTCCCCAGCATGTATAACACTGCCTGGCCCATAATGGGGACTCATCAAAATCATGTTGAGTAAACATTCTTAAACCTATTTAAGCAGTTTTTCTGATTCCTTCTTTATTTTAGAGGTTTTTTTTTTACTATGAATGTCAACTGAATTTTCCCAAGAGCTTTTCCTTCATTTACTGATATGATCATATGAGTTCTCTCCTTCTCATTTATTGATGCAGTGAATTATATAGCCAGATTTTTCTTTCATCCCTGTAATAAAAACTATTTGGTCACAATAGCTTATCAATTTTTGATACACCGGTGAATTTTATTTATTAATGCCTTATTGATGATTTTAACACCTATATGCAAAAGAAAACTCATCTTAAGTTTTCTTTTCTGTACTTTCTATTGGGTTCTGTCATTAAATCATGATTTCATAAAAGGAACTGGGGAATTTTCCATCTTTTTTTCTATGACCTACAATAGTTTAAATGGTACTGGGCTTATCTGTTCTCTAAAGGTTAGGAATAATTCAGTTGTGAATCATATGTGCCATTTTCAATGGAATCTCTTAATCACCTTTTCAATCTCTCTGATGCTACTCAATCTACTTAAATTCTCACCTCTCTTAAAAAAATCGTCTATTGTCTCTAGATGTTCAGCTTTGTCACAAATGAACTTCATGTAGTATTCTTATAGATGCCTTAATTTCTCTCCTATTTGAGGTTATTTCTCATTTATCATCCTTTATGTGGTATATACTTGCTTTCTTTTTTCTCTTCATCAATACTGCAAAATGGTATTTATTTGATCATGGCAAAGAACCAATATAAAAAATGTATCATTCCTATTTTTATTAACCAATTCCAGCTTTTCTCTGCACTCACTTTAGAATCCATACTCCCCCTATTCTTTGTGGAAGACATCATGCCAATGTCTTTAATCCTGTACTGTTTGGGTCTATTTCTTATTCTATTCTTTACCAATGACCAAAACATATCGATCTTGATTCCTATGCAGAAGATTTCATTATTAAAGTACTAAGGCGGAGCCTCTTTGCAATGTGGGAGTGTAATATGGGCATGACCAGCAGAGGTAAACAGGAGGTTCCAGAAGGTATGTGTAGAGCTACCTAATCTACGCTTATCTAATCAGTGTGTCACACTGTGGAGGCTTGCCTAGTGCTGTGAGGCTGGCAGCTGTGTCACTGGTATTTCAAATACCAGCAGGGACATCCTTGGTGGACAAGTTTGAGCAGAGCTTCCAGATTAAGACGGGAAGATAAATGGGGCTGTCCACTTCTGAAAAAACTGGCCACTGAAAATGTATTCAGGGGAATACTGATATATCACTGGAAACTTTACAAATAGCAGTGATGTAATGTCGGATATAATGCCAGATGATGAGCCCTTCAGGTTGGAAGGCACTCATAATACAACTGGGGAAGAGCTGCCTCCTCAAAGTAGAGTCGATCTTAATTAATGAGATGGCTAGAGTAAAGCTTTTGGGACCTTCATTTGCTGATGGGGTATGACTCAAAACGGGATGAAACAGCTGCAAACTTTCATTAATAACTGGAATGTGGAATATACAAAATAAGAATCTAGAAATATTGGAAGTTGTCAAAAATTAAATGGAATGCATAAAGATCAATACCCTAGGCATTAGTGAGCTGAAATGGATGGTACTGTCCATTCTGAAACAGACAATCACAGTCTACTATGTTGGCAATGAGAAATTGAAGAGGAATGACATCACATTCATCACCAAAAAGAACATTTCAAGATCTATCCTGAAGTACAATGCTGTCAGTGACAGGATAATATCTACACACCTATAAGGAACATATATATAAGGGAGCTCTGGTGGCGTAGTGCCTACGGCATTTGACTACTAACCAGAAGGCTGGCGGTTCAAACTGGCCAGCCACTCCTCGGAAGGAAGATTGGGCAATCCCCTTCTGTATTGATATCACTTCGGAAACTTGCAAGGAGGGGTCGCTATAAGTCAGATCTGACTCAATAGCAGTGAGGTTTTTTTTTTTTTTAATAAGGAAAACCAGTTAATATTACTATTATTCAAATTTACTCACCTACCAATATAGCCAAAGAAGAAGAAATTGAAGATTTTTAGCAACTTCTACAGTCTGAAATTGACCGACCATGCAATCAAGATATGTTGATTATTACTGGTGATTGGAATGCAAACATTGGAAATGAAGAAGAATCATCAGTAGTTGAAAAATATGACCTTGGTGACAGAAACAACACTGGAGATCACATTACAGAATTTACAAGACCAAGAAATTATCCATTGCAAATACCTTTTTTCAACAACATAAACAAGTGTGTATACCTGGACCTCATCAGATGGGATACACAAGAATCAAATCGACTACATCTGTGCAAGGAAATGAAGGAGAAGCTCAATAGCATCAGTCAAATCAAGGCCAGGAGCTGACCATGAAACAGACCATCAATTGCTCATATGCAAGTTCAAGTTGAAGCTGAAGAAAACTGAAACAAGTCCACAAGAGCCAAAATACAACCTTGAGTATATCCCATCTGAATTTAGAGACCATCTGAAGAATGGATTCTTTTGGTCACTGAATACCATTGACTAAAAACCAGATGGACTGTGGGATGACATCAAGAACACCATACATGAAGAAAGTAAATGGTCACTAAAATGAAAAAGAAATGACCAAAATGGGTATCAGAAGGGACTCTTAAATTTTCTCTTGAAAGGAGAGTAGCTAGAGCAAATGGAAGAAATGATGAAGTGAAAGAGCAAACAGAAGATTTCAAAGGGCAACTAGAGAAGACAAAGTCAAGTATTACAACGAAAAGTGCAAAGACCTGGATTTAGAAAACCAAAAGGGAAAAAACACACTTGGTATTTCTCAAGCTGAAAGAACCGAAAACAAAAATTCAAGCCTCAAATTGCAATACTGAAGTATTACGTGAAATACTGAACACTGGGGATGCATCCAAAGAAGATGCAAGGAATACAAAGAGTCACTGTACCAAAAAGAACTGGTCAACATTCAACCATCTCAGGAGGTAGCACATGATCAAGGATCAACGGTACTGAAGGAAAGTTCAAGCTGCATTGAAGGAAGCGGCAAAAAACAAGGTTTCAGGAATCGATGGGATTACCCACTGAGATGTTTCAACAAATGGGTAAAGCGCTGGAGGCACTCAGTCATTTATGCCAAGAAATTTGGAAGACAGACCCGGCCAACTGACTGGAAGTGATCCATACTGTGCCCATTCCTAAGAATGGTGAGCCAACAGAACGTGGAAATTATCAAACAATATCATTAATAACACATGCAAATAAAATTTTGCTGAAGGTAATTCAAAAATGATTGCAACACAAACAGGTGACTATAAGGAGAAAGTGGGAAGAGAGCTGTTAGATTGTGGGGATTGCAGTCAATGTCATGAAACAAAATGCGTATTAACTTCTGTATGGAAAATGACTTTTCTCTGTAAACTTTGACCCAAATCATAATAAAAATTAAAATTATTCTAAACAGCAACAACAAAACGGATACAGCAGTATATTGACAGGAACTGCCAGAAATGCAAGCTGGATTCAGAAGAGGACATGAAATGAGGGATATCATTGCTGATGTCAGATGGATCTTGGCTGAAAGCAGAGAATACCAGAAAGATGTTTACTTGTGTTTTATTGACTATGCAAAGGCATGTGACTGTGTGCATCATAACAATTACAGATAACACTGCCAAGAATGGGAATTCTAAAATACTTAACTGTGCTCACAAGGAGACCATACATAGACCAAGAGGCTGTCATTCAAAGAGAACATGGGGATATTGCATGATTTAAAATCAGGAAGGTGTGCATGAGGGTTAATAATCCAAGAAGGTGGACTATATGACAAAGAATGTGGAATCAGGATTGGACGGAGACTTATTAACAACCTGTGATATGTAGATGACACAACCTTGCTGCTGAAAGTGGAGATGACCTGAAGCACTTACTGGTGAAGATCAAAGACTACAGTCCTCAGTATAGATTACACCTCAACATAAAGGAAATGAAAATCTTCACAACTGGACCATCAAGCAACATTATAATAAATGGAGAAAAGGTTGAAGTTGTCAAAGATTTTGTTTTACTTGGATCCATGATGAACACCAATGGGAAAGCAATAAAGAAATCAAACATCATAGTGCACTGGGCCAATCTGCTGCAAAAGACCACTTTAAAGTGCTGAAGCGCAAAGACATCACTTTGAAGACTAAGGTGCACCTAAGGCAAGCCATCATATGCCTCTTATGCCTGTGAAAGCTGGACAACGAATAAGGAAGACCAAAGAATTGATGCCTTTGAATCATGGTGTTGGCGAAGAATACTGAAAACACTATGGACTGATTGCTAGAAGAACCAACAAATCTGTCCCTCAAGAAGTTAGCCAGAATGCTCCTTAGAAGAGAGAATGGCCCAACTTGGTCTTACCTACTTTGATCATGTTGTCAAAAGGGACCAGTCCCTAGCAAAGGATATCATGCTTGGTAAAGCAGAGGGTCACTGAAAAAGGGGGAGACCCTTAACGAGACAGACTGACACAATGGCCGCAACGGCGGGCTCAAGCACAGTAAAGATGGTGAGGATGGCACAGGCCCAGGCAGTGTCTCCTGCTGTGCACAGGGCTGCTATGAATCAGAGTCAACTCAACAACAACAACATCTACCCTAACCCTTTACAACTCACTGTGTTGTTGTGTTGTTACGTGCCGTCGAGTCGGCCCCGACGCATAGCGACCCCTCCTTGTGTTTCCAAGGCAGTATCACTACAGAAGTAGATTGCCCAACCGTCTTTCTGAGGAGTGGCTCGTGGGTTTGAACCGTCAGCCTTCTGGTTAGCAGTCAAGTGCCTTAGGCACTATGCTACCAGAGCTCCTTTACAACTCATTGGCTGATCACATTAGATCACATCATGAGGACTAATTACATTATCATTACATAACTGACAAATGACATCACTGCTTAACTGTCAAACCAATCAGAAACATGGCCCAGCCAAGCTGACACAAATTTTGGGGAGAAACAAGTCAATCCACAACATTTATGTAGGCATGTATGATTCCATAATGGAAGATAAAATACAATGTGTATTTCCCAAGGTTGAAATGGCTTTAGGCATACTCCTAACTTTAATGATCACTAACTGCACAACAGAACGCTCTTTTCATCCCTCAAGAGACTCAAAACCCCCCCAGCATAGTACAATGATTCAAAAGAGACTTGATTCATTATCCTTATTATGTACAGAAGTAGATATTGTTTGGCAGCTTAATTGTGATTAAATCATTGAAGAATTTGTAAGGGCAAAGAATAGAAAGAAATGTTTTGAATTATGTTAGACATGAAAGATCCATGTAAATACAAAATACAGTAATTTGTTTTCTGGTCATTAAATTTTCTTTCATGACATCTTTTCATTTGCTCATTTATAATTGTAGCATTTATTACAAAACAACCATCAAAACTGAACCGTGAGCCATTTAAAGCAAATTGATGAAAGCTGATTTTTCATTGTGGGAGATCAACAGAATTTTACACTGAATGTTGAAACAATTATGTTCAGTGATTCATTTTCTTTGTGGTAAAATACGGGGAATGTTATTTTTGTAGAAAATGTGGTATACGGTAAAAATCTGAGCATCAGCATCCACTCAGAATTTTACACTCCAATTTATATTTTTCTGCAAAATGGCATTTGCCACTTTTGCACTCAATTGCTAAAGTTACAGTCACGTTTAAAAAGAAGTTAAATCATAAACAGCTAAGACCACACACACACATGTGTATCTATACCTTATGTGCTGCAGTGAATTACTTGGTATGTTTTCTAGCCATGGTCTTTGTGATTTGCACCAGACACCAGATTACTGGGTGGAACTATGCAATGATAAGGGGATTAGATAGCTTGTGACTAAGGTAAATAAAGTACATGGCACCCTTGCAGGGTAGGATCATGCAAATAAGGTATATGGATTATTTTTGTCATTCTACTAGGCTTAAAATAAGCCCTCCTAGTAGGAGCTCTGGTAGCGTAGTGCCTAAGGCACTGGATTGCTAACCAGAAGGCTGGCGGTTGAAACCCACCAGCTACTCCTTGGAAGGAAGATGGGGCAATCTACTTCCGTAGTGATAACTGCCTCGGAAACCCAAGGAGGGGTCGCTATGAGTCGGGTCCAACTCGACGGCACATAATAACAACAAAGTGGGAGCTCTGGTGGCATAGTGCCTAAGGCATTTAACTGCTAACCAGAAGGCTGGCAGCCACTCCTCAGAAAGAAGAGTAGGTGATACATCATGATAGTGATATCGTAGTGGTATTGCCTCAGAAATCCAAGGAGGGGTCACTATGAGTCGGATCCAACTCCACGGTAGCTTTAGAGGCAGAAGCGGGGATCTCACTGCCATCAAGAGAGAAGGGCTGGAGGTGCAGTGGAGCACATGCTTAGACCAAGATCCTGCACTGGACCTCGGCTGAGATGACAGGTAGAAATGGCCACCGGAGGTGACTGGCTGAGGAACTAAGAGGTACGGGACAGAGAAGCAGGCTTGCTGGCCCACAGAGCAAGAAAGTTGGATGCTCTGCATAGAAGTCTTGTTGACAGAGTGGGGTGCACCTAGGTGCCCCTACTGGCAGAGCTAAAAGAACTCTGTAACACTTGCCCAAGCAGGACAGAGGCCAGGCCAGTAGGCCAAGGACCAGAGAGGTGTACGTGAGGGCATAGCAGAGGGGAGATTGTCCTGATGGAAGAATTGTATCCTGAGAGTGTTCCCTGAACCTGAATTGCAGCCTGTTACTTCCCTAATAAATCCCATAATCGTGAGTATTATCTGTGAGTTCTGTGTGGACACTGCAATGAATTATTGAACTCAGCAGAGAAGTAGTGAGTGTCATGGGAGGACGGGTGGCGTCAGAGTTGGTAAAGTGGCTGGAGGGTGGCGACATGTCTGGCCTCACAGGAATCAGTCTTGAGCTGCTGAGGGTGATTCTCTCTCCCCCTCATGAGGCTGGAAGAGATCAGAAGATGCCACCTCCTTGTCTTTTTTACAACTTAATATTCCATTTCAATACATGAGTAAAAAAAATGGGGGATACCACACAGTGTTTAGGGCCCTTCTATGCCTTAATCCAGCCCTGACTCAGCTGCTAACCAAAAGGCTGGTAGTTCAAGCCTATCAGCCACTGCTCAGAAAAAAGACCTGGTAACCTGCCCCTAGGACTGCTAAGACTACAGCCTAGGACATGCTATGCGGCAATTCTGCTCTGTCCTATAGGGATGCTATGAGTTGGAATTTACTCAATGACACACAACAACATCCAAATGGAAAAATTCACTGAACTGTATAATGCATATCTGTATATTTACTATATATATATATATTTACTATATATAAAACCTTAATTTTTAGAAAATTAATATATACCTACTCTTCACTTATCAACTATCCTGTTATGTGACATCTTGCATCTAAAACAACAGTAAAAAAATCTACTTTCTGACTATTTTGTATAGTAACAACACATGTCTGGCAGTAACAAAAACCAAGGTATGAGGTGAAGAGCACCACTGGCTGTGATGGTTAAGGTGCTGGCCATTATATCATGACATAATAAGGCAGTTATATAATGATGTGTTGTTGTTGTTGTTATGTGCTGTCGAGTCGGCCCCAACTCATAGCGACCCCTCCTTGGGTTGCCAAGGCAGTATCACTACGGAAGTAGATTGCCCAACCTTCCTTCTGAGGAGTGGCTGGTGGGTTTGAACCACCAGCCTTCTGGTTAGCAGTCAAGTGGCTTAGGCACTATGATACCAGAGCTCCTTACAATGATGTAGTAGCCCTTAATTTGTGATCTCATGTAGTCATCTTCCCTTTTTGCATGACGCCAATTTTCACACAATAACCTGGTCTCTGGAAACTAACCATGTCAATAAGTGAGGAGTTGAGTAGTGGCAAGAGTCCTGGAATATGAGTTGGAAAGTTCTCGTCATGGCTTTGTCATAGACTACCTATTTGGTTCTCGCCAAAGCACAGAATCTCAGTGGGCCTCTATTCCATAACTAAATGTGAAGCAAGGTTTCTTTCCCTTCAAATCCATTAATTCAAGATTTTTATGAATTTCCACAGTCTTTATATTTGACTTAACATAGTTAAATACATATATAAAATGATCTTTTCCTAATTTTTACCAAAATAAAACCTGAATTATCTCTTTAATCCCCACTGGACAGGCTGGAGGTCTGATTGGCCTCCTTGAGGAAGAACTAGCAATGGAGCACAAAGAAGGAAATGCTTCCTGAGGGACAGAGGTGATTAGAAATTAATTATAGGCTATTACCTGGAAAGAACATCTCTAGTGATGACAGTAGCTGGAGATGTAATTCTCCTTGAATCAGTAACAAGAGCCTAGAGCCACTGGAGTAATGATACCTAATAATTTATAAATAATTAAAAGGTGAAAGCTAGGTAAAGGCAGATGCTGGAGATTATCTACATTAATAATCAGTATTTACCACACAAGTTCTGTCCATTGGAAAAAAATCAAGAAGCTATTCCTTGGTGGGGGCAGGCAGGGCACACCAGAAAAGTCCACTGCCTTTTTTTTTTTTTTCAATTTAAGAGGGGGTATATAAAATTTAGTGACAGACAACTTTTCTGCATGAAGAAATACTACAGAAATTCAGCAGTTTCCATCTTTATATCCTCATTCAAGGTACATAAGTGATCATCAAGGAGTTTGGCAGATCAAGTCAGAGTACCCTAGTCATCACTTCCTCGGAAAGAAAGGGATATGCAATGATTTTAGAAGTGTCTGAATCTCAGGAACTTCTTGTATGGATTAGGACTCCAAACTCCAGAGGTGATCTAGCCTTTTGTGAAAAACAAGAGATGTTTCCTTCAGATGACAGAATAAGCATACGTATAGTAAAATGCCATGTAAAAAAAAAAAAAAAACTAGCTCACTGAGACCAGGGTATGGATTCTACTTCTGGCTTTGTCATCTAAATTTAAGCAAATCGCTTTTTTCTTTCTGTGATTCATCTTCTTATCTGTAAAATGAAGGACCAGATTAGATATTACCTTTATTTTTCTCTTTCTGTCACTAAAAATTTCTACATGCTTGGAACTCACTATGAGCTCACTAATAATATGGCAGATGGGCTTCCTAGTAAGAACCTTAAACACCGCCCTGGCGTCAGTCAGATCCCACTCATAGCGACCCCTCCCTGGGTTTCCGAGGCAGTATCACTACGGAAGTAGATTGCTCAATTTTCCTTCCAAGGAGTGGCTGGTGGGTTTGAACCATTAGCAGTCAAATGCCTTAGGCACTGCACCACCAAAACTCCCATAAGAACCTTGTTGTTGTTGTTATGTGCCATCCAGTCAGACCCGACTCATAGCGACCCCTCTCTGGGTTTCCAAGGCAGTATCACTAAGGAAGTAGATTGCCCAACCTTCCTTCCAAGGAAGGAGCTCTGGTAGCGCAGTGCCTAAGGCAACTGACTGCTAACCAGAAGGCTGGCGGTTCAAACCCACCAGCCACTCCGCGGAAGGAAGATGGGGCAATGTACTTCCGTAGTGATACTGCCTCGGAAACCCAAGGAGGGGTCACTATGAGTCGGGTCGACTGCACATAACAACAACAACAACCTTGTAAGGAGTGGCTGGTAGGTTTGAATCTCCAGCATTCTGGTTAGCAGTCAAGTCCTTAGGCACTATGTTACCAGAGCCCCTGTAAGAACCTTAAGACACAAAAAAGCCATCTATCTTTATTAACAAAAGTATCTACAAATTAGAAATCCAAATCACTAAATTCACTTACTTTAGTGATCCCTCAATTACCAAACTTAAATGATGAAGGTTAAGGCCAAAGGTCAGTGGAAGAACCTTTTACTGACTGTCAGCTGGGTTTCCATACATCAAACAAATCAAAATGAAATTCATAAATGAGTTAAATAAATGAAAGGGTCTATAATGCTATAGTTAACTGGTGGAGAATTAACAAAAATAATTTTAAAAGCCATCAATGAGGCTATATTTGTTCCACAAAAAGTCTATAGTTCGCATAGATAGACAGTTAGACAGATACAGGCCTACCCTGGAGATACTGTGAGTTCAGTTCCAGAAAACCATAATAAAGCAAGTCACACAAACTTTTTGGTTTCCCAGTGCATATAAAAGTTATGGGTACATTATATTGTAGTCTATTAAGTGTGCAATAGCAATATGAAAAAGTCAGAAATATTGTGAGCATCACCAAAGTGTGACACAAAGGCACGAAATTAACATAAGCTGTTAGAAAAATTGTTCTGAGAGACTTGCTTGACACAGGGTTACCAGAAACCTTCAATTTGTTAAAAAAAAATACAGCATCTGCAAAGTGCAACAAAGTGAAGTGTGATGAAACAAGGTATGCCTGTAGATAGATGACAGATTTTTATTAGCTGAATACAGGTCAAGATAAAACACATAACGTCTACTCACTTTGACAGCGACACTCCCCCAGCTTTCCCAATCATCTCTTCGTGGTGCAATACTGAGTGGTTCCATGGAACATGAAGGAACTTTAAGAGTGTTCTCATCCACCGCTCAGGATGTAAGACAAGTTGTTCATAGTGAACTAACATGCACTTTTTATAGCCAACCTCCATACACTGGTTGTACATGGTCTCTATGGCACGATTCCACTTGGTCAAACAGTCTCTATAGCTGTTCAGGTCAAACCCAGCTATAGTAACTTTTCGAGAAATCATCGAATGGACTGATGCCCGGCCATCTCGAATCATCAGGAGAAATTTGGCATTGGGGAATAACCTGGCAAGGTAAGTTAAGGATTTCAGGGCAAAAGGGTCTTTGTTACATAAATACGGGGCTGGCTCCCCATGCTTTACAATGATTTCTAGTAAGAAGGCTTGCATGGCAGAATCCAGAACTTCATCGGTGACACCAGCCTCATCCAGGCGGATCTTCTCTTTACTTGATCGCGACCACATCTGCTTCAGGGCCAGGATCCGGGGAATGACTCTGGTTTCTTCTCCACAGCGAATGTCGGGGTGTGCGTCCAGCATGGCCCGCATGAGTGTCGTTCCACTTCGAGGCACACCTCCAATAAATATCAAAGGCATATCTTTGTGGTAGGCAAAGGTTTTATTGGCTTTGACGTCCACGGCAGTTCGCACTGTGGCCTCTGTACTCTCTAGTCTGGCCGGCTGGCTGCGCTCCTCTATTCGGTGGTGGCATTCCATGGCGTGCTGGCCCAAGTAGAACACCGTCACAGAACTAATCACCAGACATGCCAGTAGTAAGTTCTGCTTCAGTTTCCCAACCATCTTGATGTTGTTCTTATTACTAAATAGATATTTTGCTTGAAATAATTTTCAGGAAGTGTTCAGGCCATGGAGATTTTACTTCAGAAAGATGACCAACATCTAGAAGGATAAGGAAAGAGCTGTTTTATCATCATGTTGACTGTTCACAGATTAGCTACCAATTATCACCATTACATTTTAGCTACAAATGGAAGCTGTCTCGGACACTCTGATACTCTTTAAACACAAGTACAGTCAGCTTGTATTCTTGGTTCCAGCATCTGGGGATTCAACCAATCCCAACAAAAATTATTCAGGGGAAAAGTAATCAATTAAGCAGTCAAAGTAATCCCTCAAAGGCTAGGAGGAACTGTAAAGTGCTATCACATAGCATTTACATTGTATTAGGTATTATAAGTAATCTAGAAATGATTTAAAACACACTCAAAGATGTGCATATAGGTTATATGTAAATACCATGTCATTTTATATAGGGGAGCTAAGCATCCATGGATTCTGGTATCTGCAGGGGGAGGGGGCTGTCCTGGAACCAAGCCCCCCCCCCCCCCCCCGTGCATACTAAGGACAGCTGTATACACAAATGCTGGCAAAAATTAATCAAGGTTTATCATCAGAAACAGCTGTTCTTAATGTAACACTTCAGAAGCACAGAATGGAAAAGTACAGAAAGCTATTTCTATCAATGAGTCAAGCAAATATTGAATATGCCCAAGCATGTTTAGGGGCCATGCCAAACAGGCTGGTCTCTGCTATTCAGACTTGCTTCAGCCCCAAGAAGTTACTATCTCCGTATTCCACTCAAACGGGAAATTACAGAACAAATACACAACTGCCCAACCTTTAACACACATGCAAGTTATTCATTCCACAAATTATTCATTTAGGTCCTTGAAGACCAGAGACTTGGGCTTGGCTGAGGATCAACTTTGAGAAAGACAGCAGCGGTCCCTGCTCTCAGGAAACAATCTTATGGACAGATGGACAGATGGAGATGCAAACAAGACAAGGAGCACCTAAGTCTACCCTGGGGGGAGCCAAGTAAGAGGGAAAGAGAAAGAGGGAGGGAGGAGTATACTAAGCCACAGTGACTTGTTTGCCAAAGCACAATGGTGTGACAGACATAGAGTAACTGGGTGACAGGAGAGCTGGTAAATATGATACATGCATGCGTATGTCTGTGACCTGGCCCTGGGACGGACAGACTTGATGTGGACACACACAGCAGTCTAAGCTGAAGACAGACTATGATCAAAGGCATGGCCATGTAAGAGCAGGGCTAACAGTGGAACCAATGGTGCATCTGCTAGTTTAGCTGGAGCAAGGGTATGTACTGGGAAGCAGAAGGCAATCAGGGTCCATCTAGAAAACAAAAGTTACCCAGAATTCTCAGAGGCCAAGTACGCCTCGGGGAAACGCCTGAGTACACCAGGGAAAGAACACACACTGAGAGGCAGCTTCTGGATCTGGCAGAAGGTAGGCACACCCTCTCCCCAAAAACCAATGATAGAGCTGGACAAAAGTGACAAAACTACTTTCCAGGGCTCTGGAAATCACCCAGAGGAACAGAACACCCTTAACCACCTGAGACGTATTATGCTTCAAAAACTTGCTGGGGTTAGGTGAGAACAGTGAGAAGCTGTGGCATCTGGCCTAAGACTATTCCCATCCTCCTCCCGACCCCACTCAGTGAGGGCAGAGGTTTGCAGAGCAGGCAGGGCAAACGCTGGAGGCAAATCTCAGGGCAAACCTGAGGGAAGCCCCCTCAAAGTGGAGTGAGAAACACCCAAATGTCCAGCTGCCAGTGCCAAGTGATGATCTAGGCAGCCGGTCCACAAGGAAGATCAATGGCTGTGCAAGCCTGAGGTTACAGGCATGCAGCTGGGACAAGCTCATGGTCAACCCTGAGGATGCAAGCACCAAGGAGACACCAAAGGACTGAGCATAAAGGTCAGGGCAAATGTGAAAGTGGCTGGAACTCTGAAGGTGCCCCCTATCCAGATCCAGATCCCCTGGCAGAGGACAAAAGCCTTGCCAGCACCAGGTGTCTGCGCACAACCAGGATCCAAGCACTGGCTGACCACTAAGCTCTGCAGATAGGGCACGACGCCTAGAAAGCAAAGCTTGAAAATGAAAATAAGAGTAAAAGCATGAATGCAAATGTGTGTGTGTACATGTGTCCACATACCTGAACAGAAACATCTGCATACATTTATATGCAATGTCTGGAAAAGGCAAACTTACAGAAGTGGAAAACGGGGGTAAAGGCAGGGACTGACTTGTGGATGGGCATGAGGGGACATTTTGCAATGATGGAAATGTTCAAAACCAGAACTCTGTGATGTCTACACAATGGCCATGGTTTTGGTGTTCATCATCACTCACCAAAATACTAGAAACAAACGAAATGTCCTTCAATAGGTAAATGAATAAACTGGTACAGCCATGCAATGGAATACTACCCTGCAACAAAAAGGACCAAATTCTTGATATATGGAACAACTTGGATGAATCTCAAAGGACTTATGCTGACTAAAAAAAAAAGCCAGTCTTAAAATCAATCTATTCATAAGACATTCTTATAAAGGCAAAACTGCAGCTCAGTGCACACCAGGGGACTGTGTTGCCGAGAGGGAGATAATGCAGACAGCTGTCTGGGGTGATGGAGCTGTTCTGTATTCTGACTGCGATGGCTGTTACAGGAGTCAAAGTATGTGTTAAAATCCAGAGAACTATACAGAGGGAAAAAAGGGGGGAGGGTCAGTTTTACTGTGTAATAAGTTTTAAGATAAAATGGTTTAAAAATCAAGGCAAACTGGTAGGAAAACATGGAGGGGAGAGACAGGTGACAGAGGCTACTGTAATCTTAATCTTCCAATCAACGATGTTTCTGCTCAAACTCTACTTAGTGGTGATAGACTCAGTGGGGATAAGAATACAAGTATATCTCGGAGACATTGGGGGTTTGGTTCCAGGCCACTGCAATAAAGAGAATATTGCAATAAAGTGAGTCATACGAATATTTTGATTCCCAGTGCTTATAAAACTCATGTGTACCCTGTACTGTGGTCTAGGAAGTGTGCGACAGCAATGGTGAAAATGTTTGAATCACTGTGAGAATGGCCAAAATGGGACCCAGAGACATGAACTGAGCACATGCTGGTAGAAAAATGGTGCTGACAGACCTGTTCAATGCAGGGTTACCACAGACTATCAATTTGTAAAATCTGTGCAAAGCACAATACAGTGAAGTGCAATAACATGAAGTATGCCTGCACATGGAGTAAATAATAGGTTTTACTGAGAACAGCAAAAAAAATAATCCTAGAAAAGTGATTTCAGATTTTCCATTTTATGGGCACTTAAATGAAATAAAAATGCATTTAAATCTGAACACACAACAAACTTGCTTAGTGAAGCAAAGAGAAGGGCTCTTAGGGCTGTGATAAACTCTAATAACGGTTGATTTGATCTTGGATAGTTATACAGCAGTGATCCTGCTGTACATTCCATTGGTTTAAGGGTTTGCATAACGCATGTTGCATGAGAGAAGAGCAGTCAGCACCCTGAGGTGGCAGAGCTTCTTCATCTAATTTATTCTAGTCTTATCAATATTTTAAATACACTTAATATCCTAACTATTTGCCAAATGCTGGTACATGTCAGAATTTAATAGGTGACAAATGAATCAACTTCTTCCTAAAACTACCTTAGCAACAACTTAAAATACAACTGTACAAAAACAAAGTAACTCTCTCTGAAATCATCCCCCAGCCCAGATTAAATACAAAAGTTCACCAATCCAAAGTTAATGTGACAGACCTTTAAATTACTATAGCAGCAATCAACTGCACCAAGCAACAAGTAATATACAGCAACTTTTAACTAAAACCCAAAAACAAAACTCACTGGCCACTGAGTCGATTCCGACTCACAGCGACCCCCTCAATGGGTTTCCAAGGCAGTAAATCTTTACGGAAGTAGATTGCCCCATCTTCCTTCCACAGAGCAGCTGGTAGGTTTGAACCACCAACCTTCTGGTTAGCAGGCAAATGCCTCAGGCACCGCGCCACCAGAGCACCTTACTTCTAACTAAAATACTCCCCAATTCCAAGTAAAATACAGAAAAACAAAAAATGGAAACATGTTATTAATATATCTCATTGTCCATAAACATACACGTACATCATCTTAGTGGCTTTGTTTTGGTACAGTTGTTATTTTAAGTTGTTGCTAAGGTAATTTTAGAAGAAGTTGATTCATTTGTCACCTACTAAATTCTGACATGTACCAGCATTTGGCAAATAGGATATTAAGTGTATTTAAAATATTGATAGGACTGGAATAAATTAGATGAAGAAGCTCTGCCACCTCAGGGTGCTGACTGCTCTTCTCTCATGCAACAAAACTTCACTAAACGGATCTATTGAGATTGATCTGACCAATTCGCTATTATTAGAATTCCCATTGCTATAAATACATCGTGATCAATATTTCCACACTGCTAAATGGGCAAGGAAGATGGGGCAATCTACTTCGGTAGTGATACTGCCTCAGAAACCCAAGGAGGGGTCGCTATGAGTCGGGTCCGACTCGCCAGCACATAACAACAACAAACAAACAAATGGGCAAGGAGGACACATCTTCTGACCTCCTCTAACCCCACAAGAGGAAGACAAGAGTCACTATCAATAACTCAAGGCCTATTCCTGTGAGGCCAGACATGCTGCCTCCCTCTAGCCCTTTCACCAACCGTTCCTCCAAAGCACCCACCACCTCTGTCCTGGGTCCGATAATTCGCTGCAGTGGCCACATAGAACTCACAGATTACAGGGTTTATTAGGGAAATACCACGGTACAATTCAAGTTCAGGAAAAACGCTCAGTCTCTCTCCCAGCCTGCAGTCTCTTCCAACAGTGCATGTCCCTTGGTGTCTCATTCAGCAATACGTCTCTCTTGTGTCTCTTTCCCAGCAGTGCATGTCTCTTTCAGAAGCACGTCTTCCTCAACCAGCAGTCAGAGAGAAACCTCTGCCTCTAGGAAGCCTCCTTTTGAGCCTGGCAGAGTGGCCAAACTAGCCAATCATAACATCAGACTTCTAAGCACCTGAGAGAGAGCGACCTTCCCAGAATATTGCTCCAGTGCCACACCCAACAGAAATACCCCAGGTGGATAACTTGTACAATCAGGAGCTCCTCGGTTGCTCACAGCAAATTCCATCACGGAGTTTACAAAGACTTACGGGTAGAAAAGCCACACTAAGTAATTTACTACACCGCACACAAACACAAACATCTTTACAGACATGATTATTTTCTTAAACTAAATTTTTAGGAAAAAAATCACAAGGGGTGTGGAGCGCACTTGATTTTAAAACATTTAATACATATTTGATTCATCTCTTTCTCGCAGGCTACATCCAATCTGACAAAAACAATCCTACTGATCCTACCTTCAAAATACAACCAGAATCTACTGCTCAGGACTTCCACTGCCACCACTGTCATCTGTCACTGGGACTACTGACAACCACCACCACCTGCAGAGGACTCGTGTGTTGCTGTGATGCCCAACAGCTTTCAGTGCAGCTTCCAGACTAAGGCGGATGAGGAAGAAAGGCCTGGTGATGTACTTCTCAATATCAGCCATTGAGCTCTCTGGATCACAACGGTCTGATCCACAGCTGATCATGAGGACAGTGCAGGACTAACAGTGTTCGGTTCCCCTGTGTGTGGGGTTACTGTGAGGCAGGGTCCATGTGCAAAGTTGCTGTTTATGAATTTGAAAGAAAAGATATTTGCAATGAATAAGTCACTGGTCTTGCAAAATTCTATCATGTGCTCTCCAGGTTTGTTTCTATCATCAAGGCCATAGTTTCCAACTACTGTTCCTTCTTCATTTCCAACTTTCGCATACCAATCAACAGTAATTATGATATATCTTGACTGGATGTTTGACCAATTTCAGACTTCAGAAGTTAATAAAAATCTTCAATTTGTTCATCTTTGACATGTATGGTTGGTGCATAAACTGGAATAACAGTCGTATTAACTGGTCCTTCCTGTTGGTGTATAGATATTATCCTATCACTGACAACTTTGTACTTCAGGATAGATCTTGAAATGCGTGTTCTGATGATGAATGTGATGTCACTCCCCTTCAAGAGTCATTCCCAGGATAGTAACCACATGACTGTTTGATTTACAAGGGCCACTACCAGTCCATTTCAGCTTACCAATACTTAGGATATCAATACTTATACGTTTCATTTCATTTTTGACAACTCCAATTTTCTCAGATTCATACTCTGTACATTCCACATCCTGATTATCGATAGATGTTTACAGATGTTTCTTCTCATTTTGAGTCATGCCACATGAGCAAATGAAGGTCCCAAAAGCTTTACTCCATCCACGTCATCAAGGCTGACTCTCTGGTAGCGCAGTGGAGAAGGCATCTGGCTGCTAACCAAAAGGTCACCGGTTCAAACCCACTAGCTCCTCCCCAGAAGGAAGATGGAGTGATCTACTTCTATAAAGATTTACAGCCTCGGAAACCCAATGGAGATCACTGTGAGTTGGAATCAACTCAATGGCAGTGAGTTTGGCTTGTTTTTTGGTTCTACTGTGAAGAGGTAGCTCTTCCCCAGTTGTATTTTAAATGCCTTCCAACCTGAGGGGCTCATTCTCTGGCACAGACAGTGTTCCACTGCTACTCATAAGGATTCCACTGGCCTTTTTTTTTTTTTAAGAAGCAGATGCCAGGTCCTTCTTCTTAGTCTGGAAACCTGTCCACCACGAGTGACCTGCTGGTATTTGCAGTATCAGTGGCATAGCTTCCGGCATCACAGCAACAGTCAAGCCACCACAGTGAGACACACTGACAAATGAGTGGTGGGCATATAAAGCAGGTGCTCAAAAATTTTAAAAAAAACATTGTTCAAGGGACTGAGTATTTCCAAGTTGTCCTTTAAAGAGTATAAACTGATATATGCTCTTTGGAATGCAACTGTCAGTAACTATCAAAATATAAATGCACCTTTGCTTTGAACTCCTAAAAATTTGTCTTACAAATTTATTTGCATATATGTACAAAGAAATACAATGAAATTCACTGCCAAATGAAACAGCAAAAGACTGCAAACTGGCAAAATTATTTTTGCCATCTACAGAAGTACCTCTACTTATTATTTAACTAATATCTTTAGATACGTGTCTAAATTTTGTATCACACAGTGTACAGAAGGTTGATTTAGAAATCTACTTTTTTCCACTGACTTTTTTATGACACAATTTAAGCTCTTTACATGAATCTTCAACATCCTACTTTTTCATATCCCATAAACCCACTGCCTCTAGTTGATTCCGACACAAAGTGACACTACAGAACAGGGGAAAACTGTCCCATAGGGTTTCCAAGGCTGTAATCTTTAGGGAAGCACACTGTCACATCTTTTTCCCACAGAGTAGCTGAAGGGTTTGAACCTCCAAACTTTCAGTTAGCTGAGCGCTTAACCACTGAGACACCAGGACTCCTTGTAACATCAGGGGCGAACATCTCATCTTTATTTCCCTCTCAGTTATTTAAGTGTAGCATGCTTGGATTAACACACCATGCTATCCCTGGGAGCTGTACCCCAAGCCACAAGAAGGTCATTCACTACTTGTGAGATCCACAACATAACCACTTGCTGTATTTTTTCAAAATGGTCTTGAGAAGGTGTATTTTAAGATGTCCAGCACTCAATGTGTGTTACATTTCTCTGCCTTTTTTCCATCCACTTTTGTCAGGAAATCCCTACAGTTATCCAAAAACAGCTCATGAAAGTCAGGCGAAAATATCTTCCACAAACAACAGCTTGTTGTTCAAAATACAGTAACTAAGACGGCATCTCCTAACACCAGCGGTTTCATAGGAAATCAAGCGAAGGCAATGCCCTCTTCACTAAGGGCTAACGTGGAGGGAAAGAAAAACTTGCCATTTGGTCAACAACACGTGAGAGTCATGTCTGCTAAGCCAATTTGGGGAGATTTCTTTCAAGTTGTCACTTATGGTATATTAGGAATTAAACATTTTGGTCTCCCCCACAACATCTGGAGAGGAAAAGGTGTGTTCCATGTCTCCTTAAGATGTTTGAAAGCAAGTGAGACAGTGGTCAAAGGGCTTGTGAGGGAGACTAAAGAAGAAGAGAAGAGAATTCTGGATTCTCCAGAACAGCCTCTTAACTTTTCGCTGACCTTGTGGAGCCTCATTTTCTGTCCTTGGAAGGGCAGCTAGGGCAATCGCAGAACCACGCGCAGCAGTGCTACCAGGGACCTTCTCCTCAAGGCCCAGTGTTGTCAGTTTTCAGATGGGCAAACTGAGGCCCACACAGCACACCATCACCATCCTCACCAGCTCTGTAAATCTGGCCTACTTTTCACAACCCATTTTTCATTGTATCGTGTGCATTTTTCTTACTCCAGGAGTTCAGGCCTGCAGCTCAGACAGCTTGTCTTCTGCTCCATCCACCGTAACAGCCTGGCAGGGCGCCGCTCACAGCGTCAGAAATGAACCCTGGTCTCCCCGGGAGGAGAGCCCCAGCACACCGAGTGCTGACTAACCAAAGTGAGAAGTACTTTCTCCAGGGGAACCTCTGAAGAGCTTGAGCCCAAACTTCTTTCTACTGACTCTTCTCAAACTCTTGAGAAAGGAAGCCCTGCGAGTAAGAAGAAACCCAGTAAAAGCTGGGCTGACCAGCCTGCTTGTAGATTTCACCATGATGCACATGTGCGCTCACGTGCTCACGCACAGAAACGCGTGTAGACACACATACAAGGGCCTCGCTCTACGACCTTAAACGTCTCTTCACTGTCATTTCAGACAAACCCTATCAGATGTTTACAGAGCTGAGGCTGAACTAGAGAGGAGCACTAGAAATGGCTCATTTTTATCTCAGGAAAAGCAGGGAAATTGAACACTGCAATAAACACGCTGAGAAATCACGACCAACAGGCCTGCTCTCTTCCAGCAGGCTCTCCGAGGAGAGAGTGCTGCCCTTGTATTTCTCTACTGAGATCCTTGCAAATTTCATACAGGAAGAGTACTCATCACAACTTGCATCAGTCGATAAAAGTAGGGGTTAAGTGTAAGAGATCTAGGTCTGAAGAAAAAGGGGGGAAATGTCCCAGTAAAAGGCAAATTACAGTTACATAACAAGACCTAAAAACTTCCTTTTCTTTGTTGATCTTTAGTTCCCTGTTGTCCGTGCCCATTCATGGTGCCAGCCCATGTGGCAAACGACCATATCCAATGTCACTTTGCCTACTGCTTAAAGCCCAGTATATAGCCGGCTCCTCTACTTACTTCTAGCTTCTGAGCCAACAGAAAAAGAATTGTATCACATGCTTGAACTCACTAATGGTAAGTGTCTAGGGGTTGATTTGAATGACAGCTTTGTCATTCGGTAGAAATTTCAAATCTGACCCAGATGACCCCACTGTTGAAAGCTCCATCCTCACACAGCTCACAGTCAGACACGAGCATGGGAACACCCCTCCCTCACAGCACACTGGGGGCTCACGGAAGAATACAGCACACACACTGACAGTCTGTGGAAGGCTGTCGCGATCCAGCTTCTTAGAGAAGCTGAGGACTCGGATTTTGTTTTCAATAAACGTCATGGTCAGGAAGGAAATGAGTTCAAATATTAAGAACTAGGCCAAATGCCTAAGCTACTAATGGAAACAGGAAAAGATCCATGTTAAGCTCCAGTTCAAGTTAAATGAAATGATAGCTGGTATTTACGTCAAAACTATGTGAGGGAACATATAGGGGAGGGAACTTATATAGGAAATGAGAATGCCATGAGCTAGTAACTGCTGATGTGGGGCCATGAGTACTTAGGGGTTCAATATACACTTCCAGCTTTGAGGATGTTGGAAATTTTTCATAATAAAGAGTTAAAATGAAATGTTAAATAATTTAAGTTACCAAGTCCTAACTTTCTAAGACCTGTAAATCAGATGGTCTGTGCTAGTTAATCATTCCTCTTCTAGAATCTTCAAATTCATGTTTGTAGTCTCTTTAAACCAAGCAGGTCAAAGCAACAAAAAGAAAGCAAAATTTGCTTAAATTATATACTCTTGTCAGTAATTCAGCTTCACGCAGTTTTCTACTGCAGTTTGATGAATCACTTTTATACGACCTTTCTCACCATGGTCTTATGACTCCTACAAAATGATTAGGTGGGACTATGCAAATACGGTGCTTGCCATCCACCAAGGGGACTGGACAGCATTGCTAATAATACAAATAAGGTGCGTAGGACCCTTGTGGGGGGGCGACCATGCAAATAAGATGTATGGAACCCTAATGAGGGGACTGTTCAGTTTTGCCACTCCGCTAGGTTTCAAATAAGCCATCGCAGGTGGGAAGGGGGACCTGACTACCAGTCAGAAAGAAGATCTGGACATGAAGCACGTCCTTTGGACCTGGGGTCCCAGTGCTAAGAACCTCTTAGACCTAGGAGACAGAGAGAGCTGTAACACCAGGGACAGCACAAGATGGAGGGGAGTAGCAGCAAGTGCAGCAGAAAAATGGCAGCAGCAGAACCTGGAGACCAGTACAAGACGTCACAGTGGGCTTCCCAGTCCACAAAACGAGTCCACAGTGGGCACGCTGACATGCGAGTGAGAAGGCTGAGGATCTCTGGGCAGGAGGCTTGCTGACAGAGAGGGGTACCTCTGGGCGCTTATGGGGAGAGGCAGGCTAACCGACCCATGGAGCAAGGGAGCGGAGAGCCTGTGGGCAGGATGCTTCCTGGCAGAGTGCGATGCCTCCAGGCACTTGATGGCCTAAGTTAAAGAGCTCTGTAACACTTGCCTGAACAGGGCAACGCCCAGGCCCGAGTGGGGCCAAGTACCAAGGGCCAAGGGGAAGCTTATCCTGAGGGGGCTGAAAGAAGCCTTCCATAGCTAGCCAAGAGAAGCTGAGAGAGATATCCTGCACTAAAGAGAGGAGACTTCGCCTATGTGCTTCTTCATTCTGATCTTTAGTTGCAGCCTGTTACTTTCCTAGTAAGTCACATAACTGTGAATATAGTCTGTGAGTTATGCATGGTCATTGCAATGAGTTACCAAACCCAGCAGAGAAGTAGAAACTGCTATGGGAAGGATGGCCGGGGTCAGAATTGATAAAAACATTGCAGAGCAGGTATGTCTGACCTCCACCTCTTAAGAATTACCAGCTGTGGAGCAGTGAATTACTTATGTGGCCCTTCTATCCACAGTTTTGTAACTCCCACCAAATGACTGGGTGGGACTATACAAATGTGGTGCTTGTGGCCCACCAAGATGATTGGACAGCTTGATAATGATGTAAATAAAGTACAGGGTACCCTTGTGGGGGTGGCACCATGCAAATAAGGTACATGGACTCCAACGTGGGGATTAGTCAGTTCTGCCACCATGCTAGGCTTAAAATGAGCCATCCCAGAGGCAGGAAGGGGGCACCTGACTACCACCAAGAGGAGATGGAAGTGGAGCATGTCCTTGGACCCAGGATCCGTGCACTGAGAACATCTTACACCCAGGAGGCAGGGAGCTGTAACACTGAAGATGGCACAAGACAATGAGAAGGCACGGCAAGCGCAGCAGAGAAATGGCAGCAGCAGAACCAGGAGACTGACACAAGACGTCCCAGCGGGCTTCCCACCCCACAGAATTAGGTGGCTACAGTGGGCATGCTGACACACAGAGCAGGAGAGCTGAGCACCTCTGGACAGGCCTGTTGATAGAAAAGAGTGCCTCCAGGCACTCACCAGAAGAGCTAAAGAAGATGTGTAACATTTGCCTGAGCAAGGCAGATGCCAGGAGGCTGAGAGGTCAAAGGCCAGAGAGAGGCATCCTTGTAGGCCCCACTAAGAGGCAGCCCTGACTGAAGAATTGTATCCTGAATTTCTGATCCTGAATTGTAACCTGTTACTTCCCTAATAAACTCCATCATTGTCAATATTGTCTGTGAGTGGTCATTGCAATGATCACTGAAACCAGCACAGAAGTAAAGAGCACCGTGGGAGGGACATCTGGTATCAGAATTGGTATAAAGGTGGATGTGGAAACACGTCTGACCTCCATCTCATAGGAATCAGCCTTGTTGATCTTGATCCTCCCTCCCCCTGTGAAGTTAGACTACGTGAGATCCTGCTGCCATCTTTACATCAGCCTTGGTTTGGGCACTCATGCCCAAATCACTACCGCATTGCAGTGCAGTCACACTACCAGATCATGGGTCGCTGTGGGGTGTTATCGAGTTGATTCTAACTCAGTGCGACCCCATGTGAAGAGCAGAACTGCCCCACAGAGTGTTCTAGGCTGTAATCTTTATGAGAGCAGACTGCCAAGTATTTTATCCCACAGAGGAGCTGGTGGGCTCTAACCATCAACCTTTCAGTTGGCAGCTGAGTGCTTAATTCCTGGGCCACCAGGGCTCCTCTATTGGACAATAAACTCCTTTAAAGCACAAATTAAGACCCATTCATCATCTAGCATGCAGCAGGGCATGAATACTGGACGGAATTTACAGCTGAATAAGCAACTAGTGAGTCCTCTCTTAATCCCTAAAATACTTATAAAATCATGTGAAACAAAGCAAATGTTCAAGGAAAGAAAAGGTCAAAAAGGAAACAAGGAACCACTAATAAACAGAAACAAAGTAGTGTGGAAACAATGAAAACATTTTGCAATTCCAGTCATTATTCCAACAGGAGGTTTTTTTTTTCCCTGACTCAACAAAATGATTACAAAATTCATACTGGGTAGGAACAATAGGTTTTCCAAGACTATTTGGAAAGAGAGCCCTACAGATACTAAGTGATCAAAAAATTTTTTTTAATATTATGATACCGACACTAATTAATAGAATAAAATAAATTCCCTAAGCACCACCACCCCCCACGAGCTCTGGTAGCGTAGTGCCTAAGGCATTTGACTGCTAACCAGAAGGCTGGCAGTTCAAACCCACCATGCACTCCTCCGAAGGAAGGTTGGGCAATCTACTTCTGTAGAGATACCACCTCGGAAACCCAAGGAGGGGTTGCTATGAGTCGGATCCATCTCGGATCCGACTGGATGGCAGTGAGTTTGGTTTTTCTGGTTTTGAAGAGGCCCCCACAAAAACTCAACTATGTATACAAATTTATTATGTGCAGAAAACAAACATGACATAAAAATATTCCCTGAAGCCTTCTTAAAATCAAACAAAAGTTTAGTTTAACTAGTAAAGGGTGTCTGTCTTAAGGACTGTGCTCTTTAAGATCTACAAGCATACCCTGGAGACACTGTGGGTTCAATCCCAGACCACTGCAATAATGCGAATGGTGCAATAAAGTGAGTCACACATATTTTATGGTTTCACAGTGCACATAAGTGATGTTTACACTATACCGTGGTCTATTCAGGGTGTAACAGCATGAAGAAAAAGCTTGAAATATTGTGAGAATAACTAAAATGGGACAAAGACACAAGAACAGGTACATGCTGTTGGAGAAACGGCACCAACAGACTTGCTCAATGCAGGCCTGCACCAAACCTTCAATCTGTCTGGGGGGGAAAAAAAAGGATCTCAGGAGCACAATAAAGTGAAGCTCAATCAAACAAGGGATGCCTGCATCTGTATAGGATCAAACTGACAGCAACTGGGAAGATTAGACAGGAACCTTAAGGGGCTAAAAGCTTATGTTAATGGAGGAGGAGCAACTCAGAAAAGGAGGATGAGAATGGCTGCACGACTTGAAGGAGGTCACTGATGTTGCTGAATGGCACGTGTAGACACTAGATTGGTACATGGCAGGTGAGGCTGCAGACTGCTCATGATGTTCAAGGTGGTGCATGCTGTGTACATTCTTAACAACAGAAATAAATTATTTACAAACACCCGCACACCAACACTGCACAACAGTGACGGAAGACGACGTGGCTTACGGTGCCGAGTGCCCTCATCCACGGTCCTCTATTCGCCCTGCTGCATCTGCAGCCGCTCCTACTTACAGCCTGACACCTCGCAAACCTATCGGTGCCCAAGACTTCTCCCCCAAGTCTCAGATCTGACTGTTCAGAGGCCAAGGGACAGCTCAATGTGGATGTTCCACTCGTAGGTCAAAGTCAAAGAACACCACACAGGGTTCTCCACTCCCATCTACTCTACTGCTCAGTGCACCACTTTCTTCCAGATGCCCAAGCCAGAAACTAGGAGCCTTTGTGTAGTTCCTCCCTCAGCCTCTCCAGGGGTGACTGTTGAAGTGTTGCCAATTCTACTTCCTTCATGGCTCTTGATCCATGCTCCTCCATCTTCTTCCCCCGCTGGCACGGCTTTAATCCTTGCACTCATCCTTCTCATGAGGATAGCTCCACAGCCTTCCTAACTCTGAGGTCGAGCTCTGTTCAATCAGTTCATTCAGCATTGAATTTTAGGAAAAATCTTTCTGAAACTGAAGTATGCTTACGACGCACCCCTGTTTAAAACCTTTCAATGACTTTGTGCTTCTTTGAGGAAAAAAATCCTCACTCTGACATACATGACACGATCCACCCTGGCCTGACCCCCACAGCCTTCTTCCACCATGCTCCACTTCATACACCCACACACGCACTCACTCCGTGCTGCCCTCGTCTTGAACAACCTGCAGCATCACTGCTCACTCCAGCCTCCGTACACTGCACTTCTGCATGTCTTCCCAGTTGATGGCTCCCACTCATCCTCCAACATTCAGCTTCAACGCCATGTCTCCTAGGAAGCTTGCCTGACAGCTCCTGCCTCGTACAGCATTAGCGTCCTTTGAGATCCCTATGCTTGGTCCTAGCTTAGCACTTCTTACGTTATATGGTTTATTTGTCTGCTTTTGCTGTGGATTGTGAACTGCTTGAAGGCAGAGACTTTTGAATGGAATAATGGATTCATGATTGTCAGTCAGTTAATTATGAATGTAGCTAGATTCCATGAGTGTAACAAGTGGTGAGTTCTTGGAAGGTACTGGCTGTATCGCATGCCTCTTCAGTAATCCTCCATCGTAAATGACATAATGTGGTGCTTGTATGTTGAGCACTCAATACATACGCACTGAGTGACTGTCTCTGTCTCACTTAAACCTCAGCCAGCCAACCTGTTCCTAGGATTACAGAGTCTGTTCTCCTGATTCCAGTGCCATAATATGGTTTGTATTAGAAAAACTGGAAAAGCAAGTTCACCTCTTGCTTTTTCCCTCTGACCCCTCTTCCTGTAACCCACTCTCTTTATCGCTTAGTCTATGTCATTTCCCTCCATCAATTCACATTTTCAATGATGAATCAGAATCTTACTTTCTTGCAGCAATAAATCAGAAGGTAAAGGAATACTGTCCTAGGATCATGTTACATATGAGGAAACTGAGGCTTAAAAAGATAAGTAACTCATTCAAGGTACCAGATACTTGGCAAAATGTTGGTCAAGTTGAAACTGAGATGCCAGAATGGGGTAGAGCTTCCCCCCAAAGCCCCAACCCCGGAGAACTGTCACTAGTTAACCTGACCAGCAGCTCAATAGGAGCCCTGGTAGCATAGTGGCTAAGACACTTGCCTGCTAACCAGACGGCTGGCGGTTCAAACCCACCAGCCACTCCTCGGAAGGAAGGTTGGGCAATCCTACTTCCGTAGTGATACTGCCTCGGAAACCCAAGGAGGGGTCACTATGAGTTGGGGCACATAACAACAACAACAACACAACAACAGCAGCTCAACAGAAAAGCTCCTGTTTCAGGGCTTATCTTTATTTGAGGACTCAGAGTCCTCTCAAGGTGAACAGCCTTATCCCCAGGTCATTTGTCAAGAACAATCAGAGACAATTATTTAACATCTCAACTGCCTGAGACAGCATGTGACACCTGGGGCAAAGAAGACACTGGCCAAAGAATTTAAAAGGAATATCTGGGGAATGACATGTCCACAGAGGGATTACAAAAGCTCTGAAATACTCCTGGGAATCTAAAGGCATGAACATGCCCAGAAAAGATAGGAGAAGGACCCAAAGACTCACCCCTGGATGACCTTGATGGGCAACCAGGAAGTGAGGCTAAGGCACAGTACAAACTGCTAGAGCATTAATAGGAGTGCCACCACACACACACACACACAGCCCCTCATCAAAGACTAACAGAATCCCTGGTTCAAAGCCTTCAAGGAAATCTTATCTGACCACTAAGTTAACCAAGCAGAGATTTCTGTGGTTGCATCAGATAATGAATGCAGACGTCACAGAATTAGTCCACGTAAGTCACTAAACCCTGACAAGAGGGGATCACATTTCCAGAGTAGCCACAGCTATTATTTTAAATGTCCCAGTTTCAACAAAGAATTGTGAGACACACAAAAAATCAAGAACATAAGCTCCATACACAAGGAGGAAAAAAGACAGTCAATAGAAACTATCCCTGAGAATGCCCAAATGTTGGACTTCTTAGACAAATACTGTAAATAAGCTATTATAACTTCATTCAAAAAACTAAAGAAAACCACATATAAAGAATTAAAGGAAATCATGAAAACAATGTCTCACCAAATAGAGAATATCAATAAATAGATAAAAACCACTTTTAGAAAAATAGAAATTCTGGAATTGAAAAGTACAATCACAGAAATAAAATTCACTAGAGGGACTCAACAGCAGATTTAAGCTGGCAGAAAAAAGAAACAACAAACTTGAAGACAAATCAATAACCTAGCCTGAAGAGCATACACACAAAAATGAACACAGCCTCAGAGACCTATGGGACATCACCAAGCATACTCACATATGCACTGTGATGGTTAATTTTACGTGTCACCTTGGCTAGGCTATGGTGCCCTGCTGTTTGGTCAAACACTAGTGTTGATGCCATTGCGAAGTAATAAGCATGTGACTAAATCAGTTGGTCTTGAGTAAAGCATATTACCCTCCATAATGTGGGTGGGTCTTGCCCAATCAGTTGAAGACCTTAAAAGCAAAAAGAAAGCTTTCCCTAGAGTGTCTTCATCCGCAAGACTATAAACAGACAGTTGCTAGACCTCTTCCACTCTTCTCATCATTTGATCTACAGGTTTTGGAACATAGGACTATAGGACTCTCCAGCCTGCTATCTGACCTACAGATTATGGACCGCAGCACAGAAGTCCACCAGCATAGGAGCTGATAAACAAATAGTGGTACATGCATACAAAGGAATATTGTTCAGCCATAAAAAGGAATGAAGTGCTGATACATGCTACAACTTGGATGAGCCTCCAAAAAATTAAGCTTACTAAAAGAATTCAGATATGACAGGTCACACAGTATATGATTCCATTTATATGGAATATCCAGAATAGAGACAGAACACAGACTGATGGTATCCAAGGGCTGGGAGTTGAGGGATGAGAAGAAACTTTTAATGGGTAAGGGGTTTTACGCTGAAATGATGAAAACATTTTGGAACTTAATAAAGATGGTGGTGCACAACACTGTGATTATACTAAATGCCAATGAACTGTCACTTAAAATCATTTATCTTATCTCATGTGAATTATACAAATAATATTTTTAAAATAAGTAAAAAGTCTGAATGGACCAATAACAAGTAGATATTAAATTAATAACCAAAAAACTTCCCAAAACAAAAAGTCCAGAGCCAGATGGTTTCACTGAATTCTACCAAACATTTAAAGAAATATTAACATCAATCCTTACCAAACTCTTACAAAGTATAGGAAGGAACACTACAACTCACTATAAGAGGTTAGTTTTTCCCTGATACCAAAACGAGACAAAGAAAATAAAGCTGTAGACAAATATTCCTCAGGAATACAGACACAAACGTCCTCATCCAGCAAACGAAATCTGGCAACATATATAAAGAATTACCTACCACGACCAAATGAAATTTATCCTAGGAACACAAGGTAGGTCAGTATATGAAAATCTATCAATTTAATAAACCATATTAATAGAATAAAGGACAAAAACTGCATGATCATCTCAATGTTGCTGTTGTCATTAGGTGCCGTTGAGTCATCTCTGACTCATAGAGACCCCCTCCTTAGGTTTCCAAGGTGTTATCTCTAAGAAAGTAGATTGCTCAGTTGTCCTCCTGAGGAGTGGCTGGTGAGTTTGAACTGCCAAACTTCTGGTTAGCAGTCAAATGCCTTAGGCACTATGCCATCAGAGCTCCCAAAGAAAAAGCATTTGACAAAACACAACACTATTTCATGATAAACACATTCAACAAACTAGGAACAGAAGAAAACATCAACCTGATAAAAGTTCATCTAAGAAAACCCACAATTAACATCATACTTAATGGTTCTGGATTAAGACAAGGATGACTACTTTCACCACTTGTATTCAACATTGTACTGGAGGTTTCGGCTAGGTTAATTAGGCAAGAAAAATAAATTAAAACACATCCAGGTAGGAAAGGAAAGAATAAAACTATCTCTATTCAGAGATGACATGATCTTGAATATATACAATCCTAATGAATCATTTAAAAACCATTGTTGTTGTTGTTGTTGTGTGCCGTTGAGTCGGCCCCGACTCATAGTGACCCCTCCTTGGGTTTCCGAGGCAGTATCACTACGGAAGTAGGATTGCCCAACCTTCCTTCCGAGGAGTGGCTGGTGGGTTTGAACCACCAGCCTTCTGGTTAGCAATCAAGCACTTTAGCCACTATGCTACCAGAGCCATTAGAAAGATGAAAACAACAGACGTTGGCAAGAAAAGTAGAAAAATTAGAAGCCTCACACATTGCTAGTGAAAACGTTAAATGGTGCAGCCACTTTGGAAAACAGTCTGGCAGTTCCTCAAAATATTAAATATAGAGTTACCAAATGTGATAATGTTATGTGTCAACTTGGCTAGGCCATGATTACTGATAGTGTGAGGCTGTGTCCTACATTTTGGGATCTGTGTAATTATCCTCCATTTTATGTGTTGTAAATCCTAACCTCTATATGCTAATGAGGCAGGATTGGTGTGGGGTATATCTTGAGTGCCTTACAAAAGGGTGTGACTCAAGTCAAATCCTTACTCAAATCATACCCTTACTCAAGCCATATTCTTACTCAAGTCACATCCCTACTCTGATGTAAGAGGCATTTCCTTGGGGTGCAACCTGCATCTGATGTATTTGTGGATACTCTGGCAAGGGTCTCCCTTGCTCTAGATCCTACATCTAGCTCATCATCACCTGACCTCCGGTTCTTGGGACTTGACCTAGCAGCCTGTCATCTGACTTGATTCTGGGATGTGCCAGCTTCTGCAGCCAGGAGCTTGCCCTTTGACCTGCTAATTTTGGGATTCACCAGCTTCCACAATTCTGTGAGCCAATAGCCTGTCATATGACCTGCCAATTATGGGTTCGTCAACCCTTGCACCACCTAAGTAAGGAGACGTTTCCAGCCTGATGCCTGACCCGTGGATTTAGGGCTTGCAAGCCTTCATCATAACTATGTGAGCCATTTCCTTGGTATCTATCAATCAATCAATCAATCTCTCTATATATACATATATATATACCAAAACTGGTTTTCTTCTCTACAGAATCCAGCCTAAGACACCATATAACCCAGCAATTCCACTCCTAGTTATATATCCAAGAAAAACGAAAATACAAATACACAAAAACTTGTACATATTCACAGCATTATTCATATAGTCAAAAAGTGAAGACATCCCAAATGTCCATCAACTGATTAACAGATAAAGAAAATGTGGCATATCTGACAACGGAATATTATTCAGCAATAAAAAGAAAGGAAATACTAATACATGCTACAACATGGAAGAACACTGAAAAGATTGTGCTAAGTGAAAGAAGCCAGTCACAAAGGATCACATCTTGTATGAGGTCCAGAACAGGCAAATCTATCCAGTGAAAATAGATGAACAGATGTCTAGGTCACCATGAGTCTATACTGACTTGACAGCAATGGGTGTAGTTTTTTTGTTTAGGGATGGGGAGAATAGGGGGCAGATGGAGAGAGTGATGGCTTAAGGAGTATAAGTTTCCTTGTAGAGTAATGAAAATGTTCCAAAATTGATTGTGGGGATCAATGCACAACTCTGGGAATATACTATTGTTGTTAGAGTGTGTTGAGTGGATTTTCGACTCACGATAAACCCAAGTGACAGTGCAGAACTAACCCACTGGGTTTTCTTGGCCGTAATCTTTGCAGGAGATCACCAAGTCTCTCTCCACAGAGCCATTAGGCATGTTCAAACCACCAACCTTTTGGTTAGCAGTCGAGGGCTTACCCATTGTGCCACCAGAGCTCCTAGTAAATGTACTACATGGCATTGAACTGCACATTGTAAATGGGTGAACTGTATGGCATGTGAATTATAGCCAATTCTCATTATTCACAATAGTTACATGCTATGAAGCCCTTGCAAACACTGAATTAGAGCATACCAAACCAGCTTTGTACAACCTCAGCTGGGAACGTGCATGCCATTCTGCATACGTACATGTCCATGAATGACCCTGGAAATTTACTGAGTATTGATTTTGAGGTTATAAATAAACTGTAGTAAATAGGTGAATTCACAAATATGCAATCTATGAATAGTGATAATTGACTGTCTATCTCAATACATCTGTTACCCAAAAAAAAAGTAAGTCAGGACCTACACACTAAACATTTTAGGGTGACTTCCTAGTGAAACCACTTTCAGTGAGATCCAGAGTATCTTAATGTAATACCCAAAACGCCCAGGGTACCAAGAACCTAAAAAACCACAACTTAGAAGAGGCTGAACAGACACTCATCCCAAGAAGACTCCAATGTTGAAATTCTCTAATAAGGATTCTAAAGCATCCATCATGCTACACTGAGCAATTAGATAAAATTTTGGGAAAAAATTAAAAACCTTACCAAAGGAAAGAATCAAATGGAAACTATAGAAATGAAAAAATAACCAAAATTTTTAACTCACTGGATGATTTCAATAGCAGAACGAACTTGACAGCAGAAATTATTAGAGAACTTGAAAACAGAACAGAGAAAAGAAACAGACTTACTAACAAAAGGTCTGACATTTGTATCATGAGAAAAAGAGTGGCATTGAAAAAGTATCCCAAGAGATAATTACTGAAAGCTTCCCAAATTTGACCAAAGACATAAGCCTACAGTTTGAAAAGCTGAGTGAACTCCAAATAGGATAAATGTTAATAAGTAAATAAAATAAATCTGAGCCAAGACACATCATAATTAAACTTCTGAAAATTAAAAACAAAGAAAAAATCTACAACCACCGTGGAAAGCAGTATGGTGATTCCTTAAAAAGTTGGAATTAGAAATACCATCTGACCCAGCCATTCCATTACTAGTTATATATCCTAAAGAAGTGACAGCCAGGACAAGAACAGATATATGCACACCCATGTTCATTGCAGCACTATTTACAATAGGCAAAAGATGGAAACAACATAGGTATCCATCAAATGAGGAATGGATAACCAAACTATGGTACATACACACAATGGAATACTACTCAATGCTAAAGAATAACATAGAATCTGCAAAACACCACATAATATGGATGAACTTGGAGGACATTATGCTGAGTGACATAACTCAATCACAAAAGGACAAATATTGTATTAGTCCA
>NW_006921593.1:9408074-9415142 GCF_000298275.1 Orycteropus afer afer
AAGGAACACTGTTAGTAGGTAGAGACAAGTATTGATTTGGGTGAAGAGAAGGGCAATGTACCAAATGTGAGTGATCAACATGGTGGCACTGAGGAAGAGGAAGACATAGAGAGGTGCATGGGAGGTACAGACAACAAAGATGAACCCTTCTGTACATACAGTACTGCACTGTCAGTGAAGGTAAACATCGATATATGCGTGGACAGATGGGTAGACAGGTTGAACTATTAGGTATGTCTATGCAGGGGGGAGTGTGCCCAAGACCATGTATAGGGTTGGCAGACAGTGTTTCTACAAGTGTATTGCTATGTTCTGTAAGAATTTCCAAGTGTATAGCAGAGCTGACAAGGCACAAGGTTGTAGTCACTTCTTGGGCACAGCCAGCTACCCAGAGGAAGCGAGCAGCTGGACCTGTGGGCTCGGGACCATAATCGCAGGAGATGTCAAGCTCAATTGGCATAACATACTACACAAAACATTGTTCCACCTCCTACTTTGGCGAGTAGCAACTGGGATCTTAAAAGCTTGCAAGCTGCCATCTAGATGCAATAATGGGTCTGTCCTCATCCAGAGCAAAGAAGAATGAAGAAAACCAAAGATTCATGGGAACAATTAGTCCAAGTGACTGGTACTTCATGCGATCCTCAGCCTGTATGACTATGAGACCAGAAGAACTAGATGGTGCCCGGCTACCACTGTCAACCACTCGGAAGAGGATCTATGTAGAAGATCCTGGATAGAGTGAGAGAACAATGTGGAATAAAACTCAAAATCATTTGGGGAAAAATAAAAAAGGGACCAAGTTTACAGGTCTGATAGAGCCTGATGGAACCACTGAAACTATGGCCCCTAACTGCCCTTCAGGTCTGGAATTGAACCCACTCCTGTGGCTTCCAGCCAAACAAAAGACAGGCATATGAGGTGAACATTGACACTAGGTAGATACACTCCTTGGAGAGAATAATCATGGGAGATCAGAAGGGCTGTGTATGCATAGGGACATAGCACAGGGAGTAGGAGTACATGGAGGGAAGGACACAGGGAAGATGTAACTATAGAGAGGAAGTGGGAGGGGAGCTGTTGCATTGTGGTAAATTATAGTAAATGGCATGAGACAAAGTGTATGTGAACTGCTGTATGGAAAGTGGATTTGCTCTGTAAACTTTCACACAAATCACAATTTAAAAAAAAAGAAAGAAAAAATCTTGAAAGCAGCCAGGAAGGAAGGATATGCTACCCAAGGAGAAACACAAACTTGAATGACAGAGGATTTCTCATCTGAAACCATGGAGGTCCACAGAAAGTGGCACAGCATTTTCAAGTGCTGAAAAATGACTGCCAACAGGAAATTCTATGTAGAAAACAGCTCAAAAAATCGTAAGAAAAACAGAAAGACAAAGTCGTCCACAGTTTATATCCCAGCCCTGAGAAATTATAAAATACGCTATTATCAATACATGAGAAATTACAGGTATTTCCTATAGAAGTAATTAAGTATTTGGGAAATAGAGATTTTCCTACTCCTCATCATCAATGCCAATGAGATTCATATAAGTAGAGAGCTCAATGCATATCCCTACTTCCTTAATTCTCTCACTTAAAAATAGTTATGCCACTGTTCGAGACCTTTGATCAATTTGACAGCTATTGTGCCATTCAAAAATTCCAAAGCTTATTAGCAGCCTAAAATCAGAGCTTTTTATTTTCAAAGATACAATATCTATGTACCTCAACCATGTGAAATAAAGTCTATTTTAAATAGTATCTATTAAAGGGGGAGCCTGAATGAACTTCTGTGATACTCTCACAGCTTAACCATCTTAAAATCCAGGTCATTACAGAGTGTAATGAACTGAATTGTGCCCCAAAATATGTGTCCACTTGGTTAGGCCATGATTCTCAGTGATAGGTAATTATTCCCTGTGTTATAAATCCTATCATCTATGATATTAAGGAGGCAGGATTAGAAACAGTTATGTTAATGAGGGAGGATATAATCTACAAGATTAGTCTGTACCTTGAGTCAATCTCTTTTGAGCTACAAAAGATTAAACAAGTGAGCAGAGATCAGAGGAACCTCAGTACTGCCAAGAAAGAAGAGCCAGGAACAAAGCATGTCCTTTGGACCTAGGGTCCTTGGGCTGAGAAACTCTTAGACCCAGGGGAAGACTGATGCCAAGACACATGGAGATTTCTAAGGGATACCAAGACTATGGATGTTGAATGGAGAAGTGGACCTTCCCTCAGAGACAGAGAGAGAAAGCCTTCCCGTAGAGCTGGTGCCCCGAAGTTGGACGTCTGGCCTCCTAAGCGGTGACAGAAGCCACTGACTTGTGGTATTTCTGTTTTAGCAGCACTTGATAACTAAGACACAGAGCAGACAATATTTATCTTAATCCACTCTCATTTATAAAGATTTTGTGCATGTGTTTTGAAAACAAGAATGACTGTGCAAGTATGACTAGTGACTTGTTAAGCAGCAAGAAAGAAACAGCTGGTCAGCTTGCTAAACTGTGACTTCAAGATCTGTTTTACATTATTTATCATCTGAGTCATTCAATCAATCTTTATCAAGTTTCTAAAGTATACCAAGTACTGTGCAAGACAGTGATCAAAAGATAAATAAAGCATGGTCCTAGACCTCAACTCTTAATCATGAAAGAAATGGATTCATAAAATATAATTCAAACACAATGTGATAACTGCTGTACCAGATAGATGTGCAAAGTCCCAAAATACTGGCCATGCCAACAAAGGTGACATTTATTGTGATTTTTACTATTGTTCCCCAGAGTCCTATAACTCCCTCTTCACGCTCAGCCCAGTTCTCAGCTCTAACTGCATATGCCACCACTTGGGAAACATTTTGTAAATGACAAGGTCTGTCCTCACACCATCCCAAATGACTCAGAATCTCTGTGGGTGGCACCCCATCCTTTCCCTTTAAAAGATCCCCAGATAGTTCTTCAGTGTTGCCTGGGTTGAAAATCACTGTGCTAGGCAATCCCCACTACTTCTGATGACTTCAGCTTCCATCCTGATGCAGACCCTCCCAACACATCCTCACCTTCAGGCCTGACCGTTGTCTTAAGCCACCCTCTGGCACCTCACCCTCAACAGATCCAAAATGGCATTTCTCCTCCTTTCTCTCTATGACCTGCTCCGCTTCCTGCATTTCCCAGCTGGATGAACCACCATTAGCCCAGCGACCCAAGCCTGAAACCAAGAAGTCAACCTTGACTCTTCCTTCTCCTTCTCTTCCTGACCTCCCATACCTCAAATTCTCCTTGTTTGGTTCATTCTCTCAAATCTAGTCCCTCAGCTCCATTCCCTCAGTCCCAATGGCCTCCTTATCTCCCAGCTGGAGTCCTACAACAACCCCTCACTGGTCTCCATGCATCTAGTCTTGTCCCTCTCTAGCCACAAAGCTACCACCCTAGGCGTTGGGGGTCTTCTTCAAAACACACTTAATTGTGACACTCTTACCTGCATTACCAGCCAAAGCGAGAGCTGCAGGGCTGAATCAGAGCCTAATCTTAGAGCCTGGAAGGATGAGAAAAACTAGAAACAAGTAAATGCAACAATCACAGGGACCCTGTCAACACAGAGCGAGAGAAAGGGGAAATGGGGAGACGGTGAGAAGCCTTTACTGCAAGTACAATCCACAGGGAAAGGGCACTCCATGCAGAAAGAGAAACACAAAGCCCCCCAAGGCATGTTAAGGTCATGCGTGCGATTTTACATAACTGAGGCAAAAGGCAAGACATGACATCTGAGATGGGAAAGACCTTCCCAGGTTGCAAAGCTTTGCACTACTATCAGGCTCCAACTCTGCCATAAGACACACAAGGACACTCCTGAATTGCGTATGTATGACCTTCTAGCCTCATCTCTCATCATGACCCAAATCTCCCGTCTTCCCACCATTTCAAATGCCGGTCACTAGGTTGCACTAGGTTATCATGGGCTTTTGTACATTATTGTCTCTTCCGAGAACGTCCGTCTCCTCTCTCCTTGCCACAATGTCTAGATGCAGCTCAGGAACCATCTCTTCTGAAAACTTCACTAGTTCACTGAGCACCTACTATGTGCTTTGCTACAAATGGGAGACACAATGAGATAATGACACAGCCCCTTTTCTTAAAAGAGTTTACTAACTAAGAGGGAAGAGATAAAAGAAAACAGACCACTATAATAGAGTGTAAATGTGGACAGCAGCACACTCAGATGCTCTGGGAACACAAGGGAAAATCACCTAACCCAGGCTGAGGAAGGGGAAAGTCAGAAAAAGTACCAGGCACCTGTGGACAGAAACGGTTCCTGACCCTCTGCTCCTAGAGCAACCTGCACCCATCTTCATCAGTCTATCACACAGTACTGAATGGACTGTTTCCTTAACTGTTTTCTGCTCTGGATCCCACAGGGCCAGGGATGAAGATGAGGCCATGCTATAGAAAACCTTGTAGGCCTGGCGCATCATGCTACATGTTGGAAGCTAATGAAAATGTTTAAAGGAAACAAGGGTCATGATCACATTGCTGTTTCAGAAATGTAACCGGCAGCAGTGTGAGGATGAACTGGAGTGCAGGACCCAGAGGCAAGGAGGCCTGTGAGGCAGCTGCTGACCCTGCTCAGGAAAAATGTAACCAAGGCCTCACCCAATCTACTGGCAATGAGAGAAGGAAAACATCTGAGGTGGGAACAATAGGATCTCTAACAGATTTACTTTGAGAAGAAAAGGTTTCTAGGGTGACATCTTAAAAAAAAAAAAAAAAAAGAAGTTATTTGTGCATGTGGTTAAGGGTGTTATGGGTAGAGGGAAGGGAAGGCAAAGATAACCAGGTTTGAAATACCTCTAGGGTATCCAAGGAGCCCTGGTGGCACAATGGTTAAGCACTCAGGTACTTGCCAAAAAGTCAGCAATTAGAACCCACCCAGCACCTCCATGGGAGAAAGATCTGCTCCAGTAAAGATTTGAGTTCTCCTCTGTCATAGAAGCCATATAGTTGGAATTGACCACGGCACACACACAACAATAGGGGATCAAAACATAGTTATCCAACAGACTTATGAAAATGGAGACCTGAAGTTCAAGAGAAATGGGAACTGAAAATACATCTTTGAAAACCATAAACATATGGGGGCTAATTTGAAGCCATGAGAGGAAGTGTAATCATGCAGAGATTAGAGTGCAAACAGAAAAACAAAAAAAAACGAAACCCTAAGGAATGTCACATTATTCCAAGAAAAAAAGAAACGGAAGCATCAAGGGTAGGTTTTGCTTGTTGCTTGTTTTGGGTGGTGGGACCCTGAGCACGTATGTAGGCTGGGAGAAAACAAGGATCCCACAGGAAGTGATTCAAGATGCTAGCCTCAGACAGGAAGACCCCTGGGACCTCTGACATTCCAGGAGATCAGAAATCAAATAGAGACAGAAATGATGCTTGCCAGTTTCTTCTAGAAAGTAGGAGGCAAAATAATGAGGAAGGCAGGCAAGAGCAGGACAAAGACTGACAGAAGAGCAGGAAAGACAGACATAAATAGTCATTTCAGTTTGAAGACATAAGCAGACAAGTCGAAAGATCTCCAGGCAGCGCCGTGAGCGCAGGTAAAGCTGAAATCCAGAATCCAGACGTTTGGAACAGCCCCCAGAGCTTAGTTACAAGGTTTTCTCCAGCCTGCCCCGGGGAGCCCAGGAGCAGAAAACGCTGACTGCTTGATTCATCCCGGCCTGGAGGCCAGCACAGCAAATGTGGCAAGAAGAGCTTTTACAGTTTTTGGTTTTTTTTAAGGGCAAATTTATTTTTCTCTGCTGTAGTAGCTATTTCCTCCGCTAATCAGAAACCAGTTAAGGGGGTGGGGTGGGTAATTCCTCTTTTACTCTTAGAGGAAGGAACTTGTCCAAACTTTCCCTCCTGGCATTATCTGATCCCTTCACAGCTGATTCCAAGGAATTCAAACCTGATTCCTCCAAGCTCTTACAGGAGGAAAATTCACCGCAGGTACCAGGACAATCCAGATGACAGCCAACCATGTGAAACACAGCTTATGTATGATGCTAGTTCAGCTTGGAGGGCTGAAAAGAAAAGTCCAATCAACACTGGAGTCAGGGGTAGGGGGTCAGAGGAAGGGTTCATTAACTTGCTAAGGTCCCTGAATAGCAGCCTAAGCACATACACTTTGGCTTCTGAAAAAATGCAATGAGTAGAATGCTCGGCAGCTAACGTCAACAGTTCGAACCCACCAGTGGCTCCTTGGGAAAAAAACACATGGCAGTTGCTTCCAAGATTTACAGCTTTGGAAACACTCTGGGCAGTTCTCTGTCCAACTGGGTCGCTATGAGTCAGAATCGACTGGACAGCAGTGGGCAGATAATTGAAAACGGAATCCCTAGATTGCACTTGGCATCCACCAATTCGTCCTGCCATCTCTGATAACCCTCTGCAGAGGAGGGTCAAATCCCCTTTGAAAATGTCCCTCTGGCCCTCACCATACGGGGTGCACAAAGGCCTGGAAGGGGCAAGAGGCCAGCAAGCCCACTGTGTGCCAGAGTCCGGGCAGGGCCTTTCTGGGGTCTGGGTACAGCTCACTCAAGAGACCAACCAAGGTATTACAACTATGGGTCAGGCGACTGCAAAGGTGAGGGGGCAAGTGGCTGAAGGTTTCAGAGGGAAAGAAAGGAAGCAGTCTAGGCGACGGTGGGGGATGCAAGTGAGGGGCGACGAGACGGGTTGGGAAAGGCGGGCGCCTGGGGGCAGAAGAGCAAGGCCCGGAGCCACCTGAGATGTCGGGGGGCGACGATGCACCGGGCACGGACGGGGCTAGGCTTGGGAGGCGTGGCCCGGGTGCAGGTTGGGGCAAGAGACCGACCCCGCGGGGCGGGGGTCTCGCCCCGTGAAGGCGCCCCGAGGGCTGCGGGCTGGGACGTGGGACCCGCGCCGACAGGCGGCAGGGGAAGGCGGGCAAGGGGCGAAGGCCGACCCCGGCGACAGGAAAGCCCGGGACCGGGCCGCGCTGGAGACGGGAGGAAGGGGTGCAGGTGCAGGAACCGGGCTGGGGGCCAACACG